>NC_141794.1:4530574-4870878 GCF_054643075.1 Acanthaster planci
CAAACAAGCAGGAAAGTGGATTGAACGTTTTGACGATAACCTTGAATTCAACCTTTCTGCTTTTGTGACACCGGAGAAGCAGATTTTACATAGGTGGTCGAAAAGTGGCCATCTGCTTTTTACCTGTCAAAAAAGCAGGAAAGTGGATTGAACGTTTTGACGACAACCCTGAATTCAACTTTTATGCTTTTGTGATACCGAAGAAGCAGATTTTACATAGGTGGCCGAAAAGTGGCCATCTGATTTTCTGTCCTCAATGGGCCGTGAATGGGGTCATGAACCTGTAGGTTACCACCATTTCCGTTCTGGAGGGAGTGAAGACGTATAGAAACCAATGCTTAACCACGCTTTCTGCAGACCAATCTCATACGGCAGTATCAGTGTCCCTGTGACTGAGGCAGAGAAAACAGCATCTCAAAGGAAATACCGTTTTACAGCTTTAGACACACAAGCTTGCTGGGCCAAGGAAAACATGTGAATCTTTCATTGTAAAAGATAGGGTGGACTGTAATTATTGGTTTATAGTCTTCAATCTCCAAGAAAGGAAATTGTCATAACCTGAGGTTCATGACCCCGTTCACGACCCTTGGAAGGCAGAAAAGCAGATGGCCGCTTTTCGGCCATCAGCGAACAAAGAAAAAGTAAAATCTGCCTTTTTTGAAGCAAAAAAGCAGAAAAATAGAAAAATGCATAACCAAACAATGTTCATTCTGCTTTTTGAGGCGGCAGAAAAGTAACAAAGTCGAAATTGCATGTTACCAGAACATAAAATCTGCTTTGCTACTACTCTGATAGCAGAAAAGCAGATGGCCACTTTTCGTCCTCCATATTACCGACTCTTCTCAGAACCAACACTCACTAAAAAAGAGATATGTAAATGTTTAACATCATGTAGGGTACATGTACAGGACATCTACATACAGTACAAGTGGATGTATGCCTCAGGCAAATGTATCGTTAACCCTCCCAAATTACATCACAAACCATACCGTCTTGTATTAAAGATGTCTTCCTCCCCCCCGGCCCCCCAAAAAATTGAAATGTGAGTGTTCCCAGTGCAACATTTCAGATAAATGAAATCATCTTCGACAAAAGGCCTCGGAGCGGGCACTAGAGAGACGTATTGGTAGCAACAACAGTCGTTTGGTGGGAACCATTTTCTCATGTACACGCAGGTTCGTGCATGTTTGTTTTAGAGCACGCATGACCAATTTCTGTTTGAATGTATGGTTTTCACACGCGCACCAGATGTGTGCAAGAGCCCGTCTGAAAAACTTCCCGATCAGCCCGTCTCTTTTTTGTCGGTGAGGGTGCACTGCAACTCGAGGCGGATTAGCCCAAGCCTCCTCTTCATTTTTCGTTACATGTGTATGTACATGTAGGTATGCATGCTGGTGCAACACAGCTTTTGTTTTTAAAGTTTACTCCATGTGTCCCCGAAACTTCCAACAAATTAATACCAGTTTTTCTAATTTCAATAACACTCCAGTCAGGCTAACAAGGGTCTAAAGTCTAAACCTAATAATGTAAGAGAGGAACACAACCACTTTCTCTTTTTTATTGGAGGAGGCTCATATCCCCCCCCCTCTTTTTTTCCTTTTTTTCCTTTTTAATTTTCAGTAATGGAACATCATTAAGCACCAACCAGAAATGGCTTGAGGCCAGGTGGAAAAAAGCCAGCATCTCGGTTCATCTGGTCCATTCTGGAGGAAACATCCAAATTGGCAATTACACACAGTGTGTGCGCCATGAATATTCAATGCAATTTTCATCGTAAGAATATCTTGTCTATTCACCAACCCCCCAAATGTCCAGAGGGGACAGAGGCAAGGTTTCAGTGGGAATTAAGAGGGGAAAAATTAATATCTTCTTTTTTTTAATACTTTGCATGAAGTCATTAACAGGAGTAAGGAAAAAAGCCACCAAGGACATTTCATTATCTGTAGGATAGGAACCCCACAAGCTATTTATCGCTGATTACATTTGCTTCTGTGTCCAGGAGCTGCGTTTAGACACAACAGTAAATATGCACTGACAAGCGCAGCCAGTAAAAATTTGCATTTTTCCCCCTTCCACCGGCAGAGAGATGAATCTCTGACAAGGCAGTCCACCGTCTTCCGAAGATTACCCCTAGAGCAGAAATGAAAAGTTAATGTTGTAGCTTGCCGTGATGAAAAAACATTGATCATCATGCCTCTAGGATTTTAATCCAAGGCGGAAGAAATTTTATCAATTACTTTCTCTTAGAAATACTCATTTTGCATTCTATCTGCTGTGTGTGTAGCAAAGAAACCTGTACACCTGTAGACATACTGTGATATATACAAAACATTTTACATGCACAGTATGCACGTATGTGTAATAAAAATATGCAATAAAAAGTCAAACAAACCACCGTCAGAATGGAATTTGGAAACAAATCATGGAATTTGGATACAAATCATGGGTACTCTATGCCACATGCGCACAAAGCGGTGTGTGGACAAACTGCTACATGTACATCACTACATGATGCTCCGCGATTCTGACCCTCATCCTGAGTTTCACCTACTTGTACCCTCGAGTTGATACAAAAAACAACACGCCCAAAAAGGGCCTGTTTGCAACAATCGCAATCAGTGATCTTACGCTGGTTCACTGAGACCAGAGCCAGCCTAGTGTATGTATGGCACGACCCAGCTTTGGGATCACTGATCGTGATCCAGATCCGTGAGAAACAAACAGGCCCCAAAAGAAGTGTGTGATTGGAGAAAACTGTCATCAGCTATAAATGGATGGGTCTTGACATTTTGCAAAACATTGAGCAAAATTACAAACCGAATCCACAACCTTAGTCATAACGACCAGTTTGGTACATCTGAGCAAAAGAAGGAAACACCTGTGAAAACTTAGCCAGCAAAAGGTGTTCCACCTCTGCTACACAGGGGTGGCATCTTGCCTGCTAATCAGTCAGAGAAATCATTCTTCAAAAACCCATCTTCAAGACAAACTCCTTCCGGACTTTCCCTACTGCGTGTCCCGCGAAAGCAGAAGGATAATTAAAGCCGGTCCTGGGAAGACGAATTATCCTCAGCATTGAGCCACTGTAATGGGATTGCTCAGGATTATAACACAAATCCTCCAGAGACAGCACACAGTGGGGGGGAAATTACCACCGCAAAGCCAATTTCAACAAGAACTCAGGATTAGGGCCATTAGCCTATGTCACACTGGGTGTCAGGCGTTCGTTTGTCTAATGGATTGAGTTTTGATTCAGCTGCCGGTGATTACAATAATCAGTGCTTTTTGCGGTCTTAAGGTGCATTCAGACATGGAAAAAGTTGATCCGAATGTAATTGAATTTGGGCCGAATTAAGATAAAATGTGTAGAATCCAAACTGTGCCCTCGTTCAGACGAGGAAGTTACGCCGGCAGCACCCAGCATAAAACATAAAAAAGTTGCTCAAGTTGATCCACTGTGGTTACACAATCTCCACGCACCTCCAGTCTCTGTGGAAGTTCCGATTACGAAAAGTGCGCCGGCGGGAAAAATTAAGCATTGGAATACATTTTGTTCCATCCACATACATAACCAGCTGAAAGGTTGGCTGTTGTATCATAGACTTGGAGACAATTGTTTCTTTCTCCCAGTCTATGGTGCTCGAGCACATGCCATGTGTACGTTACATGGAAAACATTTTCACAGACGATCAAAAACCCTAATCATTCAGCGGCATTTTTAGTCCGTTAAAATGATGTGCATATGTCTCCGCCCAGTGTGTTGCATACGCAAAGGACCTGTAGCCTACGCATCAGATCAAATTGAATAAACTACAGCTGGAAGTAACGTGAGTTTTGTCCACACTTTAATTTGTGGCTTGTTGCCGCGGGGGGGGGAGATCATTATCTTTGACGCAACTTATGCTAATTTTTGGGAGTCCATGTTGTACCAACTTAGTGGCATAACTTACGCTACCTCGGGTGGATTAGAGCATTCAATCAGAGCAGTAACTTAATATTTTCGGATCAACCACTCTTTGGCACCTTGTCTGAACGTACCCTTAATACCTTGGTATTCCTTCTGGATGCCGGCAGATTAGTGATGGGTTCTGAGATAAATCTTGTGCAACCAACACTGATTAGTGGAAAGTTTTCACCACTTCCACAGAGGTTTATGCTAGGACTCCGGCGAAGCACAGCGAATTCAACTGGGTATAGATGCCTAGACACAGCAGGGCCACCACACTGACCCACAAGTCAATAACTTGAGCATGGGTCCGAGAGGAATGTCGTGTGTGTACATACCCTTCCCCCCCCCACTGGATGGCCACACAAAATGGTTTCTAATCCAGGTTGCTGGATTAGTCTACACAGGCAACTTCATGTAGAATACACATAACATTTACTGGGCGCAAGGCAGGATTTACATGCAGATAACCAGGGACAAGGTTAATTGTGACTCTCAGCTACACATTTTGTTTATAAACAGCTACATGTACAAATTGAATGGGCTCAACTTTGGGGGGGTTGACCAGAAGCCAAATGTACATACATGTAAATGTATGCCACAACAGGTAGTTTATAGGATGAACCATGTACAAGTACACGTCATTTACGTTACCTAAAGCATGTTCTGAAAGGTCAACTATTTTTTTTTAAAAATGCAATTAATTTACACAGAAGTTTAAATTTTACTTGAGCGTTTACCACAGGGAGAATGTATGAAGGTGATGGTGGTGTTCTCGTACAGGTACATGTAGTACAATGGTGTCCGTGATGAAAGTCACATGACTGTGCACTTCCTGATCCCATTACCCATTGGCAATTGATCAGTCATTGATCACTGATTACTGGCTAATCATCAGGAATGCTCAGATTGCTCAATGCCCCCTCCTCCTCAACCGGGCAGAGCAAACCATTAGCATCGAGTGCACTTTCCAGCTTCTACGCCGGTGATAAGACCTCGGCGGGTCCACTGGGAGCAGAAAATTTCATTTTGCCATCTTCCTCTTCTCTACCAATTTCTGCCGTTTCTTTTTTTCAGCCTTCTTTGGACAAGTCACGCGGATGCAGAGCTTGGCTTCTTCCTGCTTTAGTTCAGCACCCTGGAGAGACAGCTAAAATGCCCCCCCTGCCTTCCAAAAAAAAAAGGAAAAACTGGGTTATCATAAATCCGGTCCAGGGCCTAACCAGATTGGGTTCTTCTACCCGAGCGGGCATGAAGACGAGGAAGCGTTGTGGGGGCTGTTTGGACATCTCCTCCATGCCGGGGAGAGTGAGTCCAGGCCTAAGTTTGCCCCGGGGGCTGTTTTTCCAAGAGAAACCTAGAGGGATCGGGCAGGGATTTAAGTGCGCAGGACTTATTTATCTTCTTGGGAGATTGCTGATTACAAGTCCTTGAGCAAATTGTGTGATGATGATAACCAACTTTATTTTTGTTGTGGGAGCTGCAGCGTCATTCATTTTTAAGCATGTGTAATTTTCATGTCTGCGTACCTGCTCAGTAGAGCCAAATGTTATTGTTTCTAGCAAAATAAGTTCAAAACTGACTTCAAAACAGGTCCTGCTTCCTCAACAAAGATATGACGAGAATCAAACAGTTTAGTCTTTAAACTGCTATTGATTATCAATTTTCCGTCGTTCAAAAAAAGGGCTGAAAAATTTCTTCAGGGTGCTCTAAAATCTACCAGTAAATTCATACATGTATATCAACAAATGAAATTATCTAATAGCTGTCCCTTTCACACTATAAGAATTCTTCGTAGAAAGAGATCCTAAATCTAATGAAAACAGTTCAAAACACAAAAGACTACACATATGATTAATGTTAGTGAGCTACTTCATTACTTGCATAAAGAGCAATTACATTGTGCCTCGTGCATATACTGTGGCGAAGTTTACCATTTGAACAGACGATCACTAGAGATGACACATTTAGGGCAAACTATAATACATGTATGCCAGTGCAATGTACATTTACGGCAAGCTTTTGATATATTGCGGTTATACATACAGTATGAACAACTGGGTTTGAAGTCCACATGATACTGTCGATGATTTACACACCACAAACACTTGTTGGAAGTCATACTTTAGAAAAAAAAAAACCATCTGCCACCAAGTTGTTAAATCGACATCTTCGAGTTCCATGTCCAATGTCCAGACACTATCTTGTAATCACTAGGGCCCACAAGATGTTCAAACAGCAAAATCCCAACAAAATTTCAGTTCTTAATATTACTGATATCCTTCCGACAGGTCTCCACATCCCTCGTTGGGGGGGGTTTCATTCCAAACTTCCCTCACTCTCCCCTTCTCTTGGGGTGACAAAATACTAGCCGGATTTCATGCATTATTCATGAACTTCCTGCACACCGAGAATGGGCAACGATTCATCAATACCCCCTCCTGCCCCAGGGCATTTTATTACTCGTAGTTCAGTTTTTCTTAATTTTTTTTCACGTCCTCTGTCCCTTTACTTTCACACCACTGCTAAAACCTGAACACACAATCAAGGTCCCCTGGGGGGGTTTCAAACACACTGCCTGGGCTAAAAGCAGCATTGCAACCCTAAAATTTCAATTTTGCCAGTATTTTTTTTTTTCGCACGACACCGACGGAGCCCCCCTCTGATCGCCAGTGCTCAGCGACACTATCTGTAGGTTTTCTTGATATTGATCTAAACTGTCACACAGCGCTCGCACTCTGTCAGTTGCCGGCGGGGAAAATATCTCACCACCGGATGAGGCACAGATGCGGTATTAGCTGCGTTTTCATCTTTTTCCCCCGCACTCTCTCTCTCCTCGCTCTTTTCTTTCCAAGCATTTTGTTTTCTCCTCATCTCTGTTGCTAGGTCTCTTGTTCTGCTCCTAAAATGTGGTAATGTCATCTCAAATGAAGCCCCCGGGGACCCAAGGCAGATTGACTTTGCTGAGGAGAAGAGGACAGGGTGTGTTGTGAAGACAGGCCAAACATGGAGTAATATTGTGCAGGCTCCATTATCGTACACAATGACTGGGGTATTGATATCCCCAAACGTCCAAAAATTCATTCAGCATATATCTCAAGAGTTCCGACCACTTGTGATTTTCTGTCAAGGTGCAAAATTGCTGCGCTCTTCAACAAAAATCACACAGTGATTTAAACCCTCCCCCAAATATAATTCCATCACAAATTCAAAGTAAGGCACATCACATGTACACGTACCTTGTACCAGATAAAGAACGCAAGAACAAAAAAGAAATCAAAAATGTACATGTACCAAAACCAGACTGCAATTCATATAGGGTAATAACCAGTGATCATGTGTTGAAATCCACCATAAATGTTTTCCCTGAGTTCAGAACAGTTCGGAGATAAAACTAGATTTTTGTAACAGCGGTTTAAGCTTGCACCTCTGACTGACAACTGAAATGGACTATAATGGGAATGAGAACCATGTGCTCACCATGTGTTCTGAGAGAAACATGAATAGGAGTTAGCAGTTTCACCTCCAGCCAATAAAAAAAAATTCACCATTCGGCAGTGGCAGAAACCAAAGCTGTCCAATCCCAACCATCCTGATGGGATCATCATCAGCATCCAGCCAATCAAACTTCATCATCAGTCATAACCCTCAGGGGCACCTGAGCAACTGCCGACCCGCACTCAAGATTTATTGCCACACTCAAGGAAACTAGCACATTGCACTTTGTTATGGAAACTGCACACTTTCCTTCACTGTGCCCTTAACTTTGCACTCATATCTGTCCAATTTTCCCATATATATCCAAACCATCATAAACTTTTATAGTCCCTGGGTACTTGCCCTACAGCACTTCACACTCCTGTTTTCACCCAGTTTCTGGACAGAGTTGGGAGAAAAAGAGAAGGCACATTTCTGAGCGGTTTCTCCCCTTACATGTACATGTATCAAAGGCTTCATCTTTTAGTGGTAGTCAACTGTGGTGTTAGCACTGCACACCTCAATGAATTCTACAGGCGCTTATTGGTAATGAATGTTATTCATTAAACGGGAAAGTTAACAAAGAGTGAATCATTGGTGAGAATGTGGCTGGTACCTCCAAGAGCGTGTCTGAAGACAAAATAAATAATTAACTGAGATAAGAAGTCTGGATTACTCAAATGCAATGACTGAAATTCTCGAAATGGCTGATGCAGTCATGTTGGCTCTGAGATATCCCATTACTAAACAATTCCACAAAATAATCATTTTCAGTCTTTGAACTACATGTACACGGCACATAAAATATAGGCCTACCTGCAATAAAGGCATGTAAATTATTGTACAGACTACATATATACATGTACAACATGTGCGTATCAAATGTGCCAATTTAGGTTTGACTGCAAAGCACATTCCATAGGGGTTGACAGAGTAACCTTGAGTTACTTAAAAGCATTTCAGTTACGTAATTTTTCATCCTTTACTGGATGAAGTCCCCAGAAACAATAGAGTGTGCAATACACACAATCTGGGGTGTTACATCTGCACCAGTGAGATGGAGTATAAAAACAATGACAAGAGCCGGCTGCACAGATCATGTTCCAGTGGCAGTAGAACCTCCTCCACATTCCACAAAACTCCACCTCCAAAGCACCTGCCATAATCTTATGATGGCCTCAATGGGACATTAGTTACAAATCCCCGTCCCAACTTCCTCACTTTCTTCCATGGCATGGCAAATTTTCAAAACGCCCCAACTTTCTTTGGCAATAGCTCTTTTACGCCCACCATCTAGAATTTCTCCACATGTTCAGAATCTTCTCCACGATGTCTTTAATTTTTCCACACATAAAAGCTACACAACTATCCAGGCTTGCAAGACTACTCACTCCGCACAAACGCAGACAAAAGAGCATATAGACAAAGATGTTGCTCCTAAAAGTAACCCAGGGACTGCCTTCCTCAAACCAATACTCCAAAGTAACCATCTATCACACTTCAGCACTGCTGCACTGGGCAACATAATCCTGTCTGCACTTTCAACCCTACATGGACAAAAACTACAAGCTACTTTAAAACTACAGCACTCACCTGAGTTACTTCCACGGAATTAGGTTTCTGCTGCTTCTGGAGTTTGCATCGAACACGACCTCCACTCCTTAAAGACGGACTGCTGATCCTTTAAAACAGACGCATTTGTGTACAGGGGATGATTAGAACAATCAATGGTAATCTTGAGGCATTAAGTGGTGCGTTCCTGCCCTGGCCGGTAATTTACCGCATCAATCAATGATACGTGCCAGTAAGCTTCTGCCTACATGCGTGTTGAGTGTGCATGCGTGTTGCAACATCACACACATCACCTGTTTGCTTTGTTCTAACGCTAATGACATGAATCAATTACATGGAGTGCTCCCTACTGTCATCATCGCAAACAACTTATGCCTTTATACTGTCACGAAACACTTTTAAAAAGTTACAGGTATGGCAATGTGAGGTCTCAGCTTTATTATAATCATGTCATCTCATTAACGAGCCCAAGGATTCCTTAAATGTGCCCGCAGCAATGTACCGGTAAGTTTGCAAGCCTAAAGAAATCTGGTGAGAGGAGGTACTGAAAACATGTTCAGCCTCACAGGTTGAAGGAAATCCAGACATAAATAGTGGGGGGGGGAACCCTGAGGAATCACATAGGGACTAAATACATGTACCCAATGCACTCCCTTGGAGTGTTCTGATGACTGACAAGGCATACTGTCCAGACCATTGAGTCCACCGGCTCTCTTCAAAATGGGACTCCCTCACAAGAGAGATCTCACAGGGTGCTAAGTACTACAAACCATCACAATGCAACATACTTTCACCCTCCAAACCTCAAAAACAGAGAGTCTGGAGACTCTAGACTGAAACTCAAGTGCCATTACCACAGCACTGTTCACCCCCGTAAAGATTTGTGCACATTCCGACGAAATTTTCCAAGCATTCTCAGCTATGCTTTATGCCCACAAGCAGATACAACACATGTGTTTGCACAATAGGACATCACTCTTCTAAAAGGGTGCAGATGCATAACAAATTAAGCACACCCTGGCAGCCAGTAAGTTAGAATCAGGTTGCTGAACTCTAAATTTATAATTACGAATGCACTTCAAAATTTCAAAAACTTCAAAATTGGTGACACTGAGAGACGAGTGACTTTTATCGATGAAGTCCATCTACAGAGCTTTCCAGATCACACCTGGTAATCCTTCCACAGACAACTGCCCATCCAAGAAAATTACACATGCCTCAGATGATTCAATGTAATTTACAGCGCGGCAAGTGATGCGTAAACCCGGGAAGAAATTGCTGCCCAAATAAATAAAAGGAAAAATTTTTAATCCAATTGCACAAATCTTGTGCCAATCTCTGTGTGCCCCACCACGCTGTGCCGTGTGCGCGCACAGGATTAAGTCGGTAATTTGACGATGTGCCTCTGGCCACGGAGAAGTTCGCGTGGTATCCCAAGAAAAGAAAAATTCACTAATTATTCTCACTAATTGTTCCTCTGCTGACCACTGAGGCATGTGATAGTTTCCTTCACTCCTAACTGCAGAGCGCTAATCATTGCCACTCGGGTTTTAATATTCCACAGTCAATCAAAACTCGAAGAGAAGACACAAGAAGTTATGGGCTGGATTTTTTTTTCATGCCATGGCGTCTGGCCCGAGGAGGCCAGGTGTCATATCATAGCTGCCATGTGATAACATCGCCCACTGCCTTTGACGCTACGCCGACATAACCCCCTCGTTGCCTGTGTCAGGCCCTAGATAATTGAATCGACGGCGGGGTTAATCGACTCATCAATTGATTGGAGAGCTTTTGTTTCTGTGTTGGCGGGCCGGCCAGCCAGCCATCCCGTCAAAGATTGAGAAGTGGTTGTTGAGGCAAGCGAGAGTGAATGAGCGAACAAGTGACACTGGTCAGCAACGAGAATGCATCAGGCCGATTCAGGTGCTAAACCTGGCAAACAGGAGCCATCAGCGGGGCTTAGCGAAACATTAGAGCCTGCTACTTAAACTTCCGCCATGTTTAAATTATTCATGGCTTAATCAACAGCATAAACTCTCTATGTATGTCCTTTGTCTAGACAGGATTTTCATTCCAAAAAATCAACAATTTGAAAAGGCCAATTACCCTGTTGGCACTGCCATGGGGAAATTACGTTCAACTGCAGACACCGGGGCCGAGCAAAGCATTACCACTGCTGCAATAATTGAAGAAATGTTAACAAATTCAGCAACTGATCAAATACATGCACAAGAAATGAAGTTAAAATTAAGGGGTGAGCCCATTTTCTGTTGACAGGAAAGCTGAAGGCACCACATGTTTACTGTTCTTTTAGATGAAAATTGCCATTAACAACTTAATGTGCAACCCTGTGCTGAATCAGCTGCTCAATGCTCAAATATGTGGGCAATCATTTCTTCTTTTTTTTTTTAAATAATACTAATACTGCAGTCGCTTTCCTGATTTCTGGAATACCTCAAGTAGAGCAAAGTGTTTGTAAGCCAAGAAGCATTTCACTGGTCTAAAAACTGCACCAGCTTAATATCTCAACTGTTCCATCCCACTGAGAAATCTCAAAGAAAAGAGTTTAGACAGCACTGCTCAAAATGTTGGCATTTGTCATGTACGCGTAAGGCATGCAGACGGGCCAAAATTCAAATTAAACAAAAATTTGATGCATTTTACCCCTTCGGTTAAACCTGATTCAATATTCTGCCTACACACAACTATGAAGCCATCTGCTGATCATTGTACAGTTATTAATCCAAATATTGTAAACTATTTTCCATATGGAATAAGAAGGTGATTATTCTTGGCGCTGTTTTAACTCTGAGTCAGCTCCTTGATAGTGGTAACGGTAGCAATAAATCAGATTACCGGGCGTCATTATGCTGTAAATCCACATTAATATTTTAAAAGGAATATAAACACCTGCGAGCATGCTAGGCAGACTGAAACTACCACACACACATACTCTTGTGCCTTTCACAAAAATGGGCTCCTCAAAGAGCCCTTTACTTTTTTCCCACGCCAAGTCCAGGATAATTACCACCAATTCACCCGTTGTCGGTTAGCAAAGGTCAACTTGATGGCTGATCAGTGCACAATACTTGTCCCTCTTTTCCCAATGTCATCCCTAGATTAAAGTCTGCTGCATGGTTACAGATGGAAATAAAAAAAAAGAGACTGGCAAAAAAAATTAGTGAACTCGTTTGGGATGTTACTTAACCCCCAACATGATGGATCCTCTGTTTCTCTCTTACACCCATTTCATTTTGGGCACACTCCAAAACTTTTCCCACACTGCTTGCATAACAAAGTAACTCGGCCGAATCAAGCACAGACACGAAAACTTTTGAATAGCGGTACTAAGGTTGAAATTGTCTCGGGCAGCGCTTTCCAAAAAAAAGTCAATGCTTAATTCTTCGGCACTCATGGATCCTAAAAACAGGCACACTAGCCCCTTTGAAAAACGAGAAGCAACCCAATGGTCCTGGTCTAGTTGATTAACCAAAACCCTGTCAGGGAATTTTTTTTTTTTAAAGGGGACCCTGATAAAAAGAAAACAGCGCCTGAATATTATTGAATGAATGGAGGGGTGCATATTCTTATCAGCCCCTGGGGGCTTAACCGAAGCACCAGGTGCAACAACTGACCAAGCATGGAAGGGAGCGGCAAACCAACTTGTTAGCTTTCACACAGTTACCTAGCAACCACTTGTGAAAGAGGGTTCCTCTCTTTTTTGGTGGGGGGGGGGAGAAGTAGCACCCAGAGTGCTGGGGAGACTACAAGACTGAGGCTTGCAAGATTTGGCAGTGATGACTGTAATTTTTAAAATTTTTACGGTGTAATGTGGCAGTTGCGCCACATTCTACTGGGTTTATTGGGTTTATTGGGTCCATTGGGTTGCTTCCCGTACCATACTTGATAGAGAGCCAGAAGTACATGTAGATGGCACAAATTGTAAGACATTGGAAAGAAAGATATTACTGCGGACTATTAAATCTCAAAAGAAAAAAATATCACAGACCAACAAGAGGAAAAGCTGCCGTTCTACTGATTGAATTCATTTATTGAAAATGGAACGTATTGGGTAGGAATATATTAACTTGCAGACCTGTAGAAATTCTTGGCACATGTTCTGAAAGATTAAGCTGCACAAATTTGTCAAGAAGGTTCCGATAAATCTCAAATCCACAGTTTCAAGCTAGTTTTCATTAGAATGAGTCAACTTTTTGAAAAGATAATACCGTTTTGACCTGTAAAAAAGGGGCCAGATGGAGTGAAAAGAAGTGGTATGCAGAATGTTTATCAAATGCACAAGGGAATGTACTCCCAGGCAAACATCTTTAAAGAGCCTGTCGGAGAGGTTTAAAAATGTCTCCACAAAAAAGAAGTGCTACCCTAAACTGTAATATCAGCCCACTATAATTATGCTGCTTGGCAAGCCAAGAGTGTTGAGAGAACTTCAAATATTGCATCAACCAAGCGGATGGTTGACTCAATATTACCATAAGTGGAGGTTCCAAAGTACTACAGGTACAGCCTCAAAAAAACCAAAGGGGAAAAAAATCCCTCCATTCATAAAAATAAAATCAGCCGGCATGCTCGCATTATGCACACCTCCCTGGCCCTATTGTTGGGAAACTTTATCTCCTCTGCATAGTCACGTACTTTAACAACTCTCCGATGCTACTCTTAATTCTGTCAACACCAGCCCATTCTTTACGACATCATGCCAGGGCGCACTGGCTCGCCTGCATGGGCCTGAATTTGCATATGAAAAGGCCGGTCGTGTGCCGAGGAACCGGGGGCCGCCTGGCAGCTCGGGTACGGCGGTCGCTTGGGAATTTCGTCTGTTCCATTAGCGGGATGAGTTTCTGAAATTTGGTATCGCTTGGCTGGCGTTGGGTTTCAGCAGGCGGGAACCAGGCGCCCGGGATTATCATGGAAAGTGACATACAGTCAGGCTGGGGGGAGAGTGGGGATAGTGAACAGGTCGGGATAAGGATGGGAATACGGGGAGGGGGGAATACGGTATACATGTATTTTGGCAGTTGGTGGTAGGTACATGTGTATGTCTCCACGATCATGCTTGTATTAGCATTAACTAAAAAGTTGCATTTGATATATGTGAGTCTTTAAATGATTTAATAAATCATTGCATCAAATTAAAAATTGACTGTGCCATCAAGCAAGTGGTGATTGTGGGTGACAATCTGCAAAAAATCAAGTACTACATGTATGATCAGTAATTTCCACATTTCAAAATTCAATTTAAACTGTATAATCTCATCATCTCAGTTAGAGAACATTATAAATTCAATAGTAGATTATTAGTGACCTTTCCCTACAATTCTTGGTTTCAAGCTCAGAAAATCCCCCTGTAATGTAAAACTGGTACAGCAAAACTGCTAATTGGCCTCTGGAACCCTGGGGTGAACATAAATATCCACTTTGCCTGATAAATCCATCATAGGGGAGGCAAATGTTACCTGGCAAAAGAGGCAATTCTACAGAACTAGTGGGGCCAACGCATTTACTAGTGCAATCATCGGCAGTCGCCTCAGTCACTTTTCATCGCTTTTCTGTATTAGGCCCAATTATTATTTAGGTCCAGGCATTTGCCAATTTGGACAGCATTAAACATTTATGGTTATGTGTGAGACACAATCCGGGCAGGCTGCTATGCTGCAAACTCCCCCCCCCCCAATCATCACCACACACACACACAAAACAGATGTCTGCAACATGTGGAATAGAACTGTATGTTTCTCAGATGCAAGCATTAGTGGTGTGCAATAGGTGGAAAGTAAATAGGACCCCAATCCATAAACATGCACACCCAACTGTATAAGAAATGAAAGCAACTGCCCACTGTGAGTTTGGGAACCCTGTTTTTCCAGACCTCTCGCGCGATGTTACCCCTACTTCCATCATTTGAGGCAATTGCATGAAAAGACACAATCTAACAGGTGCTACACAGCACTTCACAGCACAGCACTGTTGTATAATACTAATTGGTCATGACCGCTATTGATATTATTTTCTCTCGTTACCTCAATTTGTTTAGAGTTGTATTTAAACAGGTACATACCTCCTCTAATGAATTGAATGTCTTATGAATTGAACTGACTGCATCCATACAGCTTGATATACCTCTGTACTCTCTCTTCACATTAGAATTGTCGTGGAGGTTTTGGGGCCAAAAGAGCAAAACTTCATGTAACTGGTACCGTATCTAGAGCTTGTTCACAATGCTTTCTGGAATTTTTTTTTTTTTGGAGGAGGAGGCATTGTAGGCTGTGCTTATATTGGAAGGTGGAAAGACCCCTGCAATGGTCACCAATTTGGCAATATGCTACTCGTACACTGGAGTAAAATCACATTTTCAAAGATTTAATTTTTTTTCTGCATGCTTTGAACTTATTTCCTTGTTTCAGTTTAAAAACCCTATTTACTTCCAGGTATCCCCTCCTCTAACGAGATTCTATGTTGCCTGCCTCTCTTATTCACTTCCCAGTTAATTTGCCTTCAATTTGTCTGCCCTATCCTGACCATTTTTTCAACCCTTTCAATGAAAAGATTCCATTCATTCACAAAATTCATTCATAACTGTACATTCATTCATAAAAAAATCATAATGCCATCCACTGCTTAGACTGTGTGGAGACATAATCTACACAATACCCTCTACCAATACAATCCTCTACCACCACAAAAAAAAACCTCTACCACCAAAAAAGCCACGTCTGAGTGGTTTTAGTAATTTCCCCGGCTAACACACAAGCAAATCAACCAATCAAAATACAGCCTGATGCGTCCCCCCTAAAAAAATGGGGAAAAAAAATCATGTCAAAGAAGGGGACTCTGGCGACACTGGGTAATAGTCCATCAATCATGACAGAGAAAGAAAAAAAAAAACCCGGAGCCCATTGATGGGCCCGGTGTTAGCCAACCATGGCCAGCCATTCAGGGAGTCCCCATCTGCCCCGACCAAGCGGCAGGCTTCCATTCTCATGCAAATTGAGCCTCTACACAGCACAAAATGGGCTCCGGGAGATTAAGGTCTCGCTGGCTGCAGCCGGGCCATCTGTCGTGCCAATTTGAATACTAAACAAACTCTTATATCACCACCGAGCTCGCCTTTTCTTTTACATGTATCTTACTTTTATTTCATTTTTTTTTCTTTCTCTCTCCCTTTTTTTTTTTCAATAAGACTTGTGAAGATAATAGACGAAGGGGGGAAAAAATTGTGCAAATAAACCAAGATCTACTCGGTGGGAAAATGTCTGCTCCCGGTTGTCAATATGCCTGGCTCGTTAGCATCGTCCAGGGACGGTGAACTGCATTTTGATTTGCCTGATAAACTGGCAGGATGGGATATTTCTGCTATATGTACTTTGTGTTTTTTATTAATGTCACATTTGGGTTCATGTCTGCAATTAATATTGGCTCTCTTTTCAACCAGTTGGAGCAGTTTTGAAACTGAGGCATACGAATAAGTGGCATTTCAATCAAGAATGCCTGGGGTTATTTAATCAAAATTTCCAATACTGTTTCAAGTTAATCAAATTGGAAACTACCGCAGGCCACAAATAGCAATGACCATCAGCAGAACAAATGAAATAAAAAAGAGGAAAATTTGACATTTAATGCAAATTTCTTTGAGATAATTGCTCAAGAATAATTTTCTACAGTCCTACAGTTTGAATGTGTGAAATCACAGAATTAGGTTTCCGACATAAGTTTCATCATAAATATACAGGAGTTCCACTGAAATGGTTATCAATTCTGATGATTAAATGCTTATATTTGTGGGTAAGCGTTAAAAGTTTGAATAACTTACAGGGCAAAATTTTGAAAGAGCTTGAACGTTTTGAAGTCGGACTTCATGACAGTGGTCAATGTTAAACTCCAATCAGAGAAGTGCCCGAACAGTCAGTACACAGGAACAGAACAAATTCCAAAAAAAAAATCATCGGCCTAAACTGAAGGACTGCTGGTTGCACTCTGTCCAGCTGCGTTGGGGGTCAACCAAGTTCAAACTTCAGTTGACAATAACAAAATCATTGCACATGTACGTGTACCCCTGTATTTGCTCCTGACTATATACAGGAGAAGAGGGGCAAGTCCTGCCCACCCCAACAGGAAAGGTGACTCCAGGAGTTTTGAGCCTGCCCTAATCGACACACAAGCCTCACTGGGCCATGATCGCTAATCACTGGGCACCAAAATAAGAAAAAGAGGCACCTGCTTTGCTTTCTCGGCGTGGTACCGGTGAGACATGCGAACGCACGACCCAATCACTAGCCCTAAAAGCCTGCTTCATCATTTATTTATTCGCAAGATGCGCACAGCTTAAGCTGTCAAATTTTTCCCCGGTCCCCAGAGGATTACGAGCAATGGCACACTATATTTGCAGGGCAATTCCACTCTGCAGCCAGTTAATCATTAACAGACATTTGCGCTGGTATCTCGTCTCTCCTATGTCCCTTCCCCCTACGAAGGAAGTGCATGAAATTCGACACCAACCTCACGTGAACATAACAGCTAACTCCAAGTCATGACTTTTTGGCAAATTGTTACGTTTACTCTTTATCAATCAACAATAATGTTGGATTTTTTTAACCATTCACAAATTTCAAACGATGCTTTCTTGAGACATGGAATGATGAATACGGTTTCTCAGAGTTTGTATCTACATCTGTTGGACTGTAGGCTTATTTGACTGAAAGTGGGAATCCACGTTGAGGCTGTAACTTAGTGAACAATTTGGTGGCTTTCACTTTTTGTTAACTGTACTGGGTGTAACCGCCTCACTTCTGCATAGTATTTTCAAACGAACAACTCATTTTGGGCGATACACTCACTCCAACACTGATACCACGTACACCTCACAAATGGTACAAGACATTAATGGTTTGGGGGCGCAACAGTAAAAGCCAACCCCCCCAAAAAAAGCTGAATGTTAGGCACAGCATTCTCTTCGGCTGGAACAGTTCTGCTTGAGGACAACGTGAGTTTCAAGGTTTCATTCTTCTGTCTGAGTGCATCCACAGATACCAAAAAAAAAGGAGCAGCTGCTAAACAGGAAGTTCCTGAATGCAACTGGCCAGATTAGCACAACAAGGAAACAAGATATTTCATGTTAAGGCTGGTAGAAAAAGACACATAGGGACAGGTTTGAGCACGCTCACATGCAAGCAGTACTGCACACATTTGCTCCTAAACTTTCTTGAGGTTTCCTCTCAAGAACAAAAAACGAATTTGGCCCAAATTTCATTTTCGTGCATAACCTCCTACGCAAAGTGGGGGCCCGCACTGCTTTAAGAAAATGCTGCGCTTCACATTCCCGGAAAACGGGACACAAAATTACACACGCCCACCCATCCAAGTAAAATTCTCTTCATTTAAGGATGTTTTCATTGCTCAGAGCGATGTTCATGTATAAATCAACATCTTTCACGGCTGCAACACACAGAAAGACATGGTTTCAATTCTCCCTTGCAAACATAACAGACCGATTTTGCCCGCTAAGTCACATGACCTGTAGTGTGTATCAAACATCAACAAATATGGTGTCTTCCCATACATGTAGCAAAGTGTGTTTTGAATGTTGTTTTATACCAAAAATGAAGCAGATTTTCGGTATAGTACTTAGCACATCAGTTGTCTGAGTAATTTACCAACCATTGGCTTTAGGTTTGGTAAATTAAACTCATGACACTCTCTGTTATGGGATTACACCATGTTTGTTGATGTTTGATACCCACTACACATACACAGGTCAGGTGGCTTGGGTGCAATCGATCCATGTATACCAACCAGTAATAATACTAAACATAGTGTACAAAACACCACATGCTCACACTCAAAAAAAAACCTGTACATTTGTGAAACTGGCATAAGGTGTCACTTGTTGACCCAGGAAATGTTTCATTGCACAGGTGTTCGGCTGTTGTCAGGTAGATAAAAAAAAAAGGGGGACATGGCAGAGCTATAGCTGTCAGCATGCCACGGTCTAATGGGAGTTAATTTGGCAAAATGCTTGGCGGTACAATCTTTCCTGGCCATTTGTGGGGTGGGCAAGGGGACTGTTGCCATGATAAGGATGTCACAATAACTGCGAGCTAATTGGCGAACATTGGCAGTTCCTCCGCTTAGGTTTTCTTTCAAAGATGAGACACCTGAGCTGCATGCAGCGAAATCCACACTGCACATTTCAGTTCATGTTTTTTAACAGACACATTCATTGGTCTTTTCAAGGATTGTGAGAAACAATAAAATTCAACACAAGACATTTTGAGAAAATTTTGGTAAAGAAATTGCATGAATGTGCGTAGAAGGTTAATATGGAAAGTGAACAGAAAATATGTCATTCCTATGAACTTGCAAATATTCAGAGTCAAAGCAAGCACATAGAAATTAAAATTTAAACAAAATACTTATTGATACTTTAACCAGATTCGCCCAGCATCCCACTAAATTTAATCCTAGTGCTTACAAAAGTTACATTCACGTCCTTGCCAATGAGTCATCTATACTGGGCCAACACCAGCAGCAGAGCCACCCGCAATACAGAATTTCTCACTGCAATTGTTTTAATGGATTACCACATGTTATTTCATGGCTATTATATTACTTCACTGCGTCTAATTTAGGGGATTATTGGCATCAAACAAGCAAACAGGCCCGCGCTGTTGCTGCTGCTACCGCCACCACCACAGCAAAGGTACACAGCCCGGCAGACAGTGCGCATGTCTAATGAAACTGGACGGCCACGTGATCAAACCAACAGAGGAATATCTTCAGTTACTGGTAGTCCAGGGTGTAAATAAATGGAAATTTAGGCCTAGAATCACCTGCAGCCCCTTGAAAATGTGTTACACGTATGTACCTACATTGTACATGTACCAGTACGAAAACATTTAAGCATGTGCATGAACGTTTACTGAGCACAGGCTAAATGGATAAGCGAAAATTACAAGTCAAATGTGACAATGTACATGTAAATTAGTCTCCTAATAGCCTTTTCTGTAGTCCTTTGCTTTGAGTACAAAGGCAGTTTGGCCTGCTGCCCCTAGACAAGAATGGATCCACCTATAGGGTATAGGCTAGAGTAACCAGAAACACTGCTCTATCAATCCATTAAAGACTACATGTCTAACACAGCCAGCGCAAGCTAGGCAATCCTTTCCACTCAGCTAAAGTGACTTCACCCATCACCATATTCAGTCGGTAATTTGTGATGTTCCGATCACTCAGGGATCATGTGATGCCCACTCAGAGGCGAGTAGGCTCTGCCACGATCGCACCACACACAGTATACACAGGTATGCATGTACATGTACGTTGTACCTACTACAGATGCTGAGCTCCCTCGCGAGCGCGCTTTCAGGAGGCACTCCAGGTGAGGAGCCATGCATGTTTCCAAACGGCCCCCGACGGAAAGCGTGCACGTGCACAGGCAACAATGTCATTTCGGATATACTGCGAATAATGCATGACCAATCGCTCTGCCCTTGGACAGTGTCAATGTCAGACTTCGACCACAGAGAGTGGGAAGGCACTTTGCACAATGAAGTTGATGAATAATTGAGATCCGTGTTTTTGCTTCCATGCGCACAGAGTGCGAGACAATCATTTTTTTTTAATGCTGCAGCTACATTGTACAGTAACGCAACAAAGCATGCTCCTTCAGACACTGGGCAACTCACTCACTACAAGCCACGTGTGAATCGCACATGAATACATACATGTACGTGTAACACCCAAAAAATATGTGCACACAGAATTGAGAGTCAATTTGAGTACTTCAATAGGTGAAGGTGTGAATGCTCTAATTTCCATCTGAGGAACAAATTAACGGTTGATTAGTACGAAAGCTAATTATAAAATACCCTGATAGCAGCAGGCAGAGTGTCTGTCTTAGTGTCCCACTCTTCCTAGAACCTGCCAAAAGTCACACAGGATCATCAAAAAGGTGAAAAAAAAGTGACTGTGACGTTGAAAATGATGAACATTTCTTTTCCTATTCAACAGAATGTTTTAGCATACTGTGTAGCATAAGTAACATTGGTGAAATTGGGGATCGGGAAATCCAGCACTGTCGATACACTTGCTGTTGGCTGAATTGTCACATAGAGTTTGACTCATATTTGGGGTTAGGTAAGGAAAAAGGGAGTGGCCTGGAATTACACCGTTCCGATGGAATGGAAGAGATAATAGTGAAAAACAAACCAGGGACAACTGAAAAGTTTAATCCGTGATTTATAGCAGCAGTACTTGATACAGTACCAGCAAAAACAAAACCAGCCCATTATAAAGAAACACTGGAGCCATTCCCAATCTGTTGCTTATTTTCTTCAGCCTTTTGCAACTTTTAGCCAAAGAAAGTGAAAGTTACAAGAAAAGAGAACTGTTCCCCCCCTAACAATGCACTATGTGTCTGTTATAGGTTTCAGTTTTGTAACGCACAAGGCTATTGTGTGATCACTGAACTCTGGGTCCGTCCACTGTGCTGAGAAATATTTTACACTGCGGTCTGCATTGTAACAGAGTGTTATTCCTAGGCTGTGTTTCACTGTTTACATTACTCACATTGACAGAGCCCTGAGTTGCCGTGCATGCATACATCTTGCAACGTTTGCTTCTTCTTTATTGTGAAAGGCTACAGACAAGTTTATCAACATGTTAAGGGATGAGTATGATTTGTTTCTCTCACTGAGTTGTCCGAAGTCGATACAAGAGGGTTCAAACACGTACACTATGCTGGTGCTTGGTTGAGAGAATACTAATGGTGAAGTCTGACGGCGCCCTCTACTGGCCTATAGATGCATCATGTCTTTGTTTAGTATTCACACAATTCATGCAGGTAGACTATTTCACATGAAACAAAAGTCAAACCATGTATTTTACAGGTATTCTTTACATACAGTACTATTCAAAACCCACTACAGTGCATATCATCATCGGTGAGCTTTAGAAGTGAAGCAGTCAAGCTCCTCAAAAAGCTTTCCAATTTACAGCCTGATTACACACAGATACATGTACATGTAAATAATACTGACAGTAACAGAAAAGTGGTTATATTGTTTTCGCTGAATCCTACAGGATCATTTCATTTAAAGCTTTCATTTTAATCAGTATTTCTGTTGGTTCATGAATAATTACAAAAGCTTCATGGCAATATGTTAATGGCTTCCACACAGGACACATTGAACAGTCAGTTTTTCTTGAACAAAAATGAATCAAGCTTGGGGAGGTTGGGATGTCAGCGGGGCACTGCAAGAGCGCCCTCTATTGCCCAATTGCTGCCAAGGAGTCAGCTTCCTGTTCCCAGGCACCTTTTGAACACGTCTGCTAATTTGGATGAAAAAAGATTCCACACTTTGTTGACTGCGGCGCCGTGTCTTCTAATTCTCATTGAATCTGAGCAGAAAATGTTCACATGCATGTGCACAAGAGTGCACAAAATCTGTACGCAGAAAAATTCGGGCCAACATGGTTCGCTCTTGAGCAAATGAAAATCTTCGAAAGAGGAACAAATGCACACTCAGAATCCTGGTATTTCACCGGCCCAGTCTGATGTTTCCATTCAATATTCAATGGAGCATTTTTTTCATCAATGCCTCAATGAAAGTTTCACATTATTAATAAAGGACATGGTGTCAAAGAGTGGCGTCAGAGGGGAACGTGTCTTCGACATGTACCCTGACCATTTTTATGCACAAAATGTGAAATCCCCACAGAGGTTCTCTCTTGTCCTTGCGATGTGGACCTATGTCCTCTATTGCTTCTCTCTGAGGAGCAACTGAGCAATGCTGAATGATAATGGACAAGCACACATAGGCTGAGCAGCGCGCACGATGATGAGCGCATACATGTATATGTGCGCATATTGCAAATTATCCAGACAGTCTGATGCCAAAGAGAATACACGTACATATATCACCACCAGCAAAACTGTGGGGAATAGGGGGTCAGTGCCCACGACTCCTTTTTTGATTGGGGGTTTCACCCTTCCCCTCTCCCTCACTCCACTCTTGACAGGTCTTGTACCCTTAACAGAACACAAGAGAATGGGGCCTTTTGGATCAGTTTTGTTTACAAATGTCATGTCATTGGTCAGAGGGCTAGATGAACAGATGAAGTGCCACATTTTACAAGTGTGAGACACATTGACTTGGATAATGTTGAGACGTTTTCGACAGACACTGCTTAACAATAGTTGGGCCATCCCAACTGCAGCACTACAGTTGGGACTGTCCCAACTATAGTAGGGACTTATGCTATCATAGTTGGGGCATAACATCCTTATTTCACTTCAAAACCCCACAGAGGGTCAATAGATATGGTGGTACACCAGACCATCTGACTACGGACCTCATAGTCATACACTTGGAGAGAAAAAAAGCATGACAAGTGTGCTGGCAAAGTGACACGCACATGGCGCGCAAATTGAGTCACTGGATAGGGCCTAGAAAGTAGAATTCAAGTTCAAGTTTTGAACGACTGTTCTGCGTGACTCGTTCTACATTACTGCATTTAACAGTGCCATATTCAGACCCAAAGTCAATGAGAATTTGTATCTCCTAATAAACAACAACTCACCTTTGCTTTTAAAACTCAAAAGGCGCGAAATAAGTTCGGTTCGTCTGCTTGGGTTTTCCTCGTGACGGTTCCGCAAACAAGTGTACTGAAAATTGCACGGTTGCTATGCAGCGCCCTCAAAATGATTGGTTAAGTTGGGCATAAAAAGGGAATGTTCAACTAAAAACTGGTGCAGCGCGCAGCGCCCTCAATTTACTAAGCCGAAAGCAAATCTGCTAGAGGGCGGTATTTCACTAAAACGGCCTACGTCTACCAGTAAAGCGATCTTTACGGTTGCGATAATTTGCATGCAACAAGTTTCCTCTGTCAACTTAAACTTAGCATCGATTTTTAACTCAACTATGTCACCAAAGCAAAGTCATTCCAGAGTTTTTCGTTTTTAAAAGCCAGGTAATTGTTCTCCCCTCAATTTGGTATAAAATTCTCTACCCACCCATGGTTTGCTTTATCTTTTTTTTTAATTTTGAGATGCAACTAGAGGAGGTTAATTGGAGTTTCACCACTGAATCGAGAAAATTGCCATTTGATTTTGGACATATGGAGAGAAAAATTCCCAGGAAATCAGTCCTGTGGAGTCTGTTTTCCTCTGTAAAAATAAAAACCAAAAAAAAATAAAACCAAATTAAACATTTCTGTGGGTATCAAAACAACTGCCTGGTTTCCGATATATTCATTACAATAAAAAACCTGGGGATGACCATCAAAATAGGGGAGCGACGTTTGCAAAAGGCTTTGAAACAATTTTACTGTCATATCATCAAGTAACGCCCCACAACTTCTTGTTTGAATTTTATTTATGCTAAAAATTTAACAATTGTTGACTTTCCCCCTTGATGAAGACAGTTTTTCATATAGTTGTGCAGAATGGTTCCAAAGTTTTGTTTCCCAGAAAGTGTATAGGTAAAATACATGTACATAGTTGCTTTCGTTCTTGGAAAACAAAACACAATAAAATCGCCGAGACCTACACCGCACTAAAAGAAATGACAGTCTTGTTCTACTGTTTTCAGTGGAGATCAAAATATCAGAAAGGATCAAAGGGAAAATTGGCTAAAGTTTGTAAACACAGAATGAAATCATTAGGTTATGTACATGAATATGTTTTGAAATAATGTCTGTTTCCATTCCACAATGACAGTTTTGCTCAAGATATTGGCCGACTCTCAGTAGATCCAATAGTGTAGAACAAAACCCAGTCTAGAACTAATTCATCGAAGGTCTATTTTTAACTTTGATTTTTGCATACAGACATTGGACCTACACAATACCAATTTTCTGAGATGCACATACGCGGATGTAATGTTTTAATTTAATAAAATAACAATAAATAGATATAAACTCCTACTCAAACTAACCCAGTGAATCTGCAGTCGAAAGTCGCTCGGGACAACAACACTGAGTAATTATTGGTTCAATTTCTTTCCTCAAAAATAAAAAACAAGGTTATACCAATTAAATACAATAAAGGTCATCATGGTAATTATCGGGTCACAGAAACGTGGCAGGCGATTCGTGAGTCAGGAAAGATAACTGTCCGTTGTGACATTTTGTATTGCGCGCACGTTTGGGTTTCTCTTTTTTGTTAAAAAGCTTAGGTCAACTGAACAGGAAACAGATTGCGGAACAATTTTAATTCTGATGAGAAACAATAACCTAGAACAAAGTAATACTACAGTGTGTTTCAACTATAAAGCTAAAAAGTAAATTAACCCTCCCTAGACTGTATTTCTTTTGTTTCTTTTCTTTCTTTTTTTTGCGGGGGGGGGTTTGGTTGTTGGGGGTAGAGCTAGAAGAAGCTTTCTTTCGTGTTACCTATTTCTTTTCTCCTAAATTATATATGCAGGAAACTTTCATGAGCCTTTGATGTATGAAGAATTATCTTATTCGTTCAGTTTTGAAAATTTCTATTTGCACTTTATTCCAAGGACACTTTAGTCAGTGGTGAAACAAATTGCTTTGACAACTGCTAATGCGCCTGTCAGTTGTTTTTCTCTGCCCGATCTGCCCCGCCAAATAAGTGGGGATGTGGTTTTTTAAATGACCGAAACACATCCCTGAAGCAACCTTTAAAGTGATTTAGGGACAACCTCTACTATTATTTCGAAGAGCACAGTAAACTGGTCTGCCTTTCCGTCTAAAACGCCAATGGTAAAAAAAATTGTAAGCGTGCAAAACCCCCACTCCTGGAGCTTGCGAATTGTGAAAATAAAACACATACACAAAACAAAGGAAAATTTTAATATAAGCACTACTTTTAAAAAGTTTAAAGTCCAAAATTCAAAAAGAAACTTGTAGAGTAATAACTGTAATTGAAAAATACATAAAACCGTCCATCTGGAAAAAAGGAAGAAAAGCTGAAATCTTATACTGCCAAAACTACCAGGAAGAAATGGTAGATACTGTTCAGAATTCTTGGCGTTTATGATTTTGTGCGGTTGCTTCGTTTTCGCCTTTTTAGAAACTTGTGTTGCAGTGAGATTGATCTGGGGTTCTGTTTCGGTGTACTTATTCGATTTTTTTACAGTTCAGCTAACTCAAAACAAATTTCAATATTAGTTCAGTGATTCCCAGTCTGGAAGCGATATTTTCTCACGAGATAAAAAGAACAGAGCAATAGGTAAAGAACAGAGCAATAGGTAAAGAACAGAGCAATAGGTAAAGAACAGAGCAATAGGTAAAGAGTGTGTTTTTGTATGATACCGTTCATTGAGACTGAAATTGGAATTGATAGAGCAAAAGCAAAACAAAACTGCAGCTCAGTTTTCAAACTGAAATAGGATATCTCAAATAATAATAATCTATTTGCAGCGATTTTAAACTGATTTATCATTTGATTTTCTGAAAACAAAATCTTGGAAAAGAAGAGATGTTGTTTTACTAAGTATGGAATTGAAAAGTAATGTTTCGATTCGGCTGGGAGAAAAATATATGGGCCTATTTTGATGAGATTTTGTATGAATTAATAATGAAAAGGCAAAATGCAATGGGGACTTAACCAGAGGTCCTTCAAATCAAAACAAAAGGCCAACCTAGTTTACACCATGTTTGCAAATCATAAAAAATAACATAATCTTTGTCTGCTCAATATCTGGGACCTCGTCACGCTATATTGCACAAAAGGAACAATGAACTTGTTTGGCGCTAAAAAGGAAAAAAATCAGGGCTATTATGGTTGGCTGGGGCCGGGAGGGCCCTTTTGTTTTGTTTCAGACGATTCGCATCTGTCCAGCTCCGCCAAGCGCAGACTACAATGGAGGTTAACGGCTGCGGCGGGCCACGGAACGAAAGCGCGTACGTAATCAACTGATACAATTATTTTGGATCCTTGAAATTTCCAATTCTTTGTATAATCAATTCGTACCCAAAAATTACTTTTTCGTTACCAGCTTTTCCCTAACCTCCAATTAAAGCCCCGATGGAAAAAAATTGCAGTTTTTCTCTCGTGAAAAAAAATATATTGACCGAGCAGACGACACACAATATGCAGTCTACACGCGCTGCAGGATGAGATACCAGGCGCTGGACAAAGGATACGCCTCCTTACCAAAAACAAAGAAAAGGGAAACCAAGAATTCCCGAGAACGGGAAACACTGATTTAAACAGACAATCCCGGCCAAAAAAAGGAGCCGAGGGGCAACATGACGGAAGTCAAGCTACTTCCAAAGCAGGCAGGCAATGCACGTCAGACTCAAAGAACAATCCATGCAACCAGTCTGCAGAATTACAAGTGCAAAAGTTGGCGCCTAAAATCCGATAACAATAGACCCGGCGCACGCGTGGTGAAACCGTCCAAGCTTGTTGTTTCCTTTTACAATAATTATTATTATCTTTTGTTCAGAAACTAGAGAGAACCTGAAAGAAAAATCAACAGCGTTACTAGAAAACACTCACCTGATCTGAGTACTTGCTGGTCGTTCAGTGAGTAGCTGTTTTTATTCCATATTCCACTTTTGTTCTTAGGCCACTCGTGGTGGTTCACCCGGAAGTGAACAAAGAGCGTTGAATACAATGAATCACGCTCTACACGTTCATTAAGAAATCTAGTTGCCATGGCCTCTGAAGCTTGGGATCACATGTGCGGCTATTCCAATCCTTTCTAATACCATCAATTATGTTTTCTCTCCCTCTTTAAGAGCACTTTTGTGACTTTTCAACATTCTCTGGGATTCCCATGACGTTCGGTTTCCAGGACTGTCGATGAAAATTGAACTCTCGTACAAAAGAGGAAGTACAATCGAATATTCGGCTTCCTTGTCTGCTTAAAAATTCGTTCGCACAGTTTATTGACAATAAATGAATACCTTTTTCTCCTTTACCTATTTTGCACGTCGGCGGTACTGGTGGTTTCTATGGAGCTAAATAGATATGAAACAATATATAATTAGTTTTTCCAAGTCTTGTTTATCCGCTTAAGCAAAATGTGGCAGGATTATTTATCGAGATGGGATTCTACAGATTCCTCAAATTGAAGAAATACTGATGCAGTAATGACGCGTTCTTATTACCCGTCAGAAGTGAGGCATCCTCAGTGTTCAGGTATTTGTCTTGAATTGATGTTATGTTTCATTGTTTCGTTATCATCTTGCATTGTTATGCAAATCTTGCCCTTAAATTCAGATAGTTTTATCGAGGCTTCCATCTCCGCTGATGACAGAATAATTTCCAATCAAATATTCCGAAGTATAAAGAGTGTGATTTTAAAGCAAACGGCCACTTTCATTCAAGGACTGTATTGTTTCAATGTATGAGGCACATGTCTTCGTACATGTATATCCAAATCAGAGTGCTCCAGAGATGGTCTTTCGGTAAAATGTCTATACCGTTGACATGGTAATATTTCCCGGAGCCACAGTTTCATCCAGTTTTTTTTTTCGGAAACACCGCCGTGCTTGGAATTTTGCATTTCATGCTCGATTGTTTTCTGGCAAGGAGGCACAATCTATTGTTCCCTAGAACAAAAGCCGAGTCTGCATCCCATTAATGTTATTTCATTGCACAGAATTCCTGCAGGAAACACTACATTCCGTGAGGGGCTAGGAGCATTGAAGCATTCCGTTGCAGCATTTTGTCACCTTGTTTCGTGGCATTTAATTCCAATATTTTCCAGTAAGCTCTTTTTTTTTTGCTCCAATCCATATGTCCATTGTTTAAAATATCAGCCGCTACAGTAATTCCACTCAGCGTTACTGTTGCCAAAGTAGATATGAAAAAAAAATCAACAAATTTCCCCGTGGTTTCTTTGTTGTTATTGTATCTCAGAGGTAGTCTTGCTGCATAAAAAATATTGGGTTTATCCTTCTTCGCTTACAGAGGGCAAGATGAAACTCTTGTAGGACACACGATGAAATAAAAATGCATAATGATCCACAGATAAGCACGCGCGTATAGATCCGTGAGTGGGATGATGACTGCATGTACATGTACACAGGGTCGACTCACCGTGCAATATCTCCCGAAGTGATTCCTCGGAATACCCCTTCGATCTTCGCCACCAAGCATCCAAACAGAATAAATCCTTTCGGAGTAGCAAGAGTATATCCTACATTTGCTCTGCAGATCAAAAAATATTCCTCTTCACGACTTCCAGACCTCAAAATGTTGGGGATTCCCTGCGTAAGGAGGGCAAGCCCCTAACCTTGGCACCGAAGGCGTGCGTTGTGTACATCGTCCTGGACCCACGTGCTTTTTTGTGTGTATCCGCGGTAATTGTATTTACGTTGTAAAAATAGCTCGTGTAGTGCCAAGGGGGTTTCTCTGTTTTGCTCCCCTTCACAAAGAGATCGTCTCAATCTCCCGCCACCATCTACTTCCCCCTTTGTCTTCTGTTTCCCAGAGACCAAACGCCCTCTGATTCGTCAATTGTGATATTAATATTAACATTTGGTAGCTTGTGATTGGTAAACGTGCCTCAATTTTCTACACTGATAATGAATATGCAATTTTTGCAATTGTATGGTAGTCAAACCAAGTCTACAGCTCTACAACATTCACCATTCTTCGTATTCTAAGAGAAACAGAGGGTTTTCACTTAGAGAATGAATGAAAGTGTCTTTAATTTTGAATTTTAGATCCTACTATTTTAAAATTCTTTTTCAAAAATGATTTTAAGGCTTCAATTAAAGGAATGGCAGATCAACATAAACCGGTTCTCGATTGTAACTCGAGTTAAGGTCCTGATTAGCCATTGGAGTAATGATTCATACGTGTCAGGCAAACGAACGACGCTAGAGGAGATTTGTCACTGTACCCATTTCTCCATGCTGTACCCTACCTCCAGTCTTTCGGCAGGAGAATCTCACCTTTCCAAGTGAGTTATTTGCTCTACCGGTACATTATACCGGTACATTAGTCAAGGTTGCTTCAAATGAAGTGCAGTTAGGGCGCTTTTGTGGGGTAGAATTGACGTGCCACTTTTTGCAACGTGTCGTTGTTCGACAAGTGAATTGCATACACCACTAGCTGCCCAGTTTCTGGACAAAATGGAAAGAGTTCAAACACTTGATGCCCCCGTCATGCCTGTGCACAAACCTATGATATTATCTGAAAAACCTAAGGGTTTTCTAAATAAATGCGTCGAAATTTTCTCACCTAAATTTCACTTTGTAGGACATGTTGTCACTTTCTGGGGGGTTTTTAGGTTAAGCCTAGCCCAGGTTGGAAGACGTCTACATTGCATTGCGACTAACGTCCAGCATGTCCAGGGTAAAAGTCCTACTATGCGAAATTTTTTTCAACAGTTTTTCTCATATTTTTACCTGGTGAAGACAGTTCAAAATATCGTTCACAAGTGCCTTGATTCAGTGTGAGTGTGATGAATTTTTAGGAAAATTCCTCGTCAAATTTGGTGAGAAATTTGCTGATGAAAGATGATGAAGAGACCCTCATTACTTTTCCAGAAGTGGCTGGTTGGAACCTTGAGATCAACTTTCATTAGCCCTATGAGGGTGCATATTGTTGGGTTATGCACGGTTGCTAATTGTCCACGGCGGTTACTAACTACAGCCAGGCCTCAAATGCATCCATAAAAAAATGTTTTAAATTAAAATATAAATAAAAAAGGTGCCGAATCAAACCTCTCTTTGATTGTCTCAGAAAAAGTTAATTCACCTGAGCCCCCAGTTCAAAAAATGGTTAAAACCCGAACTAGTCCCTAATTTAGGAACCTGCAAAGAACAGATTGGCCAAATACTGAATTGTTCATTTCACAAATATTTGGGGTAAGAGACTGGTGCACCTGCCAATGAGCTTGTGCACTTCTATGACATATGCTTTGCTAGATGTACATGTATGTAACTGTCCACTCATGTAACTGAACGGTACAATATGTAAGATCAGTGCATCACATTCATACAAAATTCTCATGGCGGGCTTCATATAAGTTTGGACGTATTGGTGATCTTTCCACTCAAGTCATAGTTATTCATAATTATTTGAAATTTCCAACAACCCCATGTGCCCAAAAGACAACAGGTCCCACATTGACCTTACAAAACAAACGGCCAAAATACATCCATTTGCACAACTGCAGACTGCAAAGAAAAGGGGGTACGAAAAGGCTTATGGCAGAATTACATGTATTAGCAAATTGTATAATGAGAGAGAGATAGAGAGATCACGCAAAGATCGAACAATCGTGCAAATTGACTGATCTGAAAAGGTATCAGGAATGCCTCAAAGACCATCTTAATCAACCAGGAATTCTAGGGCCTTCAAGCAGGCTCTGGCCCCCGGCTGTTGAGGAATTTTACACTGCGCACCGGTGTTGTGCACCTTAGCACACAAATTCGGCACTCTACCTGATGCACCCCCCCCTTTTATCCAGTGCGCTCCAGCATTTTCAAATCCTGCCAAAAACCCTGATGGGACTGTTTTACCATTTGTTCATATGAGTTCTTGTTATCTAAGCAGCAAAACCACGAGGCTGTGGCCACTTTGTGTTCTTTGCTTAAATTGTTATTTCTGACTTCCTTGTAGGATGATCACTGACGTCCAACTCGCCATATTTGCCAACATTCTGGGCGTGTCCCTGTTCCTGCTGGTGGTACTTTTCCACTTTGTGACCGTCAACAATCCCAAGTCGAAGCAAGAATGAGAAATCTCCACTGTGACGCAAGTTGTCACAAAACCAAGGCAAGTGCATACGGGCCTTTCCCTTGCAAATCTGCCCTTAACCACTTCATGCCGGGGCAATTTTCAACGTTGAGGATGCTAGGCCGGCATGACTATCATTTTTTCCGTTTTCAAAATCCTTCAACAATTCATCATTCCATTTAACAGTCGTTTATAGCCACACTGAGTAATCTTTAGGCACTGCTCTAAGTTGACAGGTGACCTTCATTGATGCCCGAATATTTCAGCCAGGCCTGCAGCCTTGTAAATAGAGCCCAGATTGTGCGGTGTTAAACAACTGTCTTTTGTTCACGAACCTGGCTCAGTGCACTGCTGACCTCTTTTCAATAGGGGCCAGATTAGCATGCAGCGGTGCTGTGTGGCTCATCACTGCGGTGGTGGAGAGCTTTTGTCCCCGGTGGTAATCCGCTTGCTCTAAATACCCGAAACCCTGGTATACGGTTTCAAAATAACGCTGGATTATTACCACTTTTGAGAGTGAAAAATGCCGGTAATGCCCAGCAGCCTGGTCTTTTGTTCGGAGTACGGTCTTTTGTTACAGGGCCCCGTTTTTTTTGTCCGAGTTCGGAGACCCCGGCTACACATATAAACCATACGACTTTGATTTCGGAGTCCCCGGCTGGTAGTGGTTAAGAATGAGCCACTGGCATACCTATGAGTCCAAGTTATGCCGTAGCATCTTTCGATGATCCGTTCTCGGGGCAGTGGAATTCTGATTCTTGGGCTATGAACACATTGAATTTTTTCCCATAAGGACTCATTTTCCATTCATTCCAGAATACTTTGTACCATTCCAAAAACCTCTGCAAGCATGCAATTAAAGTGTTTAAAAGCTCGGGAAGACATTCAAGAAATGTTATTCCAAATGTGAAGAGATGGGGGCTGGGCTCTGTCTTCCTTAATCTCCTCAAAACGTGCAACCTTGGATTGGTAAGGATGCACTGAGTACATAAGTTAAGTTTACCAACTTCAGCGCACACATAGTGAGTTGGATTTTTGAGATCTTTCTTTCTTCCTTCCACAGATCAAAAATGCAAAACCTCAGTTTGCCACAGTGTCTCTGTGCAGATGTACCCAGAACGTACGATTCTACGCAGCTGAACACGCTATCAAACAGCAAACACTGTAGATATGCATGTTGTCGTCCACTCGGTAAATTGGCAATCCCCTCCACTACCCGACATTAACATGGAAACCTCACACAATATAGAACTGCTCAAGATGAAGAATCCCTGCGGAGTACTTCGAGCATCGACGCCAGTCAGCAGAACATTCTCAGAATTGCCCACGCCTAAGCTCGCTGAGTGCCTTCAGCACATACATGATCAACACAGACATCAACAGCAGCCAGATATTCCACAAGCGGCCATCGGTGGATTTTTCAAGCACACGAGTTGTAGACTTTTATTTTCCCCTTTTCGCAATTATTTGTCGAGAGTTTTGAATGGAATATGAAATGAGATGTGAATAATTTGTGTCTGTGAAAATTGTGGATGAGCCCTTAGGAAAGCCCCTTTTTTTCTTTGCATTAATCATGACTCTTGCTCCAGTTTGAAGGAAAACGCTTAACTGTCTTTTTTTTCATCATTAAACAAAATGAGGTCACCTTTCAGATTTGTTAGAGATTCACAGATACATGCACAAGTATACATTTTATGTAAGTTACATATTTGTCACCTGTGGAGTCAATTTTTGCCTGTACATGTAATTTCCGAATAAATTTCTGCGATCATTTTGAAATGTTCTGCTTCCTGGGCATAACTGTGTTCATTGATGGATTTAGGGGGACAGTGGGACCTTCTCACAAAAATATTTTCTGTCTTTTTTTAATTTTACTTTTAATGCAGACCATTTTGGTTTCTTTTTCACTTTATTTCATTTCAATGGTACGGAACAGAAAAAGTAAGGGCCACTCGCCGTGGCGAGGTAGTAACTCACTGCAGCAAGATATCAACTCGAAAACAAATTTTTGCAAGTGGCCCTTATATGCTTCCGTACAATGGTAAATGAAGAGCCCTCATAGTTAGTCTTACACGTGTGCCTAAGAAAGCTTATAAAGATGTTTCCAGTTTTCAAAACTACCCCCTTCCCAACAAATGACACCCAAAATGATTCTGGATTTTCAATTAAAGACCAAGACGGCCAAAAATGTGTGTGTGGGGGGCCGGGGGGTGATTACAAAATTCAAACATCCCAAAAAGCAAAACCTCGATCTATCTCCTGCAACAACAACATGAATGTCCAAGATCAATAACTCAATCTCTAGAGAAGTTGGTCGTAAAAGACACCAAGCACATTTTTCTGTTTCAAGTACATGTATGTATTTGGATTGGTTAGCAGGGAAACGACTTAGCAATGTGGGCGTTTCACAATAGTGCCCCTCCAAGAGTTTGCAATACACTGGCCGATCATACTGTGCGAAAGTTGTAGACCTAATGCACATCTGGAAAGGGTTGACTGATTTGCGGATTGTGATTGGCCAACGCGTAGCAAATTCTTGGAGGCACACTATTGTGAATCACCTGTATTATCCCAGCTTTTTCGGGGGGCCAGTTCGATATTCCGTGCAGCAAAACTTGAACTTTTATTGTGCTCAAATGGAGGGGGTAGAGTAAGACAATGCTATACAAGGACGAAACCAAGCAGAGCTGAGTACGCCAACTTCAGACTTTGGAACCAAAATTGGCTGTCATTATGAGTGCAGTATAGTATGCAGATATTGTACATGTACATATGCTTATTGTCCATGTGCACTGACACACAATCCATCATGTTGGTTCCAACCATTGAGACATTCATGTCGCAACTCTCTTTAGCCATGTACGTATCTTCGTGCGTTCGAGCGGATACTCCTGTTGACACGACCAGGATGCTTGCCTGCGCATTACACTCGGGTACGGGTGTAAGATAGAGTACACGTCTGCTCGAACGCATCCCTACAGGGGGCCCACTTGGAAAACGCCCTCGTCTTGTTACCTTTGCACTCCTTTTATCAAATCAAGGCATTATCGCTGAAGTGGATCCATATCGAAATACATAATTAATTTGAATGTATTAGAATAAAATTAGATTAGAAATTTTACTCATTTGAGACGATATGATACTTCTTTGGCTGTAAACGGAACTCTCTTAACCCTAAAAGATTTCAAATCGTGCGAGAAATTTCACAAGAAGTGCGCTTAAACCACGGACAGCGAGCGCAGCCTCAGTTTGGGAAACTCTATGGTACATAATATCAAAATGGCCGCCCCACCGAAACCTTGGGAGCGAGGGGCCGGCCAATACAATCATAGTTCGTTCTCGTCAGTCGGTGACTTTGGGTAAGTCTTACGATCTACAGTCGAATGTGGAATATATGTTCACTTCCTCAAGCCAAATGAAGTGGGATCCAGTGCCATTTTTTCACATGATTTAATGGTGCATACAGCATAATCGTTGAATAGGAGGGCCTACCCAATGCGTTCATGAGTACGTGCTAAACAGTAACGCACGAGGCCTCACTGCACTACACATTTTTGATGGTTCCGCACGCTAGTCTACAGCATTTTGAAAGCTGCCCTGCAATCGTACCAGATAAAACATCCGTTTGTGCTTCCTTAAGGATATCTTCCCCTTAAGAACCTATGATAATATTAGAGACGTCTGGGAAATCTGTGGTCAGGGAACCACACTTTGGGAGTCCGGCACTTTTCAGCTTTTTTTATTTGACCCCCACAATTTTAGTACCATTGGAAAGGTAATTTCAAAACAAATCAAATGGTATGAAATCTAGCTCAATAGCTGTAAGTATAGTGAAGTTATTAATTTTTTGTTATTCAAATTAGGTGTAATCAGTCCGTCACTTTTTGGGGTGGGCACAAGTTTTCTTTTCATCAATGTATTTGAACCTCATGGAGTCTTATTCCTTACTTCCAGACATGCCAGAGTTGGACAAAGATTTGTGGTTAAGTCACAGAGGAAGTGTAAAGTAAACAATATCTTTTATTATGGACAACTTTATCAATAATGAACACAGGATACATGTTCATGTATACAGTAACAGGTCAGTTGAGTTGGGCTTGAAATTTTCAGTGATGAGGGAAACATCACTGAAGCATAATTTTGACGTGATATTTTGTCATCAATAAATAGCTACAAAAATAGGAGATCAAGTCTATCAGGTGTCATAAGTTAAAGTCTGTTCGTGTTTGAGAGGATCTTTTGATAACATTTGATAGAAACAACGTGTGGTTTATGCGCTTGTTATTTGCATCTTGCTACCCGTACACCATGCACCAATCTGATGCACATACATGTACATACACCATATGTGCACAGTTTCTCGACAGCACCCCAATACAAAAAGGCTGTTAAGCACCAGTTCGACATCACTTTTTGACAAAAAAAAACTTCCTTTTCTTCCTGAAATTCCAAGCTTCCAAATAAACACCGTTTCATATATGTTTCATCACGTTTGGGGGGATTTTCAACAGCACACTCACATTGTTCCAAACCTGGTTGAGACTCGCGAGATATTAGGCTTAGACGAGACTTTGTCACACAACAACAAACAAAGATGGCCGCACACAGTTTTTGACGCAGTGTAAGTGGCTCCAATCTTACATTATTTTCATCACACTTTACACCCAAAACTCGACACAAACAGACATAATAAGTGGTTCTAACACAAATTTTGGTCCTTTTACAACACAACTGCTTTTTAAAAAATGCACAAAAAGGGCAGAAATCACTGATTGAAAACAAACTTTTACACGCTTCCAGATATAAACTGTAGAGGTGCCGTTTCGCTGGACTCCGTTCCACACTAATCGGGGTTCATAATACCATTAGCACCCAGTTCCTATAATAAGGAAACAAAGTCCACTTTCTCAAACTAACTAACATTTTGACCTTAAGGAACCATTACCCAATTCTGATAGGCCTAGTTTTTCACAATATTTTAGCAAGAAAATTCCAAATTCCTAACCCGAGTTTGGCAAAAGACAACCACTCAGTTGAATCACGCCATTTTCTTTTTTTCGTCTGGTTACATGACCCAGGCGTTTGGATTCATGGAAACAAATCTTCACCCAAGTCAAGGAATCAGACTACATTCGCTTATTTGTCGTTCACAGCTCTTCGCAGTACGCTGCCGCTTTACCCCTAAAATGTCCCTCAAAAGCCCTGTTCTTTTTTCTTTCTGATATGATTGAGGACATTACCAACATCTTGTTCAGATAAGTCATTTCAAAAAAGTAGAATTTGTTCCCTTATAATAGGAATGGTGCTAAAAGTAATGAACCCCCACTAACCACATACATTCCTCACCAGTGGCAGTTTATATCAACCACGCCTGGGCTGCTAATAAACAGACATCAGTCAAGCAGTCAGTGTGGGACTTGTCACTTGACACTTCTTGGCAACCACGCCGAAGGAAACTGATGCCAAAGCACAAATTTTTTTTAATGCCTACCTACACAAAGGAATATTTGTGGTTTTGTGGAAAAGGGACCGAGAAAACTTGCCGACTTATACAAAATGACGACTTATAAATGCCGACTTAGAAATGAAATTTTCAATGGAAATGCATTACAGACGATCAGGACTTTTGTCAAAAGGCTGACTTAGACGATATGATGAGTTACGCGATGCCGACTTAGAGTTTACTGTAGTTTACTGTGTTTTCAGTCACGGAGGTTTATCATAAGGAAAAAAATCAGCCGAACATGAACCATATTTCTAAACTACTGCAGCGTCATGAAAAAAAGCAAAAGTGACAAATTTCAGTACAAGGTTGAAGGCGAACTCTCCCTCTACAATACAAGTACATGAAGTGATACCGAGCAAATTACCACTGGATCACCCATGAAAAAGGCAGCTGTTTCAGGCATCCGGCGAACCTGGGAATGACATCACACGCAAGTGCGATGGGTAAATATGGCTGTCGCGTAGTCGCAGATTTCCAAGTCCCTGTACAGGGTGCCTTGCGGTGTCCCTATATGAAATTCTTTCCGACCTTTTGATCAGCCTTTGGATTTGAACATGTTCGGTTGTAATTATATTCATCATGTTGATCCTTAAAAATGGTTCAGTTTAACTACATGTACATGTAACGAGACAGATATGCTCACTCAGCAGGATTTTAAGAGAAGAATGCGGTAGGGCCTAACACTATTGTCTCCCAATGCCACATTTGCAGTGTTCATCTGGGAATCATAATTATGGTTACACCACTGGTAACAGTAGTATTAGTTACAAGTTTATCAAGACATTGTTCCCATTGGTTTGGACTTGAAAAAGTACTTCTAAACTTCAGGTGCGTGGAATTTTTAAGAGGCTTAAATTTTTTCACATTGTGTTACCGTTTCATTCAGACGAGGGCCAGTCAATCAACATTCGTCATCATCTGGTCTAGCCTTATCTGGATCATCGGGTTCTGGGCCAGCTGTTTCCAGGGCGCCACCACCATTACCATCCCGTCCATCACAGCAGAGTTCAGGGTTCGGCTCCCCTCTCAATCGGTATGGTGGCTTTGGATACAGCAGTGGCTATGGAGGCTTTGGGAACAATTTTGGCAGCTATGGTGGGATGTACGGAGGCAGCGGCCTGTACGGAGGGGGTTTGTACGGTGGAGGGGGCATGTTTGGGGGAGGGGGATACTACGGACAAGGGCAGTTTGGCCGTGGTGGGGACCCAGGAGCTTTCAACCAGTTCCTCCGCCAGGCAGAGGAGAACAGCCGGCCGGCCTTCCAGTCCATCGAGAGCATTGTCCAGGCCTTTGGCTCCATCAGCATGATGATGGAGTCCACCCTACAGACTGTTTACAACAGCTTCCGGGCGGTGCTGGGCGTTGCCGACCACTTCTCCCGGCTAAAAGTCCACTTGGCCCACATCTTCACTGCTCTGGCCCTCTTCCGAACACTGCGCTACCTGTACCGGCGGCTGCTGGTGTTTTTGGGCTTACGGAGCCGAGAGTTTGCAGAGGAGCTGTGGAAGGAAGCACAAGGAGCAGGGACTGGGGAACTGGAGAAAGTTAACGGGCAGAAGAAACCGGGGGCGCCGTCTTGGCCCATTTTCATGTTCTTTGCAGTGGTTGTCGGTGGACCTTACATCATTTGGAAGCTGCTGTCCTCTGCTGAGAATGACACACAAGGTGAAGTCATGTCCTCTTACACTTCACAAGACTTAATGACACACTCGCCTCAACAACCTAATTGCCTTCCATATTTCTCATTACAAATGGTGTTTTTTTTTTATTTACTTGAAATAGATCAACCAGCTTGGGCTAGTGGCGAGGACGATCATGTGGTGGCCAGGGCAGAGTTTGACTTTGATGCAGAGGGAAGCAATGAGCTTTCATTCAAAGCAGGTGCAATGATGAACCTAGCACCCAAAGGTATGTGCAGGTTGGCAACAAAAAGCTCTCAATCACAACCCACTCTTATTGCTTCTAGTAGAGCAGAATGTACCGTGCATATATTAATGTGACTCTGAATGAGTCGGAATTGAAGACAAGTTAGTGTGGTTGCCATTGGGCTTGACACACCTATCAAATCATTTGGGTCAAGTGAAATTTGCAAAAGAGGGTTGAGAGACACAGTAGGAAGAGGAATTGCCAGCATCACAGATTAGAAATTCCTCTCCAGTCAACCATCTTCACTTGGATTTTGAGCCTGTTTTTCTTTTAAACAGAGATGCAGCCCAAAGTCAGGGGGTGGGTGTTGGCGAGCGTGGATGGTCAGTCCACGGGCCTGGTCCCTGCAAACTACATCAAAATCCTGGGCAAGCGGCGCGGCCGGCAGATCCGGGCCGGCCCCGAGGGACAGAATGAGGAGTCCAAGGCCCAATCAGAAACTCCTTCAGAACAGGCAGTAGCCATGGGTTCTGGCCTACAGGGGAGTAGCACAAGGGCAAGTTCAGCTCTGCCCGCCAGCCACAGCGAATTCAACCTGGCAGCCTTTGATGAGGCCTTCGTGGAGGCGCCTGCGAGCCACGCCACTGGGCCTGCACTCCCGGCGGGTTTGGATGGTGAGTGGTCTGCTTGGGAGAAGGAACAGACTGAGGTTGGCCCCAGTGCCCCGTCTGATGGAATGGAGGCGGCTGAAAAATTAAGCGGCTAGATTGTCATCTCAAACCCTGCATTGAGAGAACCACTTTCTCCGATTTTTTTTGGCCATTGCAACCAGTGTTAATGTCCATGAAGCATGTAACAAAGTTGAAAACTGGCTGCGAAGATTAAATAGACACAGTTTGACCAGTTTGTTTAACCACAGTTTATTGGGTTCAAAACAACTTGACTGTTTTGAAGAAACACAGAGTTTCCACAGTCATTTCATTTAGTAGACAATAAAAAGGGCATCTCTTTAAGACCTATGGTGGTGTTATGAGCTTTCATTCATCATTTGGAAAATTCAGTAGGAAATAAATTTCACTCAAACTAGACTTTATAAAGATCAACAGACAGTGCATACGTGTGCATCTGATTCTGTGCAGATATGAACAAATACATGTACATTTTTCAATTTCCCAGGGAAAGCTTTGCACACCCTAATGGAAAAAAATTAGTTGATATGAACTTCATAATGTTGGCCCTAGGAGTCATTACAGTAGTAAAATATGTGCTGCTCGCACTGCCTGATAAGTTAATAACTTCTCTTACTCCTTTAGCCCTAAATGCCGAGGGTGTATGTAAAATATTAAAATCAGAGAATTAGGGACTGTTAGGGCTGTTGTAAGTGCCTAGCATCATTTTGTCACCTGTAAACGACCCTCCAGAATTTCATTTGATTCGTTTATTTTGATTGATTCTAACATGGTCCATAACTGTGTTTTCTGCTTTCCTGCCATACCATTGTGAAGCACATGTACAAGTTATCATTACAGGCTTTCTTTGCAAAGTGGGTCCAATACTGTATCACGTTTCCCATTGAACAAGTCCGCAGGTGTGTGCAGTCGTCCTTGTTAATCTGCACATTTCCAAAGTGCTTTTAATCCTTATTTGGATCAGATGATCCACTGACTTTGCTAATGTCAATTTCTATCCTTGAAGTAAGCAAATTTTGAACAACTAATTGTGTCTGTTAATACATTGTAGGTGTAAAATAGATAAAGTTTGTTAATTAGAAAATAACTGCCTGGTGTTTTTGTTTTGTTCGTTTTTGGTTGTTTTCTCTTTTGCTTTCGTCTGTTAAAAAATTAGTTCAGGACGTCGGTATTCTACTTTCAGTATGCCGCCATCCTGAGATAAATTCTCGAGGTTTCAACATCTTGCCTGTGTATGTGATCTTCCTCGGATAATGATGATTCCTCGGATATTTAATGAAAATAAATGTGAAAACCACAGAAAAAGGTATGTCTGCTGCCACCAGCGTCTTTAAGTCTCCCATTGGCATCGACGCGAGACATTGAGCTAAGAAGCTCATGCAACATCCCAAGAAACACAGCCAATATGAATTTAATCAAGATCTGCCCGAGCGAACCGGCATCACGTGGAAGGACGCAAACGTTGAGAGCAATTGGCCCAGCCCTTCCTTAAAATTCAAAGTTTCAGTGCTACGTAACAAATAAAAAATATACTATTCGAACCGATTAATGGATCTCGTGATTGTTTGTAGGGTTTAATAAGTGATATCATTGAAACACTGGTCTTTACAACAAACATGCCCATAAAACTACATTGGGGTAAAATGAGCACAACTGACTTGTTTTCAAACGCATTCCAGGCGATCTGAGCTCTTCCATTTTCTGACCAAGAACTGAATTCTGACGACGCCCTATCAGATCAATACTGATAACATACTGAACGCCCTGTAAGATCAATCAAAATAAGGTCTTCAAGACCATATTAGAGTTCTCAAAGATCAATCACCATCGGCATATCCAACAGCAGGCTGTACTAACATCAAGGGGTGGCGGTTTTTAAAAATTTTAACAGTAATATAAAACAAAAAAAATTGCACCTCCGACGAGAACATTTCAAACGAGTTCTCCGAGTACAAGTTACTCACTCCGATGCCAACAGCTCAAGACGATGAATGAGCAATGAGACGGTTTATGTCAACAAAGACTAATGAATGACTTTTTTCATGTTCCATGAATTTGTTTTCTGTTTAGATTTGGACGATGGAGCAATTAAGGACCAAGCTTCGGCGCACGTTACAACAGAAAATGGTTACCAAAATAGTTTCAATAATAATAATTTCAAGCCAGTATTTTCTACAAATATCTAAATACTGTCCACTTTTAGAATAGGCCTACTGTAAAAAGTTTAGGTTACGTTTGCATGTTACCTGTGGGATAACTTTACAAGTATCACACTTGGTCGAGTAAGCTTTTTTTAGTGATACATTTCTCTTGCCATACATCACTGACATCTATAATTGTTTCAAAAGGCAGTTTGTGAAATCAGTTACCAAATCGTATCTCGCTTCTGAAGGGTTAAGTTGCGATTCCAGTTACCGTGACACCTTATTCATGTTTCTGACAGTAAGAGCCTGGTATATTGTACAGGACAGTCTCGAAAAATTGAGAGTTGCAACGGGATACTGTGGTAAAGAAATTCCTACAGACAAGAAGCTATACCTAGCTGCTCAGGATGCGTTCAAAGAGGTCTTTCTGGAGAGATCTCCTTCGACCGAAAACGGTTCGTAATGGGCAAATGCGAAGAGGTATCAGGAGAGAGACCACAGCAGTGTTGCGCTGCAATTGCGAAATGGGTATAGGTTTGTATCGTGTGAAAATCACGTGTTGCTGTTAACTCTTCCATACATTTACTGTCAGTCTTGTGTTTTCACAGGTTAACATTTTCGTGACCTGACTTGATCATCTCTTGGATTAACGTGATCTTTATATTTTACACCAGACTGTCCAAAGCTGTAGGTACTGCTTCCAAACAACAGAAGTCCCTGTGGAACAAAAGAACTGCTCTGCAAGATAGCTCAAAGCCTACACCAGGCAATGCACACGTTCAAGCCTAGCTGGTAAAAGTGAAAAGTTTACAAGCCCTATGACACTTTACTGTACAGTCATTATGTTCAAAACTTGGTAGCATTTTTCCTTCCTTTAGTGTGCTCTCCGCTCAGTGTAGATAGCCTCTCCGATGAACAGGGGAATTGATAGGAACACTGCACCACCAAACATGCCCAGGGATATCAGGAAAGAACCCGTCCTTTCCAAAACCCAACCTTTGATAAAATTTAGAAGAAAAAAACATTTCGTGAAAGAAACGTAACAATAACTGTCGGATGTGCTTAGAATCGGTGACAAGAAACATTGGATGACAGACAATATTTGAGTCATTTTTAAACTTGTTTTTCCTGAAAATTATGCATCGAAATTTGCATACAGGAAAATAGGTTTTAATCATTTGTCTTTGGGTGGCACGTGACACGCTACCGTCACATTGTACTGGGTTACTCTGAGTTTGAAGTAAGATAATCAATTGAAGCTGTAGCTCACTGAGTGCGGACTACCTATTACTCAGCAAAAGTGTGATGTTATCTAATAAAAAAAATGAAATGTCTTCCAAAACTATTACCGTCGCAACAGCGCCCTCATTGTCATTGAAACTAAGACAAAATTGCCATTTGTGAAAAGCGTGCGCTTTCCACCTAAACGGGTTGTCAGATAGTTTCAGTACATTTTGGGAGGTACTAAAGTGTCTATCACGGCCCTTTGAAGTTTTTTAATCATTAAATTTCACTAGCATTCACTTCACTGGCATCAGTAATAGACCAATCCATTAAGCCCCCCGTTGTCTGACCAATCACAGCCGTGATTAATGTCCACCATGCGTGCACAGAAGTCCGACATGAGCGTACGCGCGTATGATGCGTGCGGCTGAAGCACGCAGAGTGGTATTGCAAAAGAGTACCAGAGTGGCCACGTACGCAGTGGGTGGGGCTTACTGGATCGGTCAATTAGACAAACAATTAAGTGAAGCCTAGTTTCCATATGCAATGAATTAAAACCATCGTTGGCAGCACACACACACATTAAAATGCCTGGTACAAAGTGAGAGGGGCGTGCATGCAAGCACGCGTATCTGTAGCCGCCCACTCTGAAGGACAGAGCTGGCAAATTTGAAAATGATCAACTTTCCCGACTATATAGGTCGAGATAGCTTCGCACGTATATATGTAACTCCATACTGTTTGGTGGCGCTCTCTGCGTCTCTTTTTGCCGATATGGAAACTAGGCCGTAGAGGTTTTTAAAGCAAAAATGACAATTCAAACCTGATATCAATCCACCAAGCGCCCCAGATATGCTCGTAAGCATTCCCTGCCAGCTGAGCATACTCACTAACCGACCATCACTTGACAGAAACCGTACCATCACATCCTCAGCTTGATACAATATTGCGTAACCGAATCCCGACAGTCCCGTGAGAAGTATCTGTCCAACAAAAGCCTGCTGAACGGCGGCGACCCCCAGGAAAGATATACACACCAAGGCTGCTCCAAAGCACGCCCAGGATGTCATGGATGGCTTTATGCCAATCTTAGGCGCAAGGGGCATTGGCAACTTGCCAACAATGTTACCAACGCCAAACGCAGTGGGAAGAAATGACGCTTGAACTTGGTTCAGACCCTGGAACTGCCCTTGCGCCACCATGAACACCAACCATGCGCTGAATGCAAACGTGGCCGTAGATCTCCCACAAATCAGCAAAACGAACCTGACATCTGCCATCACCCTGAAGTCAATTGCCTTGACAAAGCGCTTGAAACAGCTCCTCGGAGAAAGGTCGGGATCTGAACCATTTCTCTGCTGGGAGGGCTCGGCTTGCTCACCACCGACAGCACCCTCTTCCTCGCTGATTTCCTCCTCATCCCTGGCAGCCACATATTGGTACTCCTCATCACTGTCTGGCAAAGTAGGGCTCGATGGATCATGTCGAACCAGCAGGCCACTCGCAACCATGTGGGCCGAGAGAGCTCCCAGTAAGACTAAGCATCCCCTCCAACCGTAGGTGTTAAAAAGTACCTGGGTAACGGGCGCGTAAAACATCATACCAATGGGTTCACCCATTGTCGATATTCCAATGGCTAATGGATACTTCTCCTTGAAGTATGAGGCCATTACAGCAAAACCAATGTACCAGCAGAAAGCAGACCCCACACCTGCACAACAAAATCATCCAGACGTACAGTTATAATTATGTAGTTCAAGGAACTCAGAAGAGTCCGTTCAGTTTGGCATCGATCTTAAAGTGGTAAAAGTGCATAATTTCTTTTAAGAACCAAGATAACAAAACTCAGGTACTTGGAATTACAGTCTGACGTTACATTGAACATGTTTTTATTTCATTTAGGCCTAAATCCGGTACCGGTATTGAAGTGATTTCCTCTGCATCGGGGGAAAAAATCTGGGATCGCAATGCTTTTATACCGAGTGATGCCATGCACCGACAGCCATCTTACCATGCGGGAAAGATGATTGTTGCCAAGCGTGCCATTGTAACTTGTTGAAAGATTTGGTTCATAACAGCGAAGAGCCTTCATATTATTTGACATGGTAAAATGACCGCTGGTGGCTTCAAAGACCTATGTGGGCCGATTACGGGCGCTACAAGTCCGGGTGTTTCTGTGACATCCTTGGGCACATCTTGATCCTCCGGTCTTCCAATTATTGAAGACCTTGTAGACAGTTGGTGGCGGCAAACACTCCAGTTCCAGTTTACGGAATGAGAGCTGGTAAAGGCTGGGTCCGAATCACTTGGCTGAGGCTTGGAACTCCACACGACACTATGGGTAGTCAGCCACAATCATAGCACTCGTGCGTAATTTCAAGTAGCAACGAATACTTCGAACCCAGCCTATATGTCTAACACCTACTCAATTAGATGATTTACAGAGAAGCCCGTGAGTGGTGTCACCAGTCAGTTACTGTCGGGGTTATCTTAAGCACAGACACATTAACTTAGCTTAGGAGACGTGATGAAACAATTTGGGACTGCTTAGAAACGGTTTGCTGGCTGCCACCAAGCATCGAAAAAGCGCCCCATCACGGCTGTGATTTGTTGTGGAAAGCGAAAACAGAATAACTTCAAAACCCTTTTTTTATCCAACGCAAACAAGATTTCTACATGTATTTATCTTCGTGATTTTCTAGACCACAAATTTCGTGCAAGACCTATTTTTGAACAAGACCAAAATGCTCATACATGACCTTTTTCCTCAATGCAAGGATTAATTTTTTTGTGCAGGATCAAACTTGTCCTGCAAAACAAAAGGTTTTCAAACAACACCACATTCACAAGCAAGGCCAAATTTTCGTGCAAAACCAACTTGGGCATAACAAACCTGATCTTGCATAGAAATTTGGACCTTGAAGGGCAGCCTGGTATCGCATGAAAATTCTCGTCTCGCAGGGGACACAATGGGTTTTGCTGGATGTAGTCTTTTCGATATATTTGGTCGGGCAGGAGAAAAATAGTCTTGCATGATTCTCATGTTTCGCCTTGTTCACCTTGTTCGCGCGAAGTCCCCTACAGCGTCGTTTTCAGTTCCAGCGCACAAAAAGTGCATAAATACTAAGAAAGGCCTATACCCCACTACAGCCTGCACTCTAAAGTGATTTTCTACCAGTCATTTATATCACAGTGAGGAATTTGGACTTAATAAAAACAAACAAGTTGCACTTTGTATAAAATAAGGACGCTCAATTCGCACAAAATGTTGGAACGCTTGGACAAAAGGAATGTACGTGGTGGCTCATGCCATTCCGTAACCACCATTCTCGCAGGACAAGAACGGGCATTATATTCTTGCCCCACGAATGGTGCGTACATGGGCATTGACCATTCACGTATGGGCATTCCAAAAGACGTCTTTTACCTGCCATTCCAATCACAAAAATGGAGAACAGTGGAATTGAGGGTGACACCGCCGTTAGGATGATACCTACAGCGTTGAGAAGTCCACCGAACATCATCATGCGACTACTCCCCAGAAAGCGGGCGAGTGCTGCTACGACAGGTGCTAGGTATTTCAGACAAACAAGTGCACAAGAATTTATCTTATACTTTCCTGGCATTTGATTTAAAACAAAACAGAACCCAGAGTGAAAGAAAGAAATCTTTTACTTGGGGGGGGGGTTAAGTCACAAATAATGTTTTTCAGGTCATCTCTCTTGTTCAAAGTATCCCGTGCAATGAGTGCTTCTCAGACTTCCTTTTTGAGGGGCTTTGTCCTCAAAAGCGTTTTGGAGTTAAATGTACAGAAAAATTAACTTTTCAAGCTTTTTCGGACAACTAAGAGTGCTGCATCTGCGATGTGAATTAGGGAATTAAGACACTGGTCCACTGTTCAGCTTACATGTTTCTAGGTTCAAATCCTTAGCCATAAACTGGTTCTTCGAAAACATTTCTGAGAAAAGGTTGCCGCTGGTTTATTACCACAGTATTTAAGTAACAATAGACTGACGAAATATGGAAATTTACTACAATTAAATTATAAAAATACTCCTGGCAGTTTTTAGTTCAAATCAATGCACCATTGAGGTTTAGGTGCTAGTCTTGAAGATATGTGTGTTAGCATAAAACCCAAAATGCTCTAAAGGACAGATTAAAACTGCAAGCAAAAACAGTGAAAATATGATGAATCGAAACAAAACCCTGCAATTTCAATGGTTGTAGTAATATGGCCGTATTAAATGGTCCCATTCAAGCTGATTTGACCACAAAACAGCAACTGGCCATAGGACAAAGGCACCATGTATTATTTAGCTTATCTCAGACTCAAATACATGTAATGAGCTCTTAAATGAAAAATGACCTTACCGATACAGTTTTGCACCATGCCGTACAGAACTGCGATCCAGCCGATGAGCCCCAGGTCACAATTGTAGTCGTTGCTTATCGGAATAAGCAGGACGCCCAGCGCTTTCAGCTGACCATAGATTACAAAACAGTTGACAAATGCTGCCGCTACCATTACCCATCCCCACTTGTCGTGGTCCTTAATGACGGGTTTTGCACCAGTTGAAGCCATCTTGGATGGTATTGATGCAAGCAGTCAACTTCAGCACCCCAGACCTAAAGATCGGCAGAACTCATCCATCATTTTCATTGGTCACTTAACATTACGAAGCTTTATCCACTAGCCAGCGGGATTTGTACAGTACATACACGGTACCAGTTCTTTTGTTATTCATAAGTGTGTCACGTACATGTACATTGTAATTGACAGTTAAAAGTTGCCACACTCAAAAAATGTAGCACTTTGGTTTGATCACGTGTGCCTTGCATACGTCACTTTACAAATAAGTTTGTGGTTTATTATAGAAAGTAGGTTTGCGGTAGCACCATGGACGTATCTCTTTTGTGAGTAGTTGCGGTTCTGAAAAGAACCAGTGGTACTCGACGTTTCGAGCAGTATGCTCTGCTCGTCATCAGGAGAATGCCGGATACTCACTGGGAGTGGAGGTTTAAGTAGTCTGGTGGAGGATTCTGGAGACAGGGATTAGTCCGATGATGCGTGAAGTCGGGAACTCTGGAGAAGGGATTAGGCTAGCTCGGTGATGCGGGGCGGTAAACTTACTCACGTGTGGCAGTACTGATGGGGCTGTGGATGGGTAAACATGGGTGCCAAGGGTATAGAGGACCCATAGGCAGACTAAAGGAAGAACTGGGGCAGGGTGCCAAGGGTATAGTTGACCCATAAGGCGAACTAAGAAGGGTTGAGGATGGGGGTCAGATGTCACTGATGATGAAGCCCGTGTCTTGCGGAACTGTTCTGTTCTTGTGAATCTCAATTGCCTCACGAACACGACGTGGATGCCATTGTTCTATGTTGGCAATGAGATGGGCTTGTTGCCAGTGGACTTGGTGGTCTTCAGTGCTGGAGTATTTGATGATGGCAGATTTCTCGAGATCCCCCCGTCGTCTGTGGGCTCGGTGTTCATTGAGTCTGGTAGTGAGATCTCTACCAGTCTCGCCGATATACACCTTGCCGCATTCGCAGGGGATCCTGTAGACGCCTGGCTTTGTCTTGGGGTCTTGCTTGTCCTTGTGAGACTGGAGAGCTGCCTGGATCTTGTTGGGGGCGGTATGGAAGACTTTGATGCCATGGTGTAGAAGGATGCGCTGGATCCGGTCGGAGGTATTGCCTATGTAGGGGAGGGTGACAGAACTGATGTGCCTAATGAGTTGACCTTGGGTTTAGGAGACCCGCTGGTCTGGAGGGGGTCTAGGGCCTTGGGTCTTGATCTGTCTTGACTTGAACCCGTTCCGCTGTGGTGCTGTGGAGATGTGATGGAGTTCCGGTTGCAGGTGGTCTTGGTCGCAGATGTTGTATGCTCGACAGACGAGGGTTCTGTTGACGGGGGTCTTGATGCTGGGGTGGTGGAATGACCCGTTGTTCAGGTAGCGGTCGGTGTGTGTTGGCTGCCTATACACCGTGCGGGATAGGGTGCCATCTTGTAGTCTTGAAACCTCGACATCCAAGAATGCAATGCGTCCGTCTTGTTCCTTCTCCCTGGTGAACTGGATGTCGTTGTGTTGGCTGTTGAGGTGTTGAAGGAACAGCTGGAGGTCTTGTGGGCTGTGTGGCCAGACGACGAAAGTGTCGTCCACATACCGGATCCATACGCTGGGCTTGAGGTCCGCGGAGAAGAGGGCTGTCTGCTCAAATTCTTCCATGAACATGTCTGCCATTACCGGGGATAGAACCGGCAGATGATCAGGAGATCGTGGATTTGATGTGGTGTGAGGTTGGTCCGGTCGCTGAGTGAGGGATCTTGAAGTAACCTATCCTTGGCGACAGTGCATGCTTCGGATGTGGGTACATTAGTGAAGAGAGAGACCACATCGAAGCCGACCATTATGTCTGTGGGGCGTAGAGACAACCCGTCGATAAATTGGGCGAACTGGTCCGAGTTCTTGATATGATGTGGGGTGTTGCCGACCAGAGGGTGAAAGATTTTGGTGAGGTGCCTGGCGGTGTTGTAGGTGGGGCCGCCTCGGGAAGCTACGATGGGTCGGAGTGGGATACCGGTCTTGTGTATCTTGGGCTGGCCGAAGAATCTTGGACATCTTGTACTGGAGGGTCGAAGCTGTCGGTATAGGGCCATGGAGATGCTGTCTGACCGTTGGAGGGCTAGGAGCTTAGCCTGGAATCTCTTTTGGATGGAAGGTATGGGGTTCTTGTGAAGGGGCCGATAGGCACCCGACTCAAGAATATCCCGCACCTTACGGTCATAGTCAGCTTTGTCCATGACGACAGTTGCGTTCCCCTAGTCTGCAGTGAGGATGTGGATGGAGTGATCTCTTCGTAGCTTGTTGATGGCTTGCTGTTCGGTCTTGGAGATGTTGGGCTTGACGGGCTTGTGGTTCTTGAGGGCTTCGCTGATGTCGAGGCGGGCGTTGTCTGCAGCACTCTTGTTCAGGTGGCGAAGAGCTGGCTCAACAGTCTGGATGATGTCTGCTACTGTAGGGGACCGCGGGACCAAGGCGAAGTTCATACCGAGGGCAAGGACAGGCATTCTCCTGATGACGAGCAGAGCATACTGCTCGAAACGTCGAGTACCACTGGTTCTTTTCAGAACTGCAAATACTCACAAAAGAGATACGTCCATAGTGCTACCGCAAACCTACTTTCTATTATACCTCTTCACCATGCAAACCTTCAAGACTTATCTTTGTGGTTTATGTAAAGGAAAACCCATAAAAGAAATGGTTAGAACGGTTCAAGAGGTTGTCATTGCCTTTGAACACTTCGCTGGCAACAAACGCCGACTGGCCGAGAGACAGTCACGTGGCATTTGCTCTAGCTCTTTTAGCTACTTTTTGTGCATGGCTAATGACCACCTGTGAATGTGTACACTGGTGGGCATGTTTGAACATTGGCTGCGATCCGCAATACGAGCGATTCACAATATAATAGTGCGCCTTCAAGAGTTTTCAATGCGTTCACCAATCACGCTGCGCGAACTCTGTCGACCCGTTCCAAATGCGCAGCGCCCGACTAAAATCAAAACTATGGGCAAATTCACCGCTCGGTATAGAGTACTTACGCACAGTTAAAGAATTTTAAAAGTCTTTTATGTTTTGATAATTCTTTCGAGATAAAAATCCCTGCCTTTCTATCAACAACGCAAGGCAAGGTTTTCCGCATAGTCGCTCGTGATGCACGTATTCAACTGACGGTGAACACAGCCCATGCTCCAACCTATGGTGCTCTATAGCCGCCAATTGTGCGTCGCGTCGTCCCGTCGCTCGACGCCACGACGCGACGCTACGACAGCTCTGTCGGCCTAACCCACACTGTATAAAAACCATACAATGACAGGCGACGCAACGCTACGACGACACGACGCAACACTACGACGGCACGACGCAACATCACGACGGCACGATACAATGTATTAAACACAGCATAAAAGTAATTAGAAAAGAGGCGTCGCCACGATGCGACGCGACGTAGATGTCGTCGCGTCGTGGTGTCGTGGCGACGGGACGACAAGACGCAATTTTGGCGGCTATAGAAAACCATACCAACCAGCTTACATAGGTTATTCATCGGCGCCATGTTACTTCAAACAGATAACAAATCCTATAATACAGGCTTGCTTGCCAATGTCAACCAAATCGTTTGTGGCATCAATAGTTGAAATGGCAAGCCACGCCACTATTCGAGTCGACTTTGTATTCCGCACAATGGTAAAAGAACTTTTGAGACCGTACAAACGCATTACAAATGTATATTGTGCTTCAAGCTGGTATGGTTCGTTTTTGGTTCCGAGTTAATCTCAGGGAAAAGGGCATTTAGAATGGGTAGCTGTGTGGAAAATCATATTCTACTGCCAGATCATCTTTTTAACTAATATCAGTCTGCAAGCAACGTTTTAGAGTACGCGTTTTAAAGTACACTTGGGTACATCCAGAGCAGTGTGCTCCTATAAGGTAGAAAAATAATGTTAGCGGTCAAAGTGTTCCGAATTTAAAACAATGTTCGAACCATATATTGGCCCAACAGAGTTTGCCAAAAGCACGTTCCATCTCAACATATCTCAAATTATAACATTTAAAATATACGTGCCGGTTTACTCACCACAGCGACCAGAGACGAAATTTGTCTTTTTCAAGCGTTTTCCGCCGACTCAATCTGTAACTCCTCTAGTAGATAAAGCGGTTCACGTTACGAGCAGCTTGCACGTCAGCATTCGCTCACTATATGCATTATCATGTACATAACATTCATGTTAGTGTGCTGTGCCCGCCGCATATGGCCGGGTAATGGAGGACGAAAAGTGGCCACTGCTTTTCTGCTATCAGAGTACTAGAAAAGCAGATTTTATGTTCTGGTAACATGCAATTTCAACTTTTCTACTTTTCTGCCACTTCAAAAAGCAGAAAGAACATTGTTTGGTTATGCATTTTTCTGCTTTTCTACTTAACAAAAGGCAGATTGAGCGAGATCGCGCGCCTGACTGAAATTTAACCACAATGCTCTACGCGTCGTTAGCTGTGACCCCGATAGTGACGTATTTCCTTAAATAAAATCTGTGCAAAGCCAGCGACGAGCGAAGGTAATGCGGACTACTGTACTGTACACCATACACAAAAGGTGCCCTTTAAGCCTGGGTTTATAGGTCACCATGATACACTGGTAGGCCTTATGATGAAAAACACGCTTAAAAACATATAAAACGTCTTTTCAAAAATCGGGGCAGCCAGGAAAATCGGGTCGGTCGGTGATGTTAACCTAAAAACTAATTCCAAATGGCCTGATATAAATCGTAAGCTCCGGGCGCCCTTCCACATTAATAGTATGCATGTTTCTTAGTCCATTCGTAATGCGCATCCTTTAGTTGCCGCGTTTCGCTCCTGAACCTAAAGCATCTTAAGCATACGGTCCAGATGAAAGGTATTTGGATTCGTACATTCGTACAAATATCTCGTACGTAAGACAAATATCTTGTAAGAATTTAGATCTCATAGCATTTGTATCTTATGCATGAGCTTGCGAGATATATTACGTCGTACGCACGCCACATTATGCCGTACATACGAGATGTCGCATGTACAACGTTTATAGCACGATATCACTGCAATTTATGAAATACACTTTTTAGGCTGGAATCACATGATGACTGTCACGGAATGACTTGTAATTATGCAGATATAATATCAAGCAAGCCACATCAGCAGTTGGTGTATTGACGCCAACTTCTCACGCCACCTGCACAAAAAAAGTGTGCCCAAAAGCGTGACTAACGACCGTGACTGTGCCAGAGTTAACCTTTTCTACTGCGTGTATTGTGAGGTTGTAAAGACACCCGGTGCAGATTTTTAATGGGCAAATTGATTGAAAGAATCATGTAAAATTGTTTTTATGATTAGAATACATGTAGCACAACTTTACCTGCATGGTAATGTTGACTTTTAATCTGCTATGCAGCAGGAAAGGGAGAAATTTCAGGATTCGGATTTTACGTGATGTATTTCAATTGAAAGGTGGAACTAGACTGGATCCCGTCCGGTACGTAGTCTCCAGACGTCTTACCGACATCCTCTGAACCTAGGGACTGGTAGCGGGTAATGAAACCGCAGCTTGTTTACCGGTCCCTATAGGCCTATAATTGGGACAGGGACCAGTCCAAGGCAGAACAAGAGTATCTCCATAGCTTTGTGTATCAGGTACCAAACACGTTTCCACTTTCTCCTCTTGCAGCAGGTTCCGCATTATACTTGAATTTCCGAAAAACCAAAGAAAGGAAATAAATATTGATCGTTTGCAACTACTGTGTGTGGTCCATCCTTATACTGTTAGCCAGGGAGGCAATTTGTCCTTGGACTGGAATTTTAGAAAGTGCGAAAATAGATTGAAATCACAGGGATGCAGCTCGTGGCAGCAAGGCCAAATCCCAGGAAGAATAGGACACGTACGATCTTTTGAGAGTGTGGGCCACGTAAGCTTTGGCCATCACAACATTATCATGTACATTGTACACATATGCTAATGAGGCTTACGACGCGCGAAATCTGTCGACCCAATGCTCGTTTGAAAAGGGTCGACAGATTTCGCGCGTTGTTATTGGCCAACACGTTGCAAACTCTTGGAGGCGCACTATTGTGAATCGCTCGTATTGGCATTCACAGTTCGGCTATGTTGAAGTGAAAGCAAGGTTGACATTTTCATATGGGGAATCCAAGGCACTTTTCAATTTCAAAATCAATTTGCTGAGCCAAACTTGATTTCAAACGCCGTGCTTATGCCTTGCTGAATACAAAAAAATCATGAAATAAATCAACTAGGTAAACTGACTAGGTGCTTATGAATGATTATAAAGGTGAACAAAGAAATTGACTGGAGTGGAAATGGAACCTGCGGCCTCTGGAATACCGTACCAGTGCTCTACTAACTGAACCACTCAACCCTATGTTGGAGTCTCTTCCCATTTGTCAATATCTCTGTTGGGGGGGGGGGCGCCAGCCAGAAGCCATTAACCTGAAACACCATGTAGCCAGGGATCACACCCCAATTACACAATACAACCTGGGCGAACAGGGATCACATTTTCCAAAAAATCAAGTTGAACTGTATTGGACACGGCATAAGCACGACGTTTGAAACGGGCCTAAAAATGAAAAGCAAAGAAAGAAAGCTGATTACAAATTGAAGTTGATTTCAGTGACTGAATTTTGGTTCATCGGAATGAAGCCATGTGGATTTATATGATGTCCGCATCCCCTTATTATGTACTAAGGGGATGCGAACATCCTGAATGAAGGATAACAGGCTATTATCATCCACGTACATTATCAAAGATAATGATATCCCGAGGGTTGGATTGTAGCACATATGTTGGCCTATAACCTTTTGCGAGTTGAATTTGAATAAAATCTGGTACACTGAGATCTTTGAATTTACGTGAATATAACAATTTGAATTCTCCTTACTAAAAACACGGTTGTTATTACCTCGTGATTCGGGGCAAGCTTTCGCATAATATAAGAGACGCCTTGCACTGATGCACAATTTTCAATGGATAACAGGGGCACTAAGGAAATTCCATTTCAGAGATGGTGGTCGCTGTGCATCAATTGAAGAGTGCCCCGAACACCACAGAGCTATGATTACGTATAGCTCTATGGCCCCGAATCACGAAATAGTAACAGTTTATCCGGGGGGTTTCATTATGCTTTTACGTAGGCCTATATGTACAAGTCAGATAATACAGTGTACCAGATTTTATATGATTTAACTCACGATGCTGTTCAAGCAGTTGGAAATCGTTGGTAATACGGTGACCTGATTATTCTTGAGATTATAAACAAGCACAGTCAAGTGTTAAATCACAATATCAATTTACGTGCCGACTGGCGTTCCAAACACGATATGAAACTTAATCCTGCTAAATGTAAAGCTTTGCATATCTCATTCTTGCGTAATCCACCTCCTCCTGTGCATCTTAAACAGAAGTTAATGATGTTAATGATTGGGCTTGTTTCGTAGACAATTCGGGAGCAGTGGACGGTGTCTTTCAGAAACTAACTTTCTTTTTGCAAATTGAATAGTAAGGTCAACACGTCTGTCTGAGAGTAATTTGATATTGTAGCAATAAAGCTCATCTTTATATAGTAAAACATTTGGGTAGGAAATTATGCGAATTATCTGGACTCTTTCGATACTTTCAACCTGATTGCAAGTCAGACCTGAGGACTGTGCACCACATTCAAATAGAGCACGAATGTATGTCTTATAAATGCATTAGTGTTGATATTATTTTCTAAGTTTACTTGAATATCAAGTCTACGTGAGGCATTGACATCCTGGATGGTTATTCCAAGTAACTTGATGCCACGGTCCAATCCTCGGGATATCGTCATCTTTGATAACGTACGTGGAAGAAGATATTATCCTTCATTCAGGATGTCTGCATCCCCTTATTATATCATTCAGATACAGGAAGTCAACAATATAACTAATTTCCTGTTTCTTAGCCTGAGCCGAAATAATACGTCAGGATCGTAATCATTCAGGTGGCATTTCAAGAGACCCGCAATACAGTTGTGACGCCGATTATAGATCGGTGGTTTTTGCACAAGGTCCATGATATTATGGAATTCCATATCTGCCGTCGTGCGTCGCCCGTCGTGCGTCGTCCGTCGTGTGGCGCCCGTCGTGCGTCGCCCGTCGTGCGTCGCCCGTCGTGCGTCGTCCGTCGTGCGTCGCCCGTGGTTTTTTTTGTCACGATTGCGCAGTGGTATTTTTAACTATGACCAATGATCGTTTCACATGTACATGTCCTTGTTCGATCGATCCACCATGCCTGACTCTCATTTTAGCAATAGAACTAGAAGATGTACATGTATTTGTTTTTGCAGTTGCGCCAAACTCCAATTGAAAGAAGAAATAATATCCTGACATCAACTAAGCAACGTGTATATGAAATAACACCATTTTGGTTACATAAATAAATAAACAAAATAGATTTTTGTTACGGTAGATTGTTTTTCTCGATAACTTAGTTACTCTAGACGTAACTTTACTCGTTAACAGCCAGACTTTAGGTCTATAGCCTATGTGATATTTCTGTCTATCCCTGCACGATATCCCACAGAACAGAATGTAAATAATAGATTATTCCCAATAGTTTTCATAAGAGACGAACTGATTCAACATTATTTTGAGGGCGGGTATACCTATGATGAAATCTGCTGTATACTCCAAATTAGACATGACTTTATTTGCAGGTTGGCTCACAGAAGTCTTTTAAACAGTAACGTTACTTGTTAGCCCCATAAATAATGCTGATGTGCTGGACAACCTGTTCTCATTGGTCTATCCACCATGGCATACACACCCACAAAAACCAACACGTCATATTTTCTGAAACTTAAACCAAGTGGTAAATGCCCCCTAACAATACATTTAATAAACAGTTTGTTATCCACAGCACGTCTAGTATTTCTGGATTTCAAGGTGAAATTGAGAGGACAAGATGGAAAATCTGTATCGGTTGGCAGATTTCTTCCTGGAATTTAATGAAACCAAGCCGGCACATTTTTACAGTCTGCAAATTAAACTAACACCGTGGATAAGTTAGCCGGAACATTTTTGCTGAAAATGTTTTTCCCCAAAAGACACTTGGTTGCATTCTCAGAGAGGCGATATTTTCTTGTCAAGGGGCAGGGGTAGTCTAGCATTATTGGAATTAATTATGTGACTAGTATATGCTTTGCAGGAGGGGATTTGTACATGCCTTATTCGGAAAAGATCTTTAGAAGTAAATGGAGTCATCACATTGTCATTTGTTAAACAACGGCTTTTGCGGGTCCTATGCAACCCATTTGATGGGCGACGCACGACGGACGACGCACGACGCGCGACGGGCGACGGACGACGGAAAATGGCATGTTTGGAACTGGTAAATGGCAGAATTGGGACATAACAAAAAGGCAAAATGCGACGGACGACGGGCGACGGCAGATATGGAATTCCATATGATATCCATTACTGACCATTGATAAAGGTGACCGGGTCCGCGTCATGGACGTATTTAAAAAAATGGACTCGCAATGCCCTTAATCAGCTCATAGAGATCATTGAATCCACCAGCGGCCATTTTACCGAGCCGAATACAAAGCTTGCCCGGCAATGCCCGCCTTTGTTCTGCCTGGCGTCATTGGAAGCGAGCCAACCCGCGCATTTGTACTCGGCTTAGTAAAATGGCCGCTGGTTGGCTTCTATTTCAAACAAAGGCGCTGCGAGCCCAGGTTTTGTTTTTGTTTTTTTTATATATTTACGTCCGTGGTCCGCGTGCGGACTGAAAACCAAACACACAAAAGGTCAATGGGCAGTATAGGTCATCGTTGCCCTGATGACTGGATTCGTAAGTACCGGTACTGATGCAGGAACAAGGATTTCATCACTGGTGGAGTATCGCAAATCAAATTAGGCTCCACATTGTGCTGCGAACAGCAAGTAGCAGAACTCACGTCAGTGACCGTATGGTCACCAGGACCCTAATTTCGCCATTATGCTATGCCGTGAAATCCAACAAACTACACAATTTAATCAGGGCAACCATATAAAATCATGCTCGTTCTTAGGGTACGCAGGGCCAGGGTTGCATCATTTTTCCCACGGCTCTATAATGCTGAAGCAAATGAGCTGTGGTATGTATGTAGGTCGTTTACGTTTCAATTTTTGGAGCGTGGGGCGCCTGGGGAACACAGACCTTCACTGGAGGGCACGTACCCAGGCCCCCTTATACGTTGGATAGCCACTGATAGTGTTATGGTTACTCACTGTTTTAGGTAACACGGCAATCCCGCTAAGTCATATACATGTCCATGTAGTCTTGTACATAGAAGTTCACCGTCGGTTACTAAAGCCAAGCTGTACAGCTTATGTAGTACACCGTGCTACATATACAGCACGTATGTTTCCTTTAACTTAGTTTGCTTTATTGTTTAGGGTCGTACACAGGAATACCCGTGAGCTTTTGTGACGGAGACAAGACGCCAAAAGGATTGTTTTGTAAGTCAATGATCTTTTGAAATCAAATATGGTGAACCATAATATGACTGCCGAGCCAACTTGAGCGTAGCAATTGCACTACAGTAATCTTCAGCGCTAGCGCCGAACTTAATACGTATGTTCACCCAGCAGAGCCTGTGTCAATTTACATAATACGTGGGATTGTATGGGGTGGGGCGGCGCATGATAGAGGTAGACATAATTCGGTCCTGCCTCCTGCGACTACGGCTTCGAATTTTGATCAAAAGAGCCAGCAGCGGAGAGCCGTAGCCAGTGTTAAATACCTGTACATGCTGTCGTCTCACAAGTGCAAGGTTTTCTGGCTTCTATTCATTTTGTTTCTTCAGAAAATCCCACGAAATCGGTTTTTCTATAAAACAGCATGAAAGGAGACCGGCTTCGATTACGCCATCTCGTGCTCACGGGAGAAATCACGATTGTCAAGTCTCTTTATACTGGGTACTACAAATCAAGCTTAAATTAGAAACTAATAGCAAAAACGATTTGATTGGATTATCTGAAGACAAAATAAACAAAGACAGAAAATTTGAGAGAAAATGATCAAAATCACACCCCTTTATATGTTTCAATGGCCCGCTCACACTTTTGCCGCCAAGGCCATTTGTGTGCATGCGTGCATAATTATGAATTTATTAGTGAAAAGGTCTATTCCTCTTACCCCCCCCCCAAAAAAAACACGACTGGTATGTCACGTACCGGGGGCATTATCTTTTTTTTCACACAGATCCTCTGTTTGCAGGACTGCAAAGTTGTAATTGGTCGAGGTTTTTATCGTTTGTGATGGCTTCCCAGACGACCGTCCAGTACGACAGCGACAAATGGGGCTGGATCATGGTGGCGGTGGCGTTTCTTAGTACCTTCGCGGGTAACATCAAGGGGCTGGGTGTCCTTCTCATTCCCATAACGAACGACCTGGACACCGATCTGTGGCTGGTAGGCTGGACCGTTGTCCTGTACGGCATGATGCAAAACTGTTTGGGTGAGCATTTGAAGGTTGACTCGTGGGATTTATGCTTCCAGAGACGTCGTAGGATGTTCATCTTTTTTTTTATTCTACCTCTCAACAGGTCCTTTTGTGGGAGCCCTGTGTCGCCTCGTGGGAAGCCGTCCCATGATGGTTCTGGGCGGAGTTCTCCAGACGCTTGGCCTTCTATTGGCGTCGGTATCCCCAGCGTTTTCCCAATTACTATTTTCATTATTGGACTTTCAGGTAAATTGTTAAATCTATCTCAATTAAATTAAGACGATGCCCAGTGTGCGAGTAATGAATCAAAGTTGCTGAAAAGAGCTATATGAAGAGTCCTGTGGAAATACCAAAGTCCCTTCCAAGTCATCCTCAGCGTGAAGAAAGTAATTCCATTAGATTTGATGTTATGTGTAAGGCCTCTGAAACACAGATACAAAGTCGATACAGACAGTGTGCCAATCACAACAAAATGACTTGAACAGCAGTGACAGAGCTAAGATTTAAAAAAATTGCTTACTTTCATGACGTTTAATTGGCTCTCATATTCCGATTTCTGTTTTTTGAAGGTCTAGGTTCTGCCCTCATTTTGTTCATCGGTATGGCTGTGACAGCTTCATACTTCAAAGAGAAATACCCATTGGCTGTTGGCTTATCTATGATGGGTCTTCCCATTGGTATGATGGCATACGGGCCAATAACCCAGGTACTTTTGGAGACATATGGATGGAGAGGAGCCACGCTGTTGCTAGGAGGTGTCTCGTTCCATCTTTTGGCTGGTAGTTTGTTGGTGAGACGAGACCTATCCTCCCTTTCAACCAAAACTGATCGGTACCAAGCAGTTTCGGTAAACGAGGAAAGAGAAAATGATCAGCAAGAGGGAGAAGGGAGTAGCCCTAGTAACGAAATGCCCACCGTTGATGGTGCAAGTCGATCGGATGATTACCTTCATCAAGGCAAGGCGATGATGCTTTACGCAAGCTGTATGACTGCTATGGACTTCGCCGTGCTCGCTGATGCAAGGTTCGTTTTATTGGTGGCCGGGAGGTGCACAGCTGCGTTCGCCTTCAGTGGCTTCGTGGTGTTCTTGGTGTCGCACGGTCAACTTCAGGGGCTGAGCGAGACTGAGGCGTCGTTCTTGCCGACATCTTTCGGCATTGGCAACGTCATTGGCAAGGCTGTGGCTCCCTTCCTGCAGCAGCTTGACGTGAAACCGTCTATGACATTCTGGGAGTGCTTAGGGGCGTCGCTTGTTGGCGCCTCGTTCCTCATCGATGCCTTCATCCGACCCTTCGTTGGCCAGTTGGCCGTTTGTGCTGTGATAGGACTGAGTTTCGCATTTTTATATCAGGCTATTGACGTAAAGGTACGGTTTTTAACAACGGATGAACGTCTTGTTAGTGTCCTTGGCTGGCAAGGGGTGTTGCCGGGATGTTTGGTGGATTGATACCAGGTTTGTATGTTTAAGTTGATGCTGTAGTGTCTTACATATCATTTTCCGTGTGTACCTCCTGCATAGATGCCATGGGCTTTAATTAGCACATTCTTGGTTTTTGTTTTTTGTTTGTTTTTTTTTTTAACTATAGAGTTAAAATAAATGTTGTTACTCGATTTTCCTAGGATGGGTTTACGAGTTGACGGGGAGTTTCAGCATAGCCCTGTGTGTGTACGGCGGGGTGACGTTGCTGTCAATTCCTTTGTACCTCGTCGAGTCCATGTGCGCCAAGGCGCCAACGCACTGAAAAGAAACTCTGCCGCTCGAGCAGGAACTGTTCGACTGAAGCTTTTCCATCGTTACTTTAACCGAAGAAACGATACCAGCTTATTGAATAGGGACTTTCTTCAAAAATTACGAAAGCCCTGTAGTGCCATCAAGCATGCATTTTCAAAAAGTAAAGTATATTTTTTCAAAGTCCGTTTTTAGGAGGTATAGTTTTTCTAACTTCGTTTTTACGCGCTCGAGACAAACATTCTGAAGACAAACATTCTCCAGATATATTTTTATCAAGTTTGTTTTTATGCCATATATTTTTCCAAGTTGATTTTCATTACATTTTCAGGTTTTGATTTATTTCTCACAAAACAAATTTAACCGAAATATAACTCATAAAAAGGAACTATAAATAATCTTCGAAAACAACTTCTTCAAATTTGGGGACATTTCTATTTATAGATCTTACGGGAACGAACCGGACAATAGATATCTCGAACAGACAAACTTGAGTAAAAGATATCTCGTAGAAACGAAGTTGAAAAATGTACTTCATAAGAATGAACTTTGAAAAGCATACCTCACTTTTTGAAAATATACACTTGATGGCACTCCTGGGCTTTCATAAAAAATACAAAAGAGCCTGTGATAAAAACGAACTTAGTTTCTAAAAAGATGGAGTTATATTTCTCCTGAAACAGTGTGTTTCTTTTCAGAAATGTTAATGATTTCTTTTATTTTTAAATCGTAATGCTGTTGCTTGCTTTTGGATAATTTCCATGGTATTTTACAATGAGTTATTCAGGTAACAAGCAGTTTTTAGCAACAAACGTTTCTTTTGTATATAAGCAAGAAATAGAGCAACTCCATTTCCTTTAAATGTGAGGTGTATAGCCAAGCAAGAATAGTTTAATTACATAACATTGAGGGTGTCTAAGCCTGTGCTGCATTATCGTTCATCAGAAGCTTTTGTAAGACTACGCATGTATAAGTACTGGACTTATATAGTTTGTCATCCCTTGAAATATCGTGGCATGCCGCACGTACAGATCTCATTTTGTTTTGACTTGTGAACCCTCTCAGGTAGTTGTCGTAGAGTCTTTATTTATGTATTGCATTGTTACTTAATCACCAACACTGAGCCTAGAGATCAGTCGTGCACTTGGGAATCTCTGATTTTAAAAGGCGTTTATGAGACAATAACAGTGACTATATTGATCTTCCATCATCACCTTTATGAGCATCAGATTTGATTTCAAGCTATTCATGGTGACAGACAACTAAGGTGGAAAGCTTGCGGTGGCACCATGCAAGGATACGATCTCTTTGTGACTCTGCATGGTTCTGAAAAGAACCGTGAGGAACTCAACGTTTCGGACAGTATGCTCTGTCCGTCGTCAGGAGACTGAAGAGATGCAGGCATGGAGGGGGGTTTATAAGCTGACTGGGACTACTGGAGTGTGACGGATCCTACTGTGTAGTCAGGTGGAACGAGGATGCAGCTGGTGGATCCACCTGGGTACTGATGCATGTCAGTTGGTGATGGGCTGTGGCGGGGGAAGGTTGCCTGGGTATAGGAGACCCAGAGGACCCATCAGACCGGGAGATGAGCAGGGGCTGCCAGATGTCGCTGATGGAGAAGCCGATGTCTTGAGGCACGGTGGGGTGTTTGGAGATTTCCAAGGCTTCTCTAATGCGTCTTGGGTACCACTGTTCGATACTAGCGATGAGGCGGGCTTCTTCCAAGTTGATGGTGTAGTATTTGGCGTGGGAATGTTTGATGATGGCTGACTTCTCATAGTCCCCCTTCCTGCCATGGACTTCGTGTTCTTTGATCCTGGTAGGGAGGTCCCTACCAGTCTCTCCGATGTACACTTTGCCACACTGGCAGGGGATCTTGTACACACCTGGTCGGCTGTGTGGATCTTGCCTGTCCTTATGGGAAGTCAGCATCTGGATCTTGAGGGGAGCTGTGTGGAACACCTTGATGTTGTGCTTGCTCAGGATACGCTGGATGTAGTGGGAGCTACGTCCTAGGTAGGGGAGAGTGACAGAACTAGGGGCCTTATCTAGTTGGCTTTGGGTATAGGAGACCCTACGGCAGGGAGGGGGACTTGATCTTGGGTCTTGATCTGCTTGGGCTGGTATCCGTGGCGTTGGAGTGCCGTGGAGATGTGGTGGAGTTCCTTGTGTAGGTGCTCTTGGTCGCAGATGTTGTAGGCTCGGCGGATGAGGGCTCTGTTGACCGATGATTTTGGGGTGGTGGAAGGAGGCGCTGTTGAGGTACCGGTCGGTGTGGGTGGGCTTGAGGTAAACCCTCCGGGCCAGACTTCCATCCTCCCTTCTGGACACCTCAACGTCAAGAAACGAAATGCTGCCATTCCTCTCTTGTTCCATGGTGAATTGGATGCTGCTGTGAAGCCCGTTGAGGTGGTCCAAGAAGAGTTGAAGGTTGTCTTGCCCGTGCTCCCAGATGACGAAGGTGTCATCCACATACCGGAGCCAGATCTTGGGGCGGTGGTCTGCTGTGGCAATGGCGGTCTGCTCGCACTCTTCCATGAATATGCCAGCCAGAACCGGGGATATAGGGGATCCCATGGAGGTTGCAGCTGTTTGTTCATAGAATTTGTCCCGCCACTGGAAGCTGGCAGAATCGACGCAGGTGGTGAGGAGGTCTTGAAGCTGGTTGGGGGTGAGGTCGGTGCGGTCCTTGAGGCTGGTGTCGGCCTGGAGTCGGTCACTCGCTATAGTGCTTGCGTCGGATGTGGGAACGCAGGTGAAGAGTGACACGACATCAAAGCTGACCATGATGTCGCCTGGCTGCAGCCGGAGGTCTTGGATGATGGACGAGAATTCATCTGAGTTCTTGATATGATGCTGGCAGTTGCCAACTAGAGGGCGAAGGATCTTGGCCAGGTGTCTTGCAGTGTTGTCGGCATCTCTTCAGTCTCCTGACGACGGACAGAGCATACTGTCCGAAACGTTGAGTTCCTCACGGTTCTTTTCAGAACCATACAGACTCACAAAGAGATCGTATCCTTGCATGGTGCCACCGCAAGCTTTCCACCTTAATTTATGAGCGTCAAGGAGGTCAAATGTTAGAAACTGAGGCAAGTGTTCGCCGTACTTGTGGATATGGTGTAAACAGGTGGTTGCATTGGAACAACATGATAAACTGGGTTGGCAACTTGGGTATTACTTTACACAATCAAACAATTGGGGATTTAGAGCTCATTGAAGTGTGGTAGTCGGACAGTTTCTGATCTGTCGAACGAATTAAAAGAGTCATATTTGTTACTTATGTCCTTTTGTAACAAATCCAACGTCAAATCGAAGATCCACATGACGCAAAGCCTCTATAGTTACGCCACTGGTACTCACGAGAGGTTTATGTTGAACACCTCACGAGTGCATGTATTATCAACTGATGGCTCTCTTGGGCGGGGTCCCATGGACCCAAGCTATGTTATTCATTGGGTCCATGTTGTTCAATGGGTTATGGTTTTAACATTTCAAGAATTAATTTTGTTGAGCATGCGGAAGAGGATCCACTTGCTTTACATTTCAAAGACCCCCCCTCCGAGCTGGTGGTCAGAGGCCTGCAATGTTTAATTTCCCCGTTTTTTATGGATTCTGGTGTGAATAATGCACTTTTTGATGGCACTTACGTATGGTCCCGGAGCATTGGAGGTACGTATATATATATATATTCATTTATCCAATGGGATTATAATTATGCAGCGGTAAAGGGCTCTTCGAGTCATGACTGGGTCCGGTCTCTGGAAGCCACAGCTTCGAAGTAATTGGTATCGTTAGGCTACCGTGGTTAAACAAGTGCAATCAGCCTGGATTATAACGAAAAGTCTAATTGGTTGAGAGTATTTGTACTTCCTTCGTTTAGTTTGTATTCGTGTTCTCTATTTCAGCGTACAGCTTTGCTCTGCAATACCGGCAGTGGCTTCGACAAACGTCTTCTTCTACCGTACTTGCCTGTTGAGCTATTTCAGCTGTACATCGGGCCCTTTTCACCGAAATGTCCCTTGGGAATAGACCAACTAGTTACGACCACGACAAGTGGGGCTGGCTCATGGTGGCCGTTCAGCTTTTCAGTTGGTTTGTAATCATGGGAAATGTTAAAGCACCGGGCGTCCTTCTCATGCCGATGACCAACGACTTGGACAGTGACCTGTGGCTGGTTGGATGGGTGGCAGTCTTGTATAGCCTGACACTGAACTGTCTGGGTGAGTAGCGAAGCGTTTAATGTGCTGCCTTCTCTCCCATGCGGTTTGTGTACCACATTTTCTGAGGCGGGGACATTTGAAATATCAGCTGAAAAGTTTGACATGAAAATGTCTTTGAAATGTGCTAGGAGAGGAGCTTTAAAACTGCAAATAACTTGGCATTGAGGTTGACACTGTGGTTCATTTTGGTTTTTTTTTTCTCTTTTCCGCTCCATCTGGGTGCCGCGTAGGACCCTACGCAGATATTCAGTCCAGTTTTGCCTCTTTCTTCGTCTCGGTCAGGTCCTGTTGTGGGTTCTCTGTGTCGCCTGCTGGGCAGTCGTCCCATGATGGTGCTCGGGGGAATTTTTCTTACATTGGGCTTCATCCTGTCGTCGATATCATCGGGCGTTTTTACTGTGGCCTTCACAATTATCGGGTTGTCAGGTGAAACTACAGTTAGCAATAGAAGACAATATGACGGTGAATTCGATATTTGAGTGGAGGCAGTCCTGGCTATAGCGATCTTAGATGTACGTAACGGTGTTCACCACTCTCATGGGCCGCAATTTAACCAAGGCAAAAACACAAGCATCTAACTTAATCGGTACTTGGATTGTAACTGTGAAGCAACGGTGCTATTTCAAGTTGTCCAATGGTATCTCCTCACACGAAGAATTGAACTGGTGTTGGTTTTTTGTCCCATGATTTGAGCCAAATCCAGTAAGTGGAATTGTAAAGAGGTTGTTAAATGCAGAGCGTCGAGTGTGCTGAAGACAGCATTTGACGAAGAGTTCCAGTAATGTTATGCTCATACCATCCCTCGTAGGGAACCATCACTTATGCTGCCTTGACTTGTAGTGGAGTGCAGGCTTCAAATACGTGTAGTTTTTCAAATCCCAGAGGCTTGAAGACGGTTTTATTCACTCTGTATCGTTATCCCTTTTATATACTGAATGAGCATCGCTAAGCCTTTTTTCATGTACGTTTATGTACATATGCTATTACTGTAGGGGTTGGATCGGCGCTCATCTTGTTAATCAGTTTCGCAGTCATGGCATCATACTTCAAGGAGAAATACCAGTTAGTAGTCGGGCTCTCATCATTGGGCATTCCAGTCGGTATGCTGGGAATTATGGGCCCATAAGCCAGGTCCTGCTAGATACCTACGGCTGGAGAGGAACCACGTTGTTGATAGGAGGTATCTCGTTTCATCTAGTAGCATGTAGCTTATTGGTGCAACGGGATCTGTCCTCCTTTGAGACAGACACTGAACAGTACCAAGAGGTTGCGATTAGCGACGGCGAAGAACATAACCGGGACGAAGAAGGGAGTCTTCGCACCATCGAGCGGAGAGTGAAGTCCAGCAACAGACGCCTGTCAGAATCAAACCTTTGTAAGAGTCAGGCGACTCGGAGGTGTTGCGAGCGCCTCATAATGGCGTTTGATTTTGCCGTGCTGACAGATGCGAAGTTCATTCTACTGATCACCGGAAGGTGCGCTATCGGTTGTGCCTACACCGGTACAGTGGTGTTCATGGTGTCTCACGGTCAACTTCAAGGGCAGAGCGAAACCGAGGCGTCGTTTCTGCCCACTTCCATCGGGGTTGGCAACATTGTCGGCAAGTTGGTTGTGCCCCTCCTGCACAGGGTCGGCGTAAAATTCTCCATGACACTATGGGCGTGCATCGGGGGCAAGCATTGTGTGTGCGTCACTTTTCCTGGACGCTTTTGTCAGGCCCTTTGTCGGACAGATGGTCATCACGAGTCTGATTGGGCTGTGCTACGGTGTGGCGATTCAAGCGACAGACGTCATTGTCCGGTTCCTCACAACGGATGACCGATTGGTTAATGTATTAGGCTGGCAAGGGTTGTTTACGGGTATTGCTGGAGCGCTTGGAGGACTTATACCAGGTTAGCACAGTTTCTCTTGTAAAAAGACAGATCCGTTGCCGATTCCCTCCTATGGGGTGTATTTGATGGTCCACGTAATTAAGTGTTAATATTGAGTGCATTACAATTATAACCTAGTCTAGTTTGTTCTAATTTATAAGTACATTATTAAATTGACATTACCATTATAAAATAAACACTGCTACTGATAGCTCATAGCAGACGGTTGTTTCATTGAAATGTGATGCCTATGCCCCCTCAGCATATCTCGTTAAATTGACAAACGGTGAATGTTTAAAGCGTGTCTGACGAAACGTAATACTGAGCTTTCCCTTTTTTCCACAGGCTGGATTTACGAGAAGACTGGGAATTTCAGGTTAGCTTTCTGCATATATGGTGGACTGACGCTACTTTCGACTCCGTTTCTCATTTTCCAGGAATTGTACGCTGAAAGAAGAAAACCATAAAGTTGATTATTAGCTCTATCCACAAGTCAGACACACTGAATTGAAAGCGAGGTTAACTGCTTTTTATTTATTTTGCTACTTTAGAATAATTTAAAACATGAAAGCACTGAAATAAAAGCTTAATTACAAAAGAATCTCCTTTATGCTGATGAAGGCTTTAAAATTATTATGTCTAAATGTTTTAAACCACATTATAAATGTTACTCACGCATGGAATCCAAAATAGTCTGGCACAAAATTACATTAAATACAATTTTATTGAGATTGGGAAAACGATCAAAAATGGCTTCCCCGTATAAATAAGGTCATCTGGCTTGCCGGGCATTGAAAGTGTGAGAAATCATTGAGGCCTCGCACCGAAAAGGTTATGAACATATCAAACAGAGTCTGCATTGGTTCATTTATCAATGATAACAGATCTTAAATCTAAAAAAAAGCTGAGGGCCTGATCTTGGGAGGACCTTTTTCAAGTCTCTGAGAAGTCAGTTTTCAACATAGAGGAAAAGAGAGGTGAGAGTTTGAAATCTGGAAAAATTAACACTGATGTATTCCAAGATTTACAAATGAACTGATCAGCCTTGATCGAACTGCACACATCTGAAATTGAATAATGAAGTCTTAAACACCTTATTTTGACAGTTTTGTATAAATACCTTAGGCATAGATTGCTGAATTTTAAACTTGCAGAAAAGTTGCTGCAGTAATCTTTGAAAAAAAATAGTTCACTTGCTGTTGAGACGCATACAAAATTGTCTGCTGCCATAAATTACTTTTCAGCAGAATTCAAGCATCGGTTTCATTTCAATGTTTATTTTGCGTGTAATTTGTTTGAAATGATTTGGGACGTCTGTACATTTTAACCACACAAGCGAATACAATCTTCGTAACTGTACAACACAACACAACGTGTAGACTTGTACAACAATAATCTATACTGCCTTACGAAGCAACACAGTTCCCAAATTGCAACAAGGTTTAAGGTGACTTAAATAACCCTTACCCACTTCAAGTTATTACGAAATAACACCGGTAAGTTGATTAAGAAGGCGATTATAATAGTCCTCACCAGACTCTTAACGGAAACCTGCACCCAGTAAACCTCAACGAGGAAAGCAAGCTCCCAGACCAGGACCGCAACCACCCGTCGCTATGCCAACAAGCATGGAACAACGGCACACAATCCTTCTAGTCTAAGCTCCGCTAATTCCCCAATTAACTGGTTCACACGGGTTCCCCAACCCTATAATCTACCACTTCTTAAATAAACGAGACTGTCTAACGATTCCCTTATCTTCAAAGAGATCTGATATAATCGGCAGCTCCGGCAACTGAGAACAAGCACCACACTAACCGATCGCAAAAGGTACACTTGAGGTAGATCCCCAACCACCAGCGGTCGTACGTCAGATTTACACTCGAAACTCAGAACACAACACAACTCCAAAGAGCTCTGGTGGTTAGCACGCTGCCTTCTTGAGAAGTCCCGGCAACCTACGCAGCCAGCGCCGGCGCCCACAGCTAAGGTAATGCGCGCCTCTGATTGGTTGCCGCGGGCATGTTTAATGCATGATAGACGCGTCTGAATTATTAATGACCAGACTAAACACAAGTCTGCGCAGCTACCCTGTTTCGCCACACTACTTTCTATACTCCGACCATAGAGCGTGGGGGGGCTCTTGCTCTATGATGTGACTATGGCCGAGATTCGCCGGTTAGACCTCCGTTCGTGCGCCAAGCTGTACTCGTGGGATCCAAGTAACATGCTCCAATCACTGTTTCTGCTGCGACCGCCGTTGTTTAAATAAACGCTCATGTGGTTGTCTCTTCTCTTCTGCTCTTCAATATTGCCAACGTATTTACGAGAATTTCACGTAACTAATGTCTTGAAATTCAACGAGTCAACAAAAGCCCCAGTGTTTATGAATCACAGGTTTCTTTACTGTAAGGTAGTTTGTCAACTCAAAAAAAGGCTGAATAAAGGACAGCACAATTAATTTTAATTTTGCTTGTGATTTAATATCTAATTTGCTGCCCATGTCTTTCAATTCATCAAAGTGTTCAATTTATCTAACAATTATATTACACAGATAAGACAGTTCCAGGGGGAAATAGCACCCTCTGCTTCGCCTCGAGTGCCATTTGCCCCTCAAGTGTACAAAACACCATGGACCCCTACGCAGCAGGCAACAATTGTTGAATGGATATGGGAGACATGCAGAGGGTCTCATCGAATTAGGACAAATCAGAAATTCTTCGCAAAAAAAGTTTTATTCATTAAAAAACGCAATGACAAAAGAAACTTTGTCTTCAATGTTGGACTTTTTTTTTTCATTTCAAACACCCTGTGCCCAATTATGCCAATTTTAGACGGAACGCCTAATGATATAAAAAGCAATGAATTTTGTGTATGTGCTATGGGAATACCTTACTGGCTCACTGTTAAATGTTCTGTAAATGTGGGGGAATTCCGTCAACGATTTGTTCAGATGTTTTCAATTCATGGCTTACATCAACTCGGACTGTACTCATGTATACATCTATTATACCTTCAATATTGTACAACTTGCTTATTAATACTACTAAATAAATATCACATGTATATGTACACAAGGGTGGATCCCAGGAACTTCATTAAGGAACAAAGGGTCCATGCCCCCTCCAGGAGTCAATTTGCTCTACTTTCATAACGAGAGAGGCAACTTTTTGGTTTACTTCCTCTTGCAAGAGCACCAAAATGTACTCTCCACTCCCAGAAACACAATAAAAGGTAAACATGACAATTTCTCCAGTTTTGATATCCCCCCAAAAAATAAATGTGGTCCTTGACCCGTCCCTGCTGCATGTATTATTGGCATACGTATGTAGGATATATTCACAGGTGAAGCATGGTGTTAATATTATGGGGCATTTCCTGTCTTTGAAATATCAAATGCGCGTGTGTGACATCAAGATAGGAACCGTTTCGAGCACACGTGCCTGTTCAACCGGGGTACATTTTGCAGGAGGCTCGGCACTGGGGCCATTTTCTGGAGGGGTGGGGAGGGGGACATGCTAGGATCTGAACGACTTAGTGTTAATTGAGTGATCAAGGCCGACTATCACCATGTAGATTTTTTTCCCCCTTCTCTGATTTGAGTGCCAAGGGGCCACACAAGGGGGGATGGGGGATACCTCCCACCCCTTAACGCGCCTCTGTGAATGACAGTTGACCAGAAATTGTTCCCTTTATGAGCGAGTGTACATGTAAATTGTAAGTGACGCTTCAAGGTGGTCAAAGCCCAATGGGTCAGTTCACTGAAGACAAATCCGATGACCATGGCAATGCTGTTGGTCATTTACAGTGGTCCCAGCCAACAGCAGTTAGCACTTTGGTATCTACTGTATATAAAGTTGTTTTCATTAAACCAGGATGAACTAGGCAATATATCCATCTGTGAGTAGGTCAAATAGTTAGTGTTTGCCCTTGCATCACATAGTCTGAAGAGGGGGGGGGTCGGTGGGGGAGGGGAGCTGATCTCTCACAGCATTTTCAAGCACCCGACGTTGAAGCCGTCCCCCTTGTGTTGGCCGACCAGTCCCAGCAGCGCCTGCTTCTTGGCGGTGCTGCGCGAGGACTCCAGCTCATACAGGGTGCAAAGGTTGAAGAGCAAGCCCTCGTCCAGGTAGCTGGCCGGGTCGCCCTGCACCAGCTTTTCCAGGAGGGCCAGTGCCTCCTTCAGCTTGCCCATGTACAGCAGGCAGACTGACTGGTTGTTGATGGCCTAGGATAGGAGAACAGCCAAAGTGTTAGGGCTGAGCCAGATGGAATAAAATATTATATGAATACTCATATGTCCACCAAATCTTTGGTCAGCCAAGCCTTTGTAGAAGCGATGTGAATTGATACATGACATAACATATAACAATCATTACAGTAAGTTAGAATAAGTTGTTAACCAGAAGCCTTTTAAATTTTGTTTTTGAAGCTTTAAGAGGGCTATTTCATTTTGGTTACAGACTACAAATTCAGAGAGCAAAATCCAAAGTGGCCATCCTGTGAACAAAGTCCTTTCTTTAACAATGTACTCACTGTGAAGTTGCCAGGCTCAACAGCTAGCACATCGTCAAAGGACTTCCTAGCCTCGGAATATTGGTTTTGTGCCATGTGCATGAAGGCCCTGGAAGGATCAAGCATTTGAAAGCGAGTGACTGTGCCTGACCACCGTGAAAGGTTCATTTCTCATTTGTCCAAATTTCTTTTATTACAGCCTCCATGCAGGAAGTGCAGATGGCACTAGGCCTCCTAATGAGGAGCCATCCTACACAAGTAAATCGCCTGAAAGAACTTAGAGGTTCGTACGCATATACGGGTCAAGTTTCAGTTGAATGTGCACAAGTCTGTGGGCTCTTGTGTTTGCGTTTTCAGTAACGGCTTAAAGTTTTTCTGGGCAGCATTACATCCGGTGCAAGACACATTTCCAAGACAACTCGTTACAAAACATTCTGTCAATTCATGTTCATGTACGGCGCTGTGGGACTTACACTGAGAAGAAATGAATTTGACTATTACTCACTTATTCATGAGTATGGCTGCTTGGGATGTCACCCCCTTTGATTGGTTGTAACTTTCTTCAGCTCTGGAGAAAGCCCTTTGAGCAGCTTTCAGATCTCCCAACTGTTGACAAAAGATACTGACAACTTCATTCATTGGTCAGGGCCACGTTGACACAGAAGGTGAAGTCTCCTCAGACAAATAATGTTCTAATTTGTGATTAAACATACAAAAATGTGTTTCAAGCAAGACTCGGAAAAATACTGAAAGGGAGGCTTGGAATGCATGCCGATCATAAAACAGTCGAGTGCCATCTCGGTCAACATTTCGCAGTGTTTAAAACAGATTCAGGGCATAAGATTGCAATTTCTTCCGCGTGAATGAGGTCTGCACATGGCGTGTATACAGCCCTTGGTTGTGAGGTGAAATGACACAGAAACCTTAGCCCTGTTATGGTTACCACTACCTAATGGCGTAACACTGTACGGTTGCATGTGAACACAGCCTGCAAGTCAGTGCTTTAAGTTATTCCCATCCGGCTCATTTTAGTCATGTGGAATAATCTTCGGTGTTCCGTGACACCGCCCCTTTTACTCTGTCAAAGTGTTGTCCGGATCTGTGCAAAGCCCCCTTCAGTTGACAGACTGTATTCATATGTTCGCCACCTTGAATTGAAAGTGGGGTGAAACTTTTCATTTTGGAAACCTGTGAGTAAAGAATAACTGACGAAAATGAAGGTTTGATACAAAGTCATGCCAGTTTACACAAATTTTAAATTAGTGATAGATTATATCTAAATATTTTAAGCTACATTAAAAAAGAAAAGAAAAATGAGGTTTGGAACCTAAAATAATCTGACGCTGTTTAACAGATTATGTTGAATATGAAGGATTCAGGAACAAGATAAATATGGCTTCCCTGTCAATACAGTCTATTGCAATCGATTCTGTAGGGACATGGAGAGGCCTCAAGGAGAGCATACCCACTCACCTGCAGGAAGATTCGTCCGATGCCCGACAAGAGATTAGAAGCGTTTTGTGAGTCCTTCTTAAGTAACATCTCGTACACGGAAACAGCCTGATTAAAATCCTAAAAAAAGGCACAGGGATACTCAAAATCATTAATTACAGTTGGTTGCAAATAATACAAGTCCATCGGATGACAACCATATCACGTTTGCTTTCAATTCCAAATCTTAGTGGAGGACACTTACACTTTGCCCTTCGTCTACAATGAGCTTCATTATCCGCCATGAGCAGAAGTACCCCTCATCAGTTGAAAATAGCTATGTTGGTCAGGAGTGTTCATTTGGCTGGTAGCAACGCGCCCGTAACGCGTGCATTTCATAGTTGTTTGTGAACCAGTGAAGTGCAGTTGTGACCAAAGGAGCTGCAGTTCTTAGGAAAAATTGCGCCCTCTATTGGTCCAGCTCAGGTTCCTTGAACCAACAACTGAATCTTAGAAGCATTACCCTTAAATTACCAGTGCCAAAGTAAGCAATGCAAATCTTTCACCTAAACGGCTCTCAGTCTAACAGCAAGTTACCCGCACATTTAACTTGGTTAAGAATATGAAAACCATACCTTCATAGACAGCAGGCAATTTCCAATTGAGTATAGCACCCGGACTTCTCGAGACTTCCACAGATTGACCGATGCTGGACAATTTTGACAGACAGGATGAACTCAGAGTTAAAAAAGGGCAGCTTGAGTGGTGTTTCACAAAGAGGGGGCGGGTTAGGGGATTGATGGTGAGGGGTAGATAGGGAAGGGCAGTGGGTTTGGTGGAAGCTGTGTAAAGGTGAGAGCGGAGGGTGAGAAGAGGAACAATATGAAAGAGTCTGACACCTTCCTTTGAACAAATTCATTGGCTCTGAAGTAAAAGCACTGTTCTCTCGTGGAAATTGCACTGACCTTGTCTGTTTTCTTCGGTGAGATCAATTTCTGCACCATACTCACTCATGCCACTCTCCAGGTTAAACAAGATCTGGAAGTCAACAATGAAAAACATTGCAAAACCAGAGTAGAGCAAGTTTGAGTGACAGACATTTGTCGACCACTGGACCATTTTCAATGGTAACCCTTACACAATATAAATCGTTGGAACAGGGCAAAGGTGAACTAGTTACTTTCAAAGAGTCGTTGTTGAACAATGACAAAGGAATACTTTGGTCAGTTTAATTTGAATGGCTTGGGACTTAACTTGAGACTGAGTGAATTGTTGTGGACTCGTGATGGAACTACTATGACTCGTGATAGAACTATTCTCATGATGGAACTACTACGACTCGTGATGGAACTACTATGACTCGTGATGGAACTATTATGACTCGTGAAGGAACTACTATGACTCGTGATGGTTCTACTATGACTCGTGATAGAACTACTATGACTCGTGATGGAACTACTATGACTCGTGATGGAACAACTATGACTCATGATGGAACTATTATGACTCGTGATGGAACTATTATGACTCGTGATGGTTCTACTATGACTCGTGATGGAACCACTATGACTCGTGATGGAACCACTATGACTCATGATGGAACTACTATGACTCGTGATGGTTCTACTATGACTCGTGATAGAACTACTACGACTCGTGATGGAACTACTATGACTCAGCACTGTATATCACAGAATCACTACCTGGCCCTTACTGTCTAAAATGTTTTAACTCAAGTTGGTAGCTGTTCTCTTGAGCCACATAATCATCAAAGGTCCATCATTAATCATTCTAGTCCTGAGTGAAACATGCCCTCTTTGGGTCAACATAATATACCTTGGTGACTATATCCAGAATGTGGTAGAGCCTGGTGAGGGCATCGTGGTGTTTCCCCAGGGAGATCGGCAACTCGGCATGAAGCACACGCAGTGAAAACGGCACCATGCTCCCTAGGCACATACACAAATCAGTTCCGAGGAAACTCAACTTCCAATGCACTTTTAACTTTCATGATTCCTTCAAACGCGGGGGGAAAGTGAATAAATTCGAGAACGAGCAAAGGATCACATTGATTGATTTTCGAGGATGTGAACTGTGACCTGGGGGATGCTTTTACTGATCAAATTTCATGGAGTGGCCAAGCCTGGAAAACTTCCGAGCACATAAAATAATGTATTTTAATTTTTTATTTACTGTAATCCATCTAGTGAAAGATGGTCATTTGAAGCCTTCACAGTGAAGAAGGCAATGAAGAAAGGTTCAGTTTTTAAAGGTGGGAGGAAAACTGCAGATGACTTTATCCAGGGAAAACCCCCACAGAATCAGGTAGGGACTGAAAACTCTATCCACACGCAGACCTTGGTGGGATTCGAACCCAACGCCAGAGGCAGAAGGCATGGAAAAAGTCATTACACCAGCCCGACTCCCCAGTTGCTTAGCAACACTGGGTAACCAGCTAGCGGTGTGCATATGGGTAGCGTGGGAACTGGGTACCCTACTGAAGTCCCCAGGTACCCGTGAAGCAAACCCCACCCAAAATTCAAGTGCTTTGACAAAAATGCTCTTCCAGTACGCTGCAGCTTTGATGTGATGCTACAGCAAAGACTGCAACATCTGCAACACAGCCTTGCAAACTTGTGCCAAAAGTCCAGGCTTTCAAACTAATTTGGGGAATAACACAGTATCCCGCATGACAGGGCAAGAGGACTGTAAAGGCACGTAGAAGACGGTCCACACAGTTCAGGCAGCAATAACCTTTGGTGGACTTGCTCCAAACCTTGCAAGGTTCCTCCTCTCTAAGAACTGTTTCAGGCCAATTTTTCCGTTGGGGGTTTATCCGTTGCAAATGAACCTTCAAGGATATCGTGATCAAAATTCAGGCTGAAAGGATGTTCAAAGTGCCACTGAAATAATATGTTTCTCGATTTTTAAACTATATGAAACCAAACGAATATACAAATCCAGTAAGTAATGTAAATAGGTGTGGCGATAACAGTGTGCAGGCTTTCAGTGGGATAAACAAAATTCACGGCAACTCTCCTCACAGAAACTAACTTTCTGAATATACCTTGCCTTCCAGCATAGAGGTCTGGGTAGTACTCAAAGTAAAGGTCCGGCCTGTCCAGATCACCAAAGGCTTCACATTCAATCTCCGCCATGCTGTACTGCTGGAGCTTAATCAGAAGGGCAAGGCGCGTCAGCCATATCTGAACAGCAAAGCAACCACCAAACAACGTCAACGATTTGTATCTCATAAACATAATCAAATTCTTTGTGGCTTTTTTTCATAGTTGTGAGTACACAGTTCAGAATAGGATTGTTTGGATGGGGACCAGGGTGCCACTCACCTGTAGCGACTGGGGGGTGTTCTTGGAGGGGAGCCCGGCCTGACCTTTGCCTTGACCCAGGGAGGTCAACAGGAGTCCTGTCAAATCAACGGCTGCCCGCAGGCAACCAGTGTCCTGCACCACACAACAGGGAAAAGTACTTCTTTAGTATTAAAAAAATCATTCACTTGCCTTACTTTAGCCACCTACTTGTTTCAGTTTTAAGAAAATGAAAAACTTGATAAAGCTCTGAAGTCACCTAAACGTACAGTAAACCTCATTAATTAATGACGGCACTCTTGATACAATGTTCTACTTATAACAAGTACATTTTTAGGTCCTAAGCCTTTGTTCCTCATTGTTTTCAATGTTATAACAAGGTAATCTACAAAGTCCGAAGGACCTGTTATTAATGAGTCCTCTTATTAATGAGGTTCGACTGTATTGCAGAGAATGAAAAACATATTAACCAATCACTGCCGGGCGGAATTTGCACATGCAGGACAAGTTGCCAGGTGATTTTTCATGATTTTTCGGTTTAAAAATTGTTCAAAAATTCACAACTTCATTTACTGAACATTTACACCCACACAAATGACTGTCTGGTGGCTACTCTAACCTGACAGGCAACCTCCATTGATGCCTGGGTATTGCAGCCAGGCCTTCCGCCCAGTAACGAGAGCCCAGCGGTGTTGCCTAATTGCCTTTGTTCCCAAAATTGGCCCAGTGCATTGCTCAATGGCAGTGATGTCTTTACAAATGTGGCCAGATTAGTATTGTATCGCTCATCGCTGGAGTGCTGAAGCACCTTTGTTCCCGCTGATAATCCACGGGTGCTGAATGCCCCTCAAACAGTGGTATACTGTTTCAAAACAATGACGGATTACCTCTGAAAATGCCAGCACTCTGTGCTGGAAAGTTTTGGCAAATCCCAGCTGCTCGGTCTTTTGTTCCGAGTCCAGTCTTTTATTACAAGACCCGGTTCCTTTTGTCTGATTTCGGGCACCCCAGCCATGCATATAAAGCCAACGTCTCTGGTACCGGGCTCCCCGACACGGAGTGGTTAAGGCGTTCCTCATATCCACAACAAGGACACATGCACCTCCTTCGGGGGAGAAACATACCTACCGTGTTTATAATCACAGTGTACTTGCATTCAAATTTGTAACAGAATCAAGGAAAAAAACAGGGGTGTGTGTGTTCAGTCAATGCATGTGCAAAGCCGTGCAGGTGCCATATCCAATTGTCTGAAGAGAATGCTCACCACTAATTTCTTCAATCCGGCTTCGTCGCGGGTGACTTGGTCAGCGGTCAGGGCCATGCGCTTACCAGCCTCAGCCTCCCCCATGTACCGATACACCAACTCCTTCACTGGATCTCCCTGTTGGGGTTTAATGAATTATACATCACCACCTCCACGCATCCATACACATATTATTAATTTGATAGCCATGAATTATTCATCATCTCATGAACTTTGTCAGCATTATGAATAGTGTTACAAGGGCTGTGATATTAAGGCCACAAATTTTGTTTTTATGTGTCCGAAACCACAGTAGAGGAAACCAAGGCCAAGGAAATTGTGACTGAGAGAAAGATTCACTTACTTGCGGCTCTTCCAGAATGATTCCAGGCATTGTTAGCTGGCTTCGGTCCACAAACTCTGTCCCTTGCAGGGCCAGCATCCTGTTGGCAAGAACCTTCTGCGAGGCAGTGGAGGGCAGCCAGGCATCATGTCTGCGGTCACTCTGGCTTGTGCTTATGGCAGCGGCGAAGACGTCCTCCCCCTGTGAAGGGCTTAGCGGGGCAAAGAGCTGGGTATTTGGAGGAGTGTTATCCTGAGCCTGTGGCTGGGGAGAGGGCTGGAGTGGGGAGGGCTGATCAGTGGCGGGCCCAGATGGCAACTCTTGGTGATCTGTTGGTGGTCCCTGTGGTTGCCTGAGGCCTCCTGCCGCTAGGGGGCCTGGAGCTGTGGAATGAATCTTCGAAAATGCAACCTTGAGGGGCTCCCCGGTCGTTTGGTCCTGGACGCTGCAGACATGCGGGCTGGTAACCTCAGAGAGTGGGGAATGCTGGTTGGGAGTCTGATCTCTTGGAGCCATTTCAGGGCTTAGCTGGGCAGAACTCTGACGAGCCAGCTCAAGGAGAGTCTGCTTGGAAGATGGGGGATCCTGAGAGGACACTTGAAAGCTGCTTTCTACCGAGACCTCCTTGGCAGATGTCTCCATGTGAGATGCGGGCAGTTGGTCAACTGATGGTGCAGAAAGCGAGCCTTGAAGTTGCTGGGGCACCGCCCCACGTGCCTCGCTGGGGGAGGTTGCATTGGCGGTGTCTTCTTCAAGCCGTGGACTTTCGAGTGAGCCCGTACTTGGAAATCCATCACCACAGCTCGTGAAGGAATCAAAGAAGCCCTCCGCATCAGCGTTGCTGACTTCAGCCACGCTCCCCTCCTCAAAGAAGCTGCTGATGGGAGGCTGCCCTCCAGGGACCGTCACCGTCTCCACAGCCACCAAACTCTGGGGTTGGCTGGCATCAGTGACGGGGCTGAACTGGAACTGGCCACCTGGGCTGCCGATTGGCTGAGTCTCAAAGCCATCCACTGAAGTTTGCTTCTTCACCTCCTTGGCTGAGGTTCCTGACCCTGTCGAGCCCTCCTGAGTTTGCTCACCTTCTATCGGCACATCTGCTTCGAGACTTGATGGACTGGAAACCGGAACCTGTACTGCAAACTCACTTGCGGGATTCGCACTAGCACCTTCAACTGGATCCCCAAAGAGACTCGCGTCGAATGGCTTAGGCGACCCAACCGTTGCCTTCTGGGCACCCTCCAGCTCTTTTTGCTCTTCCGCCCGAGAGGCTTCTATCTTTTCAACCTCGATGTCTTCTTCAGCAGGGTCTGTCTCAGGATTGAGACCCTCGGCGCTCAGCGTGTCATCCAGTGGGACCGAGTCCTGAGAGACACTGTCAAGATTGATGACATCGCCAACAGTAGCATGGACGGGGAGAGTGTTGAGGGCATCTGAGAAGAGCTCATCAGAAGGATCCATTTCAATTCAGATAGTTCACCCTGTTATTACAGGATTCAATAGAAATGATGAAATCAGGAGGTCAGCATTATGATTTTTAACAATTGTGAATGCCTGGAGTGGCATGCAGTCATCATGGTCATGGCCTGGCTGCACAAACTGTACACAAACACAAAATGGCATCGTCATTGCCATTTTAGTTACATAAAATGGCAATGGCACATTACAGAGAATCCAAAGTGTTCACCAAGTACATGTATCTACAACAACTAACCACAGAACTGTGGGCATGGTGGGTGTAATCGTCAACTGCACTCCTACAGTATGTGGGAGTGTGGTGGACAACAAACTCCACAGTTTTGAGGTATACTTGGACCAGCTAACAGGGCCCTATGTAGACTCCTTCCTCATGACAAAGGAGCATACGTAAAGCCCTATTTATGGGTCTGGGGTTAGGGTATACTAGGCCTAGTCCAAGTAACTTGGTCTCTACAAATCGCCTTTTTAAACATTATTTTGGACATGGTCAGGCAATTTTACAGCCTGACCGCATCCAACTGTTAAAAATGTGATTTGTACTTTTGTAGAGACTAAGTTCTTTACTCTATGCTCGGACTAACGTGTGTGATGGAATACTTGCCAGGACCCTTATTTCGCCACTTGCTGTGAAAACCAATCAGACTTGACAATAGGTGGCTAGGGACCTGGCGGCTATACAGTCACGCACGTTATTGGTAGGGGTATACATGATGTATATGTAGGCCTACTACATGTCCACGGCCGGCTCACACTCACAGTCACACATTGTCAGTGAAACCTTTTGACCTTGGCTTCTAATTAGTCCCACTGAACCACAGAAAGATGTATAATGCCAAATAATGGTTTAACTATTACATTCTCATTAAATACAGACACTTTCTTTTCATAAGCACTGGCGTTCATACCCAATTTAGTGATGAAAAATGCAATCTTCACCTCCGATTTTGCAGCGAAAATAACTCAAGACCACCAACTGATCATGTGTGTGAGGGCGTACCTCCAAATTTTGCAGCCGTGATTGTGTCTGGGTTCTTGTCCCTACTCATGATACTGTTCGCACAAATAATGAAGGTTGCCAGCCTAGCTGAATTGTCAACATGGAGGATGATGCGCCGGTCATTTACGGCCTTGAGTTTCAGGTAAAAACAATTGCTTTTATTCATACCATGGATCATTTTTAGGATTTTAGTAAACTACAGAACGCTTACATTATTTTTAGCTCTTCAGAATGCAAAATGCGAGCAAGGGTTATCACAAATGAGCCGTCTTTACATGTTAATGTCTTCCCAGATTCCGGACAATGTACTGATTACTAATGCCTAGCTGGGCTACATGTCTGGAAGACTCATTTTTCAGCTGGTTGTTTCTGTTTTCTTTGTGAAGTGATCTTGGAGGGGATGCCATAAGAACCATTTTAAGTTCGGATTCCATAGGATTCTGCGAAGCAGAGAAATACTAATTTAAAGCAGGGATATGTTTGAATGTTTTATGTTTTTTTGTACATAATCCTAGGCCTAGAGCAAATTAACTGCGATTTCTTTGTATACAAAGGTCAGACATGAAAGTGAGTGTGGATTTTGATCAAAAAGCTTAAAATTCATATTTCCATAAAATTTTTGTTCTTATTTGTGCCTAGTTGTGGTTTGAAAGTTCACTTGAAATTTCAAAAATTAAATAGAGGAGCTACAGCTTGCAGAAAAACACAAATTTTAACCATAGTTTCCTACATGTGTATTCAAGAAAATGAGTTCCCAAATAAGCAGCACCTTTGCTCATTTATGCATGGCCCTATAAATGTCAATTACCTATAGGCTTAGCTACCAATAATATATGTGGCCATTCCTCTTCTTGTCATTCTGATGTCGAAATTCTGGCAGTGGACTGGAGAGACTATTGCATCCTGACTTCTCCTCAGTGGTTATGTACAAATTTAAAATTTAGTATTTCCTGACAAAATCTGGAAATTTTTTCTCCGTCTTAGCTAGATTCATATTTTTTTAGTATTTTGTCAGACTCCCCGTATCCTTCCACGGAACTAATTTTGTCAGGCTTCTTTATGTAAATTAAAACACAATGTGTCATTTGTTTTGCCTGTAAATATTTCTTTTGCTCCCGGAAGAAGGTCATAAGTGCTTACGGTCTTTTGCCGGGAAGCATAATCGCTGCCAAAAAATGTTTTCCCGGCAAAAGGACGTATGTTTGCAACTGTTTTATTTCAATGAAATATAAAGATTTCTTTGCAAATAGTTCCAAAAGAATTTCCCAAGTCGTTTGACAAAATGTTCAAAGGTTACTTTTTGTTAGCCTGTGTTGATTTTGTAGTAAAATTGTATCCGTTTTTACAAAATGAAGAGAGTGTGTTTCTTAAGCCCTTTTACCGGGAACATTTTTTCTACTGTGATCATGCGTCTGGGCAAAAGGACGTAAGTGCACTTACGACTTTTTGCCGGGCACACAATGTTTTTCTTCTGTAGGCCAGAGCACTGACTGCCCAGGCTGCTGAATCTGAGGTCATTAGATTTCTGGTTGGGACACAGTCTTTGAAAAATGAGAACCAGGTAGGTTTGGGTTAATTGAACTCGCAGGAGCAGTCACATCAAAATAAAGTTTCTGCACAAGTGCCATCTAACGGGCAACTGAATTGCAAGAAAACAATAATAGTTTCTACAATTTAACCAGAAGACTGTGATGTTCATGAAGCTGATTTAGTTTGTTAGGGTAAATTCCTTGGTTTGGACATTGACCCTGTAATTTCTCAAAAGTGAGCTAAGTGTATTTTAAAGGAAATTTCATATATTATACATAGATATATGCATACATATTATTATTGTATTTTATTTGCTTTTTACTAATGGCACCGGATTAAGATGCCTTGGCCTTTTTTCTTTTCTCCTGTCATGTGCCATTAGTTTGTCCCATTGTACTGTTGTTTTTTTTATTGCATTGTTCTGTATTGTGATGTGTATTTTTTGTGATGGCAAATAAAATAATAATGACAATAAATGTAACTGTAACTCCCTTGCGCATGTATTGTTTTCACTGACTTTGCCTTCTTAAAGGGGAAAACCTGCACACACATACTTGTTCTGTAGTTGTGGGAACAAACACACAACATTTCACCTACATTATTTTGTGGAGACCAGAAACATTATGGGGGAAACAGAAATGTCGCCACAACTTGGTCCCAACTTGCCTAACAACGGAAATTGTTCCCGCAACCCGGTGAAGGCCTGCCTATAAGACCTGATGGCTGAGACACCCTGTGAATTGATAAAATGAAAATGTTTTCCTTGCAAATGTTGCGATTTGAAGGAACGGCAGTTTCAAAGTTAAAAGACTTATGCCAAGTTGATACATATCTCTCTAACTACAGTACTGTGTTTTACTGTAAGGTTCACTTGCTTGAATTTGATGATGACAACAATATCCTCAACAAGATGGTGTTCCTGCACAAGGATGGCGAAATATGGCACATCGGCTCCAACCCCGCCGACAAGAACATCCTGACAACGTGTTACAATAAAAGTAGGTCCATCTGTCAGAGGCAGACCGACTTAACTCCTCAGGAGATGCAGTTGCCAGCTAGTTACAACACCATGCTTCAACAAGCATTTGCTCCATAGTCAGCAACTTGACCGGTTCACGGTTGATGTCTGGCATATAAATATGTCACCTTACAGTAGCATGTGATCCTCTGCCGGTGTTAGTGTGCAAACTCGTGCAAAGACAAACTAATTGGAAGCCTTGTAACAAGAAATGTGGTGAAGCAAAATTCCAGTATCCACAAACAACTCGTAGGAGAGGGCAAAATTGTGGTATATAATATCACTTACCTTGTCTGTCGAAACAAAAGTGGATGACACATTGCAGCCGACATTAATTAATGGTATACCAAAAGACAACTATATCTGAGGAATTTCTATGACTAATTGCACCTCCTGTTCATCATCTCTACCAACAGAGATGGTATCTCAGTTGTATCTTCCACAGCTGCACTAGCTGTGTATCATCTCTCCCTTTCTCCATCTCATCACCCTGTCCAGTCACAGACAACAAGGTCTCCACCTGTGCAGCTCTCTGGCGCATCCCGTCGGATGCCGACCCGGCCGATCAAGACCCAGAGATTCAGGACGACTCCACCACCTATGCCAGGCCCCTGGAGGTGCTGTGTCACTTTGACAACAGCGACATTGGCAACGTGATCAGGTAGGCTAAATGCCGCTTCACTGCCAGGTTCAACAAAGCAATTGAGCAGGCTTTGAGAAAGGATCTTCCGGTGCAAAGTACCAGCCAAAGGAGCAATCCAGCCCTTTGTAAGGTAGTCTCTCTGTTCAATGTATTTTTAGTGGGTATTTGTCAAACCCCATTGCCATCAGGTTAGGGAACATGTCCACAAGTCCATTGCCACCAGGATGGGAAACAAGTCCATCAGTCCCAGCAACTTTCTTGATCAGACTTCCTCAGTGGGTGTAAACCTCCAGTGAAACAGTTTTAACACCTTGATCCATTATTCGTACTGAATGTTAACTGGTCTTTCAATGTCCATGCAGTGTTTTGTGGGAACCCCAGGGGAACGGAAGCAAAGCTCTCTCCATATCAGACAACCACCTGACGAAGTGGGATTTGGAGGCCAGCGACAGTGAGGCTAAGGTGAGTGCAGCTTGTCTTTCGCTCTGCTCTTACTAAGTGCATTCCCTGAGTAACCCACATCATTACAGGCTCCTTGTGCGAAGTCGAGAGGACCTTTTTAGCTACCAATGGCATCCCTAGGGGCTATTCACCACATGCTCATGCTTATCTGCACATTAATTGCACTGGTGCGACAGCACCAATGCATTCGAGTCAAGAGACAACCTTTCCCTCCATGGCCCGTGAGGGGGTACTTTAGCACCAAGCCTATAACTTCATAACTTTCCCTCCTACAGTGAAATGCATTGCCATCTGTAGATCAATATTTCAAGTAATGTGCATTTTTATTTTGTGCCCTTATTGTATTTTTCTCTTGTTCTCGCCTTAACCAATTATATCCTTTATAACGTGGCTTCGGGGGTGAAAATGTGGACATCACCAAGTGTGATGTTTATCTGTTAAAAAAACCCCAAAAACTCTCAGGTGAGTGGACTTCATGCCATCGACGGTGACCTCATGTAGCTGTTTGGCTCTCACCTGGATATGCAGCATGGTCACGGACAGTGGGCTGAAAACATGTTGCCATCGAGCCTGGCGAAAGCTTGCAAAACCTTTGTCTCATTATTGTTCACTGGTTTATCTGCAAATTGAATCTCCTCTTGATTCGTAGCACCAATTTTCCTCTAAATCCCCTAAAAACTTCTACACAAGAAGTTTCAAAAGACAACAGCCCCTTTCCAAGGTTGACTTATTACAATGGAAAGAATTTCTTGAACAAAGGTGTTCTATCAGCTACCTGAAGAAAAAGATTTTTGCAGGCTTTGACCTTAGCACTAGACTGGTGTACAGTTCCTAGTAAAATCTGCTGCAGGCTAGTAAAATGCATTTTGTAACTTGCCTGGCGATTTAGTCAAGAAATGTTTACCTGTTTGTCTTATTTGTAAAGATGAATAAAACAAATGTGAAATTGATTTTCCGTGTTGTTCATTAAATTGTAACGGTTCTGAATCCTCCACTATTAAGTTTTAAACTTGGCAGCAAGACTTCACAGTTATGGTTGAAATAATGAAGTCAAAGTTAGTTAAGCTAAAACATGTCCAGTGGGTCAGTGAAAATTTCTGCAGGCTTTGAAAAATAAAAATTAACTTGCCTGGTGGACTACTGGAAAAAAGCTCAAGGTCAAGGCCTGATGCTGGCATCTTTTGTACAAGAAGTTAGAGAATTTCAGCTTTGAAGAAAGATTCTTTGGAGATTTGAAAAGTTAAGACTCATCGAGCTTTTGCCATCCGCAATGAAACATAGGTTTCCAGCTCTGTTGCCCTGGAGAGCAAAGGTCATCCAAAGTTCACCGCAGGTCGATGGAACCCGCACCACAACAACACCCAGGCAGCTACAGCCAATGACACCACCATACGGGGCTGGGACCTCCGAACAATGAAGTAGGTTACCCCGTCATTTTCTCCACGAATTCATCCTAATGTTTCTCCTTTCCTGTCCAGTCCAGTAACCTTAATCCCCAGGGCATATGTAAAATCGTATTGAAGTCAGTGGATTTAGTCTCTTGGAACCAGCCACCATGACTGCACGTGAGGCTTAAGCCTTGGTAGTGTTAATATGTGAAGGAGATGCCATAAGATCGTTTACAGGTGGTGTGACTTTTTAACACTCACCTGTTGATTGCTTTTAAGGGATGGCGTGATTTGTCTGAGAATTAAGTTCCGTATAAGGTTAAGGGGTGTCTGAAAACAGCAGCGCTTGTCCTTTCTTTTGAGTTTGCACATTTTCTCTAATTTACGCCCAAGGCATAGTTGTCACATCGTCTTAACAGTCTGTATGTACCTATATCATACGCCATGGCTTTTACTCTTCTTTTTTTGTGTTCCATCAACAGACAGTGCTATACAATTGAGAATGCCCATGGCCAACTCGTGCGGGACCTGGACTTCAATCCAAACAAGCAGTACTACCTAGCCAGCTGCGGAGACGACTGCAAAGTCAAATTCTGGGATGTCCGGAAGACGGAGTCCCCTGTACTGACACTCACCAATCATTCCCACTGGTGAGATCATTAAGTATTGTTTATATATATACATGTATATATGTTCATCCAACTGCGCATTTAGCACCAATTACAGGATGAAGTGACAGTTAAGGAGACAATGAAGAAAGGGTCAGTTTTAGAGGTGGGAGGAAATCCCAGATAAATATTCCAGGGAAAACCCACAGAATCAGGCAGGGACTGAAAACCCAATCCACATGCTGATGTAGGTGGGATTCGAACCCAGGTCGCAGTGGTGGAAGGTGAGGAAAGAGCCACTCCACCAACCTTACTCCCCTTCGTCACTGTTTGACTCGGAGGAGTCGGCTGCAGGTTGATATTGCCTTTAACCCCAACCAAATCTTTTGAAACCCAATACTTTGCCCAATCCAGCACCTGGGTTTTACAGCATTTTGAAGGATTCACGACTGTTGCTTTGCCTCGGCCATGATGCCCCAACTTTGGCGTAGTACAGAGAATGTGCCATTGGTTTACTGAGTTCAACAACCACACCCATTCATCTTGTACTTTATTGATCAACTCAAGAGGTATCCCCACTTGGAGTAACCATTTTTAACACACTACAGTGGAGACTGAACTGCAACCAGTTCCATGACCAGCTAGTCTTGTCCTCCAGCTGTTGCTGTGTGGTCACATCTTGATGGTGCACCATAGTGCAACTCACTCACACATTTCATGCATTTCACATTTGCAGGGTATGGAGTGTGAGGTACAACCAGTTCCATGATCAGCTAGTCTTGTCCTCCAGCAGTGACAGCAGGGTCATCTTGACCAATGCTACCTCCATCTCCTCTGAGCCCTTTGGCCATCTGGATGAAGATGATGATGACAGTGAGAAAGAGGAAGACGCAGAGACAAAGTGAGTAGCTTAGCCATTTCTCCTGTGAAGTGTACCCCTGTAGTCTTGGTGCTGGACGCTACTATGTGTAATGGATTATTAGTTCTGAACCGCTATCACAATAGATCTAGTTTAGTAATATTTGTGTATGATAGCAGTTCACGCATTATCGTCATCATCAATAAGTTTTAATCTATTACAAGCAGTAGTGTCTTGCACCAAGACTAACATGCCTCAGAGTTTGGCTCCATGTATATTTCTTTGTTGTCTAAACCACAGGCCCAAAGAGCCAATCAAGGATGGGCTAATCGCCAACTACGAGGAACACGAGGATAGTGTGTATGCCGCAGAGTGGTCTACGGTCGACCCCTGGCTCTTCGCCTCACTCAGTTACGACGGCCGACTGGTCATCAACAGGGTCCCCAAGGCCGAGAAATACAAAATTTTGTTATGAATGGAGCTTACTTATGATACATGTGACGAGGTGACAATTCTGTTGGCTCTCTGCACTGTAAACCCAGTGGAGTCTTGTTTGGTAGACGCAGGGACCGAACGTCTGTTGGAGGATAGTTATTGTGGGGACACAAAAGGTTGTGATGACACACCAAAGTTCTAACAAAGAGAGACCTAAACAGTAAACAGAATCACTCTCCCACGACATGGTTACAGCCTCACTTTGTGTTATCTGAAGTTTGTATGATCCGCGAATATCGCTGTCCATTCCTTGGTGGCCGTCCATTCCTGATTGTTGACTGATATGTGAAACAGTGAATGGTTGAATTGGTTATTGGTACCATGTTCTATTTGTTTGGCACCCCAATCTACAGTCCACAAAACCTCTGTGCTCTCCCCTGTTGCACAGTGCCGGATTGGGATTAAATCCCTAAAAATTTAAAATGTCAACCTCATCAGCTTTTGGAAGAGGGACATTCTTGAATGGAGGTTAATGTTGGTCAAGAAAGGGATAGCCCCGCCCCCCACCCTCACCCCCAAACACCAGCCAGGTGTGCAGAGATTGTTACATTCGACTTAACTGCTGATATTGCAACAAGCTGGTTTCCCCTCTAGCATTTTCCCAAAGAACCTCACCCAGTTTCAGTCAACAGAAAATGCTGTCTTGTGCCCGCCTGCATCTATCTTTATTCTTCTTGTACCACCTGGTGGGAACCTGCCGTGGACTCTTTAGGTGATAATAAAGATGATACATAATGCTGACTGTCCCTGTGGCTCACTTGATGGCATATAATTATATTATTGTTGCTATGTAAAAAGTGCTTGTTGATATTGAATGTATGCAAATGAAACATTCCTAATAAATTGATGAATTACATGAAACAGTTTATGTTGTTACAATGTACTTCTGATTGGTGCTTTATTTAGCTCTGTGGTGAGCAGGAATTAGTGAGCAGGAGTTCTGTTTTGCATTTTGGCCTGAGCTTCCCCTGTGAGAATCAAACTTGAGAAATGCACATTGGTGTGATGTGGCTTCGATAGAATCGCGTGCCCACCCGCTTATTTTTTCTCAAATTTGTCTTTCTAATTTGGGGACAACTGATAGGAATGGGAACAGACACAAATTAAGTGATTAGCCACTCTTTTTCAATCAAAAGTGAAGTTTTTGAAAAAGCATGTCTGGAATGGGATGTGGGTTTGTCACCTCTTGATAAATCCGACCGTTCGACTCCCCCCAGTGCCCCACCTCATCCGCCGAAGGAACTTTTAGCTCGTAGGTCAGTGTCAATGACCAATCTCCTAACAGCTCACTCTTTTCTCAGAAAAGTTCCTGACTTAGCCTGCGTACATTTGGATGTGCTGTTTTAGCCTTCAGATTCGAAACTTCTGTGAAGTGGCACTTTTCGCAGGAAATAAAGTGTAAACTGTTTACTACAACAGGCACATCGTTAATTTTTGTTGAGGTTGTACCCACGCGCTCCATCTGGACGTTGAGACAGAACGGGTGGAACTAAACATTGGAATAAAGGTGAAAGGGAACAAAGAATAGCAAAGCAAATTGAAAAAGTTATTTTTAAAACTTTTAATCTGGCCTGATAAATGTTTGAGATGTTTACGTATTTACTCTACTGCAGCCTGCTGAGACAGTTAGTAAATTCTGTTAATTAATAAATGATTGATATTAATTTCTTGTTAATGTTAATTAACATTAACAATTATTTAGTAAAATCTGCTTTGAATCTGCTTTAGTAAAAATGTGCTTTGAATAATGCTGGTTCATTGAATGCCGCTTGTTGATGGTAATAGTAAGTACTGATCATCAAGCCAACCTCTTCTGTGACGTCAAACTTACAAATTACAACTTAAAAGTTTAACAACAAATATTTCAAGTGGCCAAAATTATTGAAACATTTTACGGCATCAGAATTGTGACTATGGACAATAAGAAACGTATCATACAGAGCACTCGTCCTTCGAACCCCCGACTCTCAGGTCATGAATTACAACATTTTCTTCATGTCTTTGTCATATATCACGAAAGGTTTCACTAGTATGTTAATTAAATAAAAATTAGGATTTGCACGATTTGCTCAATCTAAGGCTGCAATTCCCCCAACAAAAGTGCATTAGCAGATTGGGGAGGGGGTATTTCGGCCATGGGCGTCAATCGATTTTCGAAGGGGGCGGGAATAACTTTGACATACATTAACGGTAACTAGAACGCGAAGAACGATACCCTATTTTGGATTCTAGATTGTTATGGTGCAATTTGAGGCAATTTCTGCCCACTTACACTGTTTTTAAGGATATGTTTTTGCAAGATTTATTAAATTTTTCAAATAATTTTACGCAGAATATGTTGGCCTACTCCCCTATACTATGCAGGGTCCAGAAAAAAGTGGAAGGGAGCAAATTATGATAGTGGAGGACAGGTCCCCCTTGCCCCCTAACGATTGACGCCCATGAATTTTCGGCACATAGAGGAGCCCATAAAGACCCAGTAGATGGTGTTCCGCTTTTGCCTTCGTGCACAATGGCATAACTGACGTTAAACGTCTGGGGCACCCAAGGGGTGCACACATTTTTTCAAGGGAGCACCACAAGAAAATAAACTGCAGCTGCATAGCTGTATAAACTCAACGGAAATTATTTGTAGATTTCCTAGGGGGACGTCCCCCGTGCCCCCCTCCCCCAGTTACGCCACTGTTCGCGGTCCGTTTTGTTTGTTTGTTTGTTTTTCTTTCGGCTCCACCCGCCCTCGTCTTACTGCGCATCCACATATTCTCCATTGTAGTCGAGTCTACCGCGAGTCCCGTCCTAAGTCCCCTCAAGACCAGTAACAAGTAACAAGATGAACAACGACAGAGGAATGCTTTTGTGACAATTCGTTTGAATAAGTTTGTGCCGGACTCGGCTACAACACTGAAATTCTTCTCCCATTACGGCCTTGCCTGTTGCAGTCAGAGCGAATCTATTTCGGGTTTCACTGCTCGTTTAGATTTAGATTTTAAATTTTAATCGAAGGACATCATGAATACATTCCACGGGGTAAGGTTTGTAGCACACTGTGATTCCAGATTCCAGATCATTTTCAGGAGGTTGATGAGTATACACTTATGTTCTGGAGCGCTGCTCCGTAAACCCACGCCCTCCCGCCCATTCTCGCCACTTGCAAACCCCGCGCTTATCAAGCGTATAAAAAACAGTATCTTGGAATGTGTTTGTGTTCAGAGAACAATGGGGAACTGGAATGCAATCATTGTGACAAAGTGTTAAAAAAGTCCCCATTCAGCGCAGGATTTGGCATTACAGTATGGGAGAATCAAGGGGGTCAATGGACCATATCCCTCAGCCATATTTTGTGGGCGAAAAATAATAAGAGAAAGACAAATTAGGGGCCTATTTTATGCCCCCCTTCCAAAAAGCGTCGAAAATGCCCAAAATGTAGCAGAAAGGCCACAAAAGGATACGTGAGAAAAAATGCCCTCAAACAATTCCCCCCGCAACTTAGTTCTGGATCCAACCTTGTATTTTGAAGTGAAGGCTCTGCTCACTGTCATACCGCCCACTTCATCATCAATGCGACGACTGAAACTAAGTTTACTTTACGGGGTGAGAACGCACTAGAGATGCACCAGCGGCGGACCTTGTTCAGCTGGGGTTGTGCAGCCACACACGGCCAGCCCATCACAGAACGAAGAAGTCTCGGTTGTTTTGTTGGCCTTTGCGCCCTTGCAACTATCCCAACTATTCGTGGCTCGCAAACCCAACGCCACGGTTTCAACTCCAAATATGTCCGGGGAACCCCGTCTTCTTGGCACGCCTGGGATGTGGGGACTCGGACGCGGGCACTCGCAGAGTCGTACTCTGAAGGGTTCACCACGGCAGATCATTTGAGTTGATTTCAGCTGGGGTTTGGCGAGAAAACTATGCTTTTCTTCGCCGGCACCACATGTACCTACTAGCTGCGTGTAGAACTCTGTTCGCACCCTGGAATGCACAATTACTTTACTAAGTTTAGTTATCATGAACTTAACAAAACGTCTCTATTGAACTTCTCTTAACAACATCACGTTATTGGTTACGAACGCTTCACGTTCTGGTTTCAGAATTTCGACCACCAATCACCAAAGAGTTAATTTGAAACAAATAATTGAATGAAAAGATAGTAAAATTGTTTTCAATCAAGGAGAGATTCAACGAGTCCGAATACTTTGTCAATAATGATATAATTAGGTCTCTTTGTGGGCGGGGTTTGGATGTTTGGGAGTTAGTCATGAATAGATAGGAATTCATTTGGAAGACAGTTGTAATCTGATGAGCTTAGCCCATGGTTCAATGGTTCTAAACTTGGGCCAATGACACTCAATTGTGACGGGTCGGGGGTGGCACTGTGACCCCTTGAAATGATTGAGAGCTTTTCTGTCTTCAATGGAACCCCATCGGATAACAATTGTCTCCCAGGCCATCAAACACTGAAATCAAAGCTGACCGATACCGGACCAGCGTTTAGTCGCAAAAGATAGCACATCTCCAGAAACACCAGTAAGGCTAGACGTTAATAAGAATCAACCAAAAAATACCCCTGAAAAAGGAAAAAAATTAGCTGACAAAATTCCTTCAAATCAGGTTCGAATTTTTATTCCAACACTCGATGCCCTCAATTTTTGTCTCTCTTTCTTCCTGCAAGACTTGTTTAGGATATTGCTTAACCTAAGTAACTGAGTAATCCTCAGTAAATCTAAATCTATATTGACGTAAAATAACAACACGCTCCAGACAAGGTCAGATAACAAAGTTGAACTATTAAGAGAAAGAAAATCCTTGAAAAATTTCAGTTTTGTTTTGCTTAGTATTAAGTTTCTCTCTCTTCCCCTTATGTTCTTATTACAAAGGACAGGAAACAGAAAAACACACAAATGTAAATTTATTCACAGAAACCTAAGTTCGTGGAAGTTTCAGTTTCCCTATGCGCTCTCTTTTTTTTGTTGGAACCTGGTCAACCCATGTGGCAGACCCACAAAAGAAGTTTGGTGGCTAATTGATTCGAGCATGCGCAGTAACTTCGAAGTAACTATTATGGGATAAGTTTTGTAGTGTAGCCAGAAAAGTTTCAGTACGTGCAGTATGCGGTAGGTCAAATCACATGCTAATGATAACGGAGATTTTCTTGCATTATCGAAGCTACTTCTTGGCCGAAACCTTGCTTAAGCTGGCACTGCTTATACGTTGAGTATCTTCAAAGGATCAGGTGGGTGTCTGGGGCGTCCAGTGTTGAATTTTGAGAACTTTCAAGGGTGTTTTGTTCAGTTATAGTCGGGTTGTAACGTAGCCACGCACTAACGCATGGCGAAGTTTTTGTGTTGCGTTATCGTGCACATTGTTGGGTCATGTGGTTAGAACGCGGCAACGTGTCGTGCAGGAACTTTAGAAACTGTAGTACACCAGACTTCAAACTTAAAATAATCCATTGTTAGATCATTTTCTCCCGCGAAACCTATGTGAATGTGGTGTCTGTTAAATGTACCTTAGTACTGGGGGCTGTTTTGCCCGCAGTTGACAAATTTACGGAGTTTTATGCAGTGACAAGTACGCTTTGAGTTCAGTGGAATTCTTGTCCGTTTAGAATTCGTTGCCATACATTGAGCACAAAATACACAGGCAAGAAATGGACCAAACCATTGCAGTTGTAAGGGGTGTTGTCTCAACCCTCCAGTAGAAAAGCGCTAAAGTTAACAACTACGCCCCCAAGATATTTTCTTGAAATTTGACATCAGATTTACACAACAGACCAATTGCTATTTAAAGTTGATATTGGCCTTCACTGAAGGTTTATTTTGGTCCTTGAAATCCCCAGCAGGTTTTATTTTGGCCAGCTGTCCCTCCATCATTGCTAGAAACTTTTTGTTAGGGATCCCTGCAAGCATGTGGTGAATTTGACCAGCATGCACAGAACTTTAGAAGTACACAATGTACATGTACTGTATTTCAAACCAAACTGCAATTTTTTTAGCGGTCATGAAAATAATGGTGCTGCTCTGAAACTATTTTGCCGTGCATGTAATCTCTGTGACATTTGTGAAAAAACAGAACTCGGCATGTTTTGCTTGTGTTGTGGATAATTCCTTCGACTTGAAAGCTTCATCTATTTTTGGCGGTTGCCAGCCCAGCAGTTTGGTTTCTTTGTTGGTAGTGCTTGTTGGCTGGGGTCTATTGTGTTTCACAAGTCTTTGTTCTTTACATTTTCGGAGCACCTGCCCTCTCCAAAGTTGACTTAAAGTGCACTTTCAAATTAGATTAGAAAGAAATGGAGGGGATGGTGGATTTGAACTGTGGCATTTTTTGATCAACAACTTGCACAGTGTTTTAGGAGCCTTTGAAAAACCCTCCAGAAATTGTCTGTCAGATTGCCCATTTGCTTTAAAACAGCAACTCCCTATTTGACGTTATTTTGATCTGTGTGGGTAATGTGGGGAAACGTGGCACGTATACAATACTTACGTTATTGTGATTTGGGCCTGTATGTAACTTTACAAAACTCTGTGACAGGTCGGCTTACATGTACATGTAACATTTTGATCCTCTTCAGTGTACAAGGACATGTTAAAATTGTGTCTCATAACAAATGGTTTTAAAATGTAGAATTCTTAGGTATATATACCTCAGTAAATTCAAACACCCCGTGTCTGAATTCTTGGCCCTCCATAATGTAAGAGTTGTTTCTTATTAATATTTCCAACCCAGATTTGTCAGTGTATACAGTGATAATCGTTTCATTCACCTGTCCAGTCTTTCTGGGCAGACTCACATGTACAGGCACTTTATTTGAACATACACACGGTGTGCATAATTGTGCCCGAATAATGAAATTAATTTGACGTTCCACTGAATCTACAAAAAAATCACCCTTAACAACTAGAAAGTTTTTTTTCTCCATAGCACGTTTGTCCAGGAATTAAAAAACTTAAACACATCTATTAAACACTGGTAAATTACAAATATCCAAGATATTAATTATGCATTTGTATTTTGGGAAGTTGAAATTGAGGTTAGTTCAAAGTATTTTATAAAAGGGAGAAATAGTGCGGATCTTGCGATAATTAGTGATTAAAATTTCATTTGGTCTTAAACCTCAACACTTAGGATCTAGGATTCATCATGTATTTTCGCTTGTGATTAAGCATTAAAAGTCAAAAGATTCATCCATTTATGCAGCCAGTCACTCCCGTGTATGTGGATATCACAAGCAGTACATGTACATGTACCCGTCCTCTGAGTCCTGTCAAAAGCCACGTGCATGCCACTTTCAACAAGTTTTAAAGAAGAACCATAGTTTTTAAGTTGATTATACGCTTTGGCAACCAGATTATTGCCCGTTTTGGTTTTGTTAAACTTGCTAGTTTTCAGTGACAGCAACTAGCAGTGGGAACGCCTGGCACATGTACATGTATGTACTTTTGGAAAGTTTAACATTTTCCTCCCTGAATAGCTCCGCATGCACATGTTGTCTTCTTTATCAAATGACCTTGCATCTAATCCTTAAGTCTCCACATATGTAGGTATTAAACTACTGAACATTACTACAGCAAACTTCACAATGCCAAGAATGCAAGACAGGCATGTGAGGCTTGTGCCATGTATGACCACGTGCATGATGTGACTTGCCTCATCTTGGTACCAGGAAGTTTTACAAATATTCAGTCAGGATTGAGTGCTTGCATAATACACATGTAACTGTACTACAGCCTTTCCACTGTGTTGTTATCATGAATAGCAAGTTTGTTTCTCTATATATTCCAGCAACAGGAAATGAGTACGAAAAACAAAAGTGCCCTGCCCATTGTGAAGTGAACTTATAAATCATGTATCTACCGAGTTCCTGGCACGAGAATGCCTGCATGCTTAACATGAGTTTGTTACCAAGTGCAGTGTGTTCCAGGTTGTTACTTTACATACGCTGAACAAGTGAGCTTGGTTGAGACTCTGATCCTGGAGGTCTCAAGGCCTTGAGAGATTGAGCTGTACAAATAAAAACCTACTTAAAAAGCTCAGGATAGTGAAAATGTTTCGCTTCTAGTTGGTTATATACTCTTTGTTTAAGTTCCGTGGTAGTTCTGTTTCTGCTGAAAGCAAGACCGTGTTTGTTGAAAAGGAAACATTATGTTTGAAAGTTCTCTGTAATTATATTCAAGCAACAGGAAATTTTGAAAGTTTCAAACATCATGTTTCTTTTCAAATTGAAACTTATTTTTGTGGTTTAAATTTTCGTTGGATAGAACAACTGATTTTCTGCAAACTCTCTGCTTGATAAGCTGCCTTAGAATTTCGCCATGGCTCGTTGCTAAACTTTCTCAGTGAGCACTTGGAAAAGTTAAGGCCAGTTGCTGTAAAAGAACCGTGTACCAAGAAAACTTCCCTTCAAGTTTAACAAGCAAAGTTATTACTAATCAAATAAACATTTGAGCTGGGCATTTTTGGAATTTGGAGTATGTAAATAGGAAGTGAGTGAAGTTAATTCTCCTTCTCCCAAGTCTATTTGTGGGATGGCTTCTTCACCCTTCCAAAGTTTCCAACGTGCCACAGCCCGAGGTGAGTGCACGGTTTGACCTTAACAAATGTGCGATGCATTTGGGTTGGGACCGAAACAAAAAATAGCTCACATGCTTTTCTTCTGGGGAGTCTTTTTTGCAGTTTGCATGTACATGTACTACCTCTGATGTTATAAGGTGGAAACGGTTTTTGTGTTCCAGTTTTTGGTTCTCTGCCTGGGCATGTTTGTGTCACTAGTTGCAATACTTTCTGATCTAGTTTACTCATCTAGACGTCTTTATCCACCTGTACACCCACGCCTTGTGTAACTTGTATATATGTACGTGTACCGGTACTTAACTGTACAAGCCGATACTTAACTGCACAAGCTTCCCTGAGCTTTCCTTTTTGGAATCTGAGACGAGGCCAACTTCAGTCGTGTCAACCACTCCAGGAAAAGTTTTGAAATCTTAACCAAGGATCACAGTTCCTGTATGTGTTGGCCTTTAGTGATGCATTGATTGGGGCACTGTGCTCGTGCGTACATGTATACACTCTATGTACGTATTTGGATCAACGTGTATTGATGGCCAGAGATCCCAGAAATTATACTCTTCCAACGTTAAGGCAACAAACTTTCAATGGGTATTGGAAGCTAATGCATGTTAGCCACTCTGACACAAATGTGTATGATTTAATAATTAAATACATGTAATAATCGACTGTGAGCAAACAGCAACATGCTAAGTTGCCCTTCAGTTGTGGTACTGGTACTGTGCGTGTATTTCTGTTGCCCAGGTGATTAAGATACATGTAGCTGTGAATTAAAAAGCTAGAATGTGTAGATGAACTTTACGTACCGTGGCCAGGAGGCCAAGCAGACACTTGAAGCCATCAATAAAAATTGAAATACATGCATTTCATATGAATATGTGTGTGTACAGCACGTGCACTAGTGAACAAATGGATGTACATGTATGTGTGCATGGTGAAAAATTCGCAAAAAATCTAGCTGCATGCTAGTTTGAAGTTGTCCCTTTTCTATAAGTTGTCCATTTAACAATTGTGGCCTGCAGTGTAGGGGTCCATAGGGTTTTGTTCGCCTCATGTGCCATTTGCCCCTTAGGGTGTACAAAATACAAGGACCCCGTCACTGCAGGCATCAGTTGTTTTATTATTATTGTTTTATTGGTCAAAGATTTTATGTCGAAATGTTCTTACATGAACATGTATATCTATAATATAATATCTATAATATAATATAATATCTATATTACAAGATAAATTAAAACACCTTGACAAATTGAAAGAGATGAACAGTAACTTAGATAAACATTTCAAGGAAAATTATTGAGTGTTATGTACTTTGTTGTGGATGTTTTCATTTTTTTTGCGGGAGGGGTAGAAATCCAGGATTTACATGTGTAATAAACTTGTTTGATAGAGAAACCTGTGATCCATAAAAAATTGGGGGTTTTGTCGAGTGGTTGAATTTCAAGACATCATGTGCAACAAGATCCGTTGAAAAGTATTGACAAGATTGAAGAGCAGATGAGAAGATACAATGGCATGAGCATTTTAACAGCAATGATGATCGCAGCAGAAGCAGTGATCAGAGCATATTTGTGTTCCACGAGCCAAGTAGTACCACTGCGGCTTTCCCCCTCCCCCGTATACCCAAGGTTACACAATTACAATGTAGGAGACATGACATACACTATCAACTTTTTGAAAGATCACCGTGATCCATCATTTTTGCGGCCTGGCAATATTGCCAGTGTGCACGATGTGGGAATGATAAATGTGTGCTTGTAACATGTCACGTGATCAATTTGCAACCAATGAAAAATTCTCTGTTTATGACTGTGGTATAAAACACAAGTTGATTTATTTTGTGTATTTTTAGCACTGTGATGGGAGACGCTGTTAGCAAGTGAAGTAATTTTGTAGGACTCAATTTGTTTGGGTTCATCTTTAAAAATTGAGGAAAGGAGAAGAGAATTGAATTGAAAGAAACTTTTTCTTGCTTTGCAGATCGAAGGACATCGTTTTCTGGTCATGAATGGGGAGGACAGCACTAGGCTGCGGGGTCGACATTTTGAGGGGGCAGAAGTTAGCCAATCACCGCGTCGCAGTCTGCGCACAAAATCGGGAAGCCCTGTCATTCTCCGCAAGGTAGGTATCAAACAGACAAATACTCTGGTACATGTATGTAAACAAAGCAGAATAAAGTGAAATCTAGAGGCTTGTAGAACAAAGGTAGTGGAAAACCAGTTTAGTATTCCATGTAGGGTTCAATGACCTGAAAAGATAATTGTGGAAATGACGGTGATGCATTCAAGATTGTTCCGTGAACCCCCAAACAAAAAACAAAAGTAATGCCAAAGGGAGGTTATTTTTAATATTCTTGATGTGAATTGGGTTCTGTCTCGAATGGTAGTCTGTCTGACGGTTCTTCACTGCAAGTTTGTGAACATTCCGGTGGAATTGCATCAGGGTGACTATGGACACCAGTTTGTTCTCAATCAGCCAGTTAAGTTTTGTAAATAGCCCCCTCTGTTGTTGACTGGTGGTCAGGTTGTCAGAAGCCAGGACATGCACATGTGCAATACATCAAAATTAACATGTGAAAATGCACTGTTGGTTGTCACTGGCACGTTTTCCTGCAGAATTCTTTGTGCTCTATGAGGGCCAGGCATTGTTGTGAATTAATGTGGTGCATGTAATTAATAGTGCAATAGCGTCATTTTATTAATGACATGGTTAATTTTACATGTGTACACGTACATGTCTGTACCAGACTTTCAAATGTAAAATGGTACATTTCTTTCAGTAATCCATCCTTCCATCCAAATGTTTTCTGATGCTTTCATTTAGTTTTTAAATTTCAGAGATAAAATAGTTTGGGTTGAGCATTTCTTTCAGTAGTGTTGGGTTGTTTAAAATTAGGTGGAATCAGCTCTATGATGTGTTACTGCAGTAGTTGGAGTAGGCGTTGAAGGAACTGAAGGACTGTAGATTCAGTTGATTTGACAGTTTAAAATGTAACGGTTTGATTAATTAGACCAGTTTCATGCTGTAGAAGTAAAGTGTTACACATTGATAAATTTGTTGTGAGATGAAACCTGTATGGAAAAGAAGGAATTCAGTCAAATCCCTCCCCCCAAGTAACCACATACCCTCACACAAAACTTCATACATGCATGAAAGTATCTGATCAAACGCCATGTGACATTTCAAACATGGAACAAGTTTTGAGCTTTATTGACATGAGAATGTTTATGTACCAAATTCTCCGACATAAATGCTACCTTTGTAGCGAAGAGAAAGCCTCAGGTAGGTTGCTCAGAGACGGCAACATATACATATACGTACATGTATCTATATACATGTACATATACATATGCAGGCATCTCTCAAGAAAGCTTGCCAGCTCCACCTAATTTGACTTATATTAGGACCCCCCCAAAAAATAGTTCTGCTTTACATGCCTCTCAAAAATAGGGTCAGTAGGTCAGAAAATTTTTTTTCGGTCTTTTTTGGTGCCGATTGAACAGCATGAACAGGGACGAAAGCGACCAAAAATCGCCTCAAAAGGGATAACTTAACTTGCCATAATCTATGTCAAAATTTCTACAGTGGACAATTCTGAAGCATATTGTGTGGTAAGCGTCCATTATGCGTCCAGATGGGTGGGCAATTAGCCTCGTTCCGCTGCAGGAAATTTTGTGGAAGCACGCTTGCTTCAAGTACGAGCAAAACAACCTTGAATTTAACTCGTGAACATACAAACACACACAGACAACAGAGTAAGTTCTGTGAATGAACTGGCAGAAATCATCTTGCAACATCAATGTTTTTCGATGTACAGCTGTAGGGTTGCGTGCATGTACAGCCGGAGTATAGTGTAATGACACCATTAGTATAGACTGGCTGCTACATTTCCATCCCGCTTTCTTTGCATGGGCGCAGCGCAGCAGGAACGCAACATTGCTTTAATGCATTGAGCTTTGCACACGTTTTCACCACTGTGACGGCAGAATGGGAAGGGAACTCGTGAAAAAAGTTGATGTTTCTTTTCAAAAGTTGCAAATGTAAGCAGCAAAACATGTAAAAAAGACGTTTAAACATGAAAAAAGGTTGGTCAGAGGTGATTTGAAAAGACAGGAAAGACAACAGGATTTGTTTTTTAATGTTTGAAAATTTTGTAAAACTTTAAAAAAAATTTTCTTGCTTGCCGATAAAAAAAATTAGGGTGGCGCCCAAAAGTTTGGGTTGGTTGGGAAACTGGAAGCAGCAGAATTGTTTCTTGGCTTTAGCTACCCGGCCCCAGTTCTACCCCTCCGCCCCTGCACCCCCCCAAAAAACCCCAATAAGGGTCATTCTATAAATTTGGGGTCCAATTTTTTCCCGTCCCTGTTATGTCTGGCATATGATTTGTTAATGTTTAGAACTCATTGTTTAATTTCAAAGACTGAATAAGAACGGAAAATTACCTGTCAAACAAACGAAAATAATTTGAAGTCAATGTCAGTGATACATCCCCTGTCAAACATGTCAGATGGTATACATACCAGAGGTAACAGGGATGGAAAAATGTCACACTTTGGACCCCAAATTTAAAGAATGACCCATAAATAAATTAAGAATTTGCGGGGCCAGCTTCCACTTCCAGCTTAACAGTAGGGTTTCTTTTGCAACCAAGCCCCATTTCTTTTGGGAGGGGGGGGAGTCTGAATGCAGCTGGCCTTGCCAACCTTGACATGACCAGCCATAGTTAGCGTAACTGAACAAAGCTGGCTGCGTCATATTTTCAATATGCTGTCTACCAAAGCCAGTGTCCTACTTCATCCCTCGCACCGGCACATGATTACATACATGTTAACATGCGACTTAGGTATTGGCAGTAAACGCTTAAACGATGGGCCAAAGAGTATGGAACAGTCACCTGTACCAGAGTTAACATCCATTAGGTGGGCAGGGCATTCTCCACAGCTCTCTGTGAGGAAGACTCGTGGACTGGTAGAAACCCAAGCTGCATTATATACTTACCGTAAACTGTACTCGTACATGTCACAGGGATTGACGTTTTCAAAAATGTCTACTCGTATGTAAACTTTTCAGTCTTTGATTAGAACCCAGAATTTGATTTCATATTTTGTGAGATAGCAGAAGTTGAGAACACATTAATTTCTTTAGATAAAAGAATGTGAACAAAACACTGACATGTGAATCCTCTAAATTACATGTAAGTATAGAATCGAAAGGTTTTTCTCACATGTATGTTTGATTTAATCAAATCAAATCGAATCTGATCTCCTTAACGTTCACATTCCAAGTTCTTGTTCAAAAGTCGCCTTCCATTTCAGTTTTTCACAGTCGACATAATGTACATCACGCATACATACGTACAACATAATAACTGTACATTGTATAACAATACATCCATTTTTGGGAGGGGGGCCTTCGGAGCTCATTATCATTCGTGATTAGTTTAAACACTGAGTGACCGCACATTACCTAATGGCATATATGTACATGTATATTACACTGCACCTGCTCTACTTCCACGTGTAATCTCCTGGCTGTCCCCAACTTGCAATCAAGCCAAGCCAACCAACTCATGCATCCAGTCCTTCCCGCCTCAGAATCATCCGCAGTCCCGCTAATGGGCTTTTTGTTCTTAAGCTGCTTGCTGAGCAAAGAAAGGAATGTCTGTGGACCAGGAAATGATGCCCCTAAGAAGAAGACAGGCATACGTGTAGCCCTCACTCTCCCTGCCTTCTTGCCCAGCTTTTGAGGTTATCATCATTAGCATGAAACCCAAGTTTGCTTTGTCTGTTAGTCATCACAGATCAGAGGTTTATGAAAGCGGCTAGTACATGCACATAGTTAACGATAGTACCACATCTTTGCACATGCATGGAATGTCATTTCCATCTATGCCCAACCAGTCTCAAATTTGAAAAGTATGCTTTTTCTCACTTTTTTCATACATGTACATGTACACGTGCTACATGTACATGTAGTTGGAGCATTTCTGATGAGCCGTCATAAGTTATATACATGCTTTTACTTGTGTTATTTTTTATATATATTTTTTAATAATAAAAGTTACTATTTTTATGACATATTACCCCAAAGTCCTTGTCAGCCTCCCTTTTTGTAATTTTATATCAATTTATTTTCTTCATTTATAACATTTGGGCGTCTGAAGAAGAAACAAGATTGCCTTGTTTACAAGGCTGACCCCCCCGTACATGTCAATCTTTCTTGCCATGTATAAGTTTCGGACAGTGATATCTAATCCCATCAACTTACATGTACATTTTTGACAGGTGTTACAGAAACTTTGCTTGTGAAACAAAGCAGGGGGTTTAGGATAGGCAGCAGTACACATTTTGGTTTGGTTTGTTTGTTTGTTTGTTGTTTTTTTTTACTGAGTGCCTTTTCCGTCCTAAGTAAAACATTGCATAGTTACCCATATGTGTTTAAATACCCAGCTGCATGTAGCGGTATGACAAACAAAAAATGAACGGAGCACAAAAATAAGACCCAGATGAACCCTCCTGCAGCATGTAACACAACATGTACTATGCTGTGACACATACAGCACACAACTGCTTTAGTGGTCATGCAACACCTGACTACATTATTTACTAAATTGAATCGTCTTTTCATGGCACACACTTCCATCACTAGGCTCAGTCCTGTCATTTCGGTCAGCTTACAAAAGAACATACTGGGCAATCTTGTTTGTACAACCCGAATTGATGTTACATGTAATTTTTCTTCAAACCTTACACTGAACATCTGTTGGCCAAAAAGGTCTCTTCGTTTGGAAGTTGCATCAACACTGACACGTCTGTACAGATTGCATGCAAAGATTTAACGATGCTTAGGTACATGTACATTTACATGTACAGTCATTGTAATGCACATGTACCGTACACTGAGGGTTGCAGGCATTAAAAGAACTTTTGCTTTACAGTGGCCGCTCTACAGTGTCCATGTACATGTGGGATGCATACACCGATAGATTGACATGACCTGTAGTCGCTGACTATTTATTCTTGAACAGGTAGTTGAATATTGATTGGATTGACACATGTGATTGTCCTGAAACATCTGTGGCTGTTTTCGTCTTATTTTTTTGTTTTTTTTTCTACAATAATAGAGACTTCAATTCAACTCTAAAAAAAAAATGATTGCATTGTTAGGCAATGCACACAAAGAATGGAAACTGTAAAGTACAATGTAAGTTTACTGATGTCCGCTGGCATGCGACATATGGCGCCAATTCATAATTTCCACTATTGTATGCAACTGAGTGCTCACTGTTCATCAGCTGTGGAATTAGGAACAGTCTCAAGATTAATATTGATAATTACCACGCATGCACTCTCAAACACGACATGTTAGTGAGCGATTTCATGTTAAAATGTTGTATAGCAAATTCGCTATGCACTTTTGGGATTGCATAGCAAAAAATTGACTTTGTAGAGCAACCGATTAATTTTTCTTTAGCAGTTTCTGTTGTAACTTACACGTAAATCACGTTAAAACACTAAGCTTGGGTTTTGTGTCGATTATTGTTCATCATTTTGGCCATCACGTATGCAAAAAAAAAGGTTCCAGAATCGTCCACAGAAGAATTGCATCATCACTTGCCCCGAAACAGTTACAACGGCAAGTAACTTCATAATCACGTCATACCGTGGTATGGCCTAGGGCGTCGCTGGGGCCATCATTTCAAACTGTGCACTTTTTCTGCAGTAAGGGCTGGATTGAACATCTGGGAACTTTGCTAGAGCATGTGCCCACTGCGCCTTGCTTGGCTGCATGTGCTATATGCAGAAAGCAGCGCATACATACATGTACATGTATCACAGCACTGTTCTTGCTCTGCTGATCGACGATCTTTCCTGACATGACAAACGTACCAGTAAACAGTTCAGACTCCTGAGTCGTGGTACCAGTGTTACATCCATGTTTATAATTAAATCTTTACATATTTTTTGTGTCCGTAACATAAACAAAATATTTTGATAAATGTTCACCGGAAAATTCTCATGGAAAGGTGTTGCTGCGTCCATTTTGTGGCAAGTTGTCCGTTCTTTGGCTACCTCATATGCCTGATGGTTTCAGGATTACCACTAACGTGCTGTTATAAATACATGTACATGCACGGGGATTCTAGTAACAGGACCTTCGTTTTTTGCAGTCGATAGTTTTCTCAACATTTTCCTTTATTTCACTGATAAAAGAACAGGTTTACGAAATTCCTAAAATAAAAAAAATCCATCGCATATTGTATCGCAAAACCCTGCAATCCATTTTTAAAACCGGATCGCAGATTGTCCAAAACACGTCGCATTTTGCGATGCGATACAGGGGAAATCGCTCACTGCATGTACAGTGTACAACTAACTCAAAATGGAGCAAAGTTGTTCTTGAGACAACCATTGTTGTAACGTTACCACGTGCGTAATGTGGGATCCATGATTTTGGTCCCAGCTCACTCCATTTGCTTTGCACTCAGACAGAAACATTAATAGGTTGGCATCAGAACCACTTTGTTCACTCCGGTAAGGTGCATCTGAGAGTCTTTTTTCTTGTGTTGTCTCCACCGTGCAAAGTCTCAAATTCACTGCATCAAGATGTTCAATGCGTGTGTTTTGCCGTGAAACCCTGAGATCCGTTCCGTGCTTTGTATGAGCGTTAATTGCATCAAATACAGATGTATGAATTTGAAACATGCTCATGCATGTGTTCACGTATGGTACACATTGCTTCCCCTTAATCATGTTAATATTAATCTGTTCATGCACTGTACATCGTACGCTATGTAAAATGTCACCTTGGCCATGTTGCCGAAGAAAAGAATTACACGTACGGATTATGAATTGAGTTTCACAAATGTCAAATTACAAATTATTACAGATAACTTGCCAAATACACTGTTACAATAATGTACCGGTACATGTAGAAAATGTACATTTCCCGAAGTTGTATTTGTCCTTTTTTATTGTGTTTTACATCTGAATTCTGGTAATCAATTTGTGAAATGATTTCAATCACCTTCACAGTGAGAAGTAATAAGGTGTCATATACATGTACAGTCTGTAAAGTTTCTCTGGTTTGAAGCCTCATTTTTACACTCCATACACAATGTACACAGCCACACCAGCCAGATGCCACCCAAGATCGCGCTTTTGTTTGCCCCAGAAAAGTTTGGCTGTCTATTGTCCAAAAGTTTCTTTGTGTAGCCAGTTGGCAAGGCACATGGCATCTCGTTTGGAGGCCCTGGTGCATAACATATTGGGGGTGCAGTGGGAGATGGCTGTTCTACTTCCATGGGGATAATATGCTTGGAGAAGTCTCCTTCCCAACAATGCATTCATGTACATGTGGGTAAACAGTGCTTGACTTGGTTATTATTTTGCAGAGTCATAAATCTGATATGAGAAATTCATAAGTAACTTGCATGTATTTATGAGTGATGTTATGGTGCCTTTCCTTTAAATATTAATTCAACGATGCAAATAAAATGTAATTAACATAACTGTACAGGGAAATATTTGTAAAATGGTTCTGAGGAGTGACATCTTTTTTGGGGGGGCTTAAAATACCTGATTTTTGGTAGGGTTATATTATATGGTATGTCTTTGTACATATTGCCACAGGAGGTGTGCTGTACACATACCAGTACTGTACATGTTCCAGTTCATGTAAATGTAGGACTACATGTTCATGTTCCTACATGTACATGGAGAAGTAGTACGCATACACGTGTATGCTGAATGAATGTACACATGTACATGTACATTTTGGGTGCACTGCATTACAAAAGGGGCACTTACCTCTTTCATTCAAATGCCCTTCCACCCAATTGTGAGAACAGCCGCCTCAGCTTGATTTTTATGAATGAAAGTGACCCTTGCCCCCCAGTCACTGTTAAGTTAATCCCATTGGCCAGAAGGTTCTGGGCATGTCAGTGGTATTGACTCTTAACACTATAACAGGCACAGGTGTCTGTGGTTTCAATTTACTAATGGGTCCCACTTGTTCATCAATGACTTCTTTGTTGGATAGTAAGTTTTCATTCATAAAAAAAATGTTTTTCTAGACAGCAGCTGGGGAAATACTGTATCACACTGCATGTGTACATCCTTAAGAAATGCCATTTCGGAAGACACTTCTTGGAAGCTGCCTTTTGCATTCTGGAATTTTTTTGTTTCTTCAAACACTTTGCTAGTTTCAAGTAAGATACATGTTGTAGCCTACATGTGCTGTTTGATGTGTGACCCGCACATGTACGTGGGTCTTTATTTTAAATAGTGGGCCAAATGTGTGACACGGTCGTCAAAATTTCAAACTTGTCTAAACAAATTCAAAACTTGTTGATATGTAATTGATAATACATACATGCAATAAATGTAAATGATTTTTGTTTTGAATAACTACTTGACGTGTACAGACTCAATTTGTGCAGTGGTGCAGGAAATTATTTGACGTGTAACAGAGAAACCAAATATGATGGTTCTATGCATGTCATTTCTCGTTAGTAAAGGTTTCTTTTCAACTTTTGCCAATTTTGTTATATGTACATACTGTCAAGGAATAGTGATTTCAAATAAATTAGGGATACAAATATACTCTAATACCTGTCCATATTTGCGACGAATGGAAATTAATGCGAAGCAATTTTGATGTCATAAGTCATTACAGTTATCACCGAACGTTGCACATATTGCGGTGGGTTCAACATTTGTGAATAAAAAAAGAAACCTTTTATTATGAAAATGTAGAAACACTAAAGATTGGGCATAAAAAAGAATTCTTGTTAAAGGAGAATCTTGTATTTAAAGTGCTGTTATTAACGAGGTTTGACTGTCATGACTGAACGGGTAAGCCTATAAAAACGTGTCATGCACCCACTGGCCTACTTGAAAGTTAAAAACATAACTTCTGTCTTTACTGGATAATGAAGAAAGTTTCAAAGAATTCAGAGTTGCAGGGATACATGTACTTAGATGCCAGCTCACATTTTTATTCAAGTGGAATGCGAAGAAAGTTTTATGTCATGAAGTGTTTATGTCAAAAAGTTCAACAAAATCCCCACGTCCAATTTTGTGATGTGAACTGTATGCTAATGTATGTTGATGAGGTCACAGCCGGCCTAGCAGACCATTCACAAAATAGCCCCAGCATACTTAGTCGGTGTGGCACATGCGCGCCGGTGGCTGTTTCCCGAGAAGTGTAATGTGCATTGCACTGTTTCCCTGTGGTCACTGCCACCGAACGTTCCACCGCTCACAAGACAATCGCCGGCACACGTGTACCGACTTGACACAGCACGCTGTGAATGGACCGCTAGGCCGGCGTGTCATGACATTGTTAACGGACATTAGCATACGGGTAAGCCTGCAAAATAAAAAATGGCGACAACGACAAGCGTTTCCGATTCGAAGGGAAAAATGTTTCCTTTCTTCCATACGCTCATATTTATTTGTAAGTTTTAAGTGGCTATCATGCTCCTTTTTTCGGCAAATACGTTAATTTTCAGGGGAATTTTACCTTCATTTATTGAGAAGAAACCCGCAACCCGTAACTTACTGTCACAGCGTAGGATGTAGCGAAAACTTCGATCGAAATTTCTCGATGATGAAGGAATGGCGGGAATTTGGCATGTCTTTGTCATGTGACGATCACGTGACGGCGCATGCAGGCTTGCAATATGATCCCGACTCGGGCGAACGTTGGAAGTTGCAAGAACTTTTTTGTTCACAACGTAAAGATTTTGCGAGTAACCAAAATATTTTTTGACGAGAATTTACTGTGATATCTTCAGAAATGTTTGGGATCTCAGACACAAGTTAGTAGGAGGTATTTTGGAAAGTACTTAGAGTTGATATTTTCGGTTTTGGAAATGATTTGCAACAGGTTTTTGTTTGTTTTTAACAGCCAAAAATGATTTTCACTTCGTCACAACTGGAGGAACGAAATGTGACGTTGTTATATCAGATTATGACGGCACCTGTATTCTCAATTAAAATGAATTTCATTTGGGATTTATCCGATATCATAATTTATCTCTCTGTTGATAGGTTACTTAGAAAATAAACGATTTATTTGTTTTTTTCATGGGTATGAAATGTCAAATGAAACAGGTAATCAAAAATGTCACACTAAATACTAAAAACAGAGAGAAACGATGAGGTTTTTCCCTTGCAATTCTTGTGTAAATCAACTTTTTTTAATGTAAATGAATTTAATGTAATCAACACATATTAATTGACAAATACATATGAAAATTAAAAGGGAAAGTGAAACTGGTCTTGTTTTAAATGGTCATGATAATTGTGATGTCCCTGAAATACACATTGGCCCCCACTTTAAAATAAAAACCCACATACATGTACAGATATTTCATTGATACATGTACCACGTACAGTACATGCACTAGCACATGTACATGTACCTGTCCTTGCCCCCAAGTGCTACTTTTGAATAAGACAGTGGTCACACCGAAAGAAAACTGTAACCTGAAAAAAAAAGTCTTCAGGTGCGTTAGTTGTTCTGAAAGGAACGGGCTTTGACAGTCGGGGAAAAAACAAAGTTCTAGTGGCTTTAACTATGCATGCGGGCCAAAGTAGTTTGACATTTTTGAGTCACCTCTAAAGATCTCCTCGTGGAAATTACGTATGGTATGGTGAGATGACCTCGGACTCTTTTTGTGTTGGATGGCTACATTTTAATGATGGTATTCGTATCGGCCTGCTATGACACAGGAATATTGTCAGGGTAACTGATCGGTATGGACTTCTTTGGCATTGTACATGTAAGTCTTCCTTTCCTTTGCATCTCGTACCATCAATTCTGGAAAAAAAAAATGTCCCCAACAATTTTTTTTTCTCACGCTATCTTTATTCTCTTGCAGGCCACAGACGAACACCCTGAGAACCGGTCGCCAAGGAGGCAAGCTATTCATCTCACCAGTGAGCACACAGGTAACTTTCCTGACAGCAGGCAATTTCAGCAATTAGCAGAGTCAAGGTTCACTGTGTTGGGTGAGAGTGCATGAAATAATTTGATCCAAAATTGGGTCGTCTCAAGAAAGTTGGACTAAAGCCAAACTTGTCGAATTTGTTTTTCTGGGGGGGTTCATTTTAGAAAAATTAAATCACCGTTTTTGCTGTTCGGTAATACATTTTTATGTTGTTTTTGTTTTTATTCATACCTTTTACTTTTGGGCATGACTTTTTCCCCGTCTTTCATTAATCAAAAGCGTCCCCTACAGGGATGGGGGAGCAACACAGTGCAAAGACAGATTTTCGGGGGATGGGGAGAAATGGGAGGGAGGTTGTAAAGTTGAGGAATTTACCAAGTGAAGTGATGCGATTAAATCGATCACTTTTTCAGTAAACCATCGTTATGTGTAGTTGTGTACATGTAATTGAAACAAAATGAAATGTTTGCAAATAATTTGTGGTTTTTTTTTACCATCCGTAAAACGTACATGTACCTTTTGTGCATACCAGCTGGCCAGTCAAAATTACTTGAAAGAATAACGGCGAAGTAAACATGTAACGGTGTCAAGGCCTGGAGATCCTTCTGAAAGTGTGGTTTTTGTGACATTTTATCGCCATTTTTTTGTACTCACACAAAGCATAAGGACACCCTTTCTCGGTTGGTGCATTGTGCAGTGAAGCACCATACACCGCGCATCTGCAGGTGTGTGCCTCACATGCTCACGTATGTGCACGCTCGTTCAGGCCGGCATCCACAATGTAAACCAAGTCTATCACTTGCCAAATTTCTATTAGGAGCGAAATGGCAAAAGTCACAGGCCTTTCATGCCTACAATTTTATATCCTGGTGAAATTGCATTCGTTGGGCCGGTTGTGAAATAAAATGTGTTTCTCAACCGCGTTTTTTGGGGCGTCTGCGGTGTGTTTGCTTTGATGTGGAGAGATGCTTTTTTATGTTTGTTGAATGTGAGGAATTTGTGAATGATGGAAGCTGCATATAAATTTATCAACTGATGTTTTGGAATTGTACATGTAGTCTGGACTTGTGCTTGTACATGTACAGTATAGTTTAGATTATAACTTAAATTTTAAAAATTCTAATTCTTGTTTTCTGTTAGGATCTGAAATAGTGTAATTGTCATCTGTTTGGTATTACAAACTCTTTATTGTCCATTTTCTTGCACACTTGATTGCTTGCAATTGCACAAATACCCACATGCGGGTGAACCTGGAAACGTCTCGTGCAAATTACTGAATGAAACAACCCCCCCCCAAGACTGGACCGATGCTAAACACACCGGAAATTACTCTGTCTTGTGCGGCTGTTCATTTACAATACCAGCAGGAGGTCATTTCAAACAATCTCTCAAGAGGGGCATCTTTATGTGACATGATTTGCCACAAGTGGAATTTCGCTCCAGCCTAGATCTGCTTATGTTTAGTTGTAAAAGGAGTATCAGATTCCAACCAGGACACTGAAATGATTGTCTCGGGTTTGCAGAGAATTGATCCCATAAAAGAGATGGATACTGGTAAGGCCTGAATTTTTCTTGAAAAGCCTTGTGGCAGAATCTTTGTCTAAGGCAAAGAAAGATTCAGCTTTCGGTATGAATACATGTAGTCAGCCCCTCCGTATTTTCAAATTTAAAAAACTATTAAAAGCAGGATGAAACAGCACGAATTCTGAAAGTAAACTGATTCCATGAATCTTCAATTGAGCCTTTTTTTCTAATTTGAATTAAATTTCTTTGATAGGATTTGGAAGGAGTTCCTGAGAAGTTGTAGGGTTGATGTTGAAAATGTTGATACAGGTAGTTGTCCAGAGGGCCCTAAAAAAATAGACTTTTCCATTAAACATATTTAAAAAAAATTTTTTTCTCTCTCTCTCGTCCAATTGAGGACGCTGAAGTTGCATTGATACAGAGGATGCTTTTTGTCTGAAGATGCCATTAAGTATGGACAAGGCCAGCTATCTGTTAGGCATTAATGAAAATGTTGCTGCGAATCGATGCGGTCTCAAATGCAAAAATACAACGAATTATTTCAGGGCTGTCCTTTTGTGTTTCCACCTGTCTCATCTTGGCTCTGCTACAAACGGCACTTTAGAAGACATGGAGTGTGCCATCAGATGCTCAGAACGGGATCTGGTTTGTCCAGATAACGGAGCGGACACCTGTAAGTAACTCCGGGTCGATGGGGCTCCCAAGCCCGTGGCCAGTAATTCTTGTCTTGCGTGGAAGCACACAGAATTATCGACATTCTCCCCCTGAAACAGGATCGTGCTTTCAGCAAGCACGACAGCATGTGCGCAGTAAAGACACAGAACAAGTCCATTGGAAGCACACTGAATTTTTTTCCTTTTTTTTTCTTATGAAAATCCTCCAATAGAAGTTATGAGATTTTTCCACATGGTTGCAGTGCCATGTGTGTTATTTTAAAAGAAAATTATCCATCATCTCAAAATCCATTCCTGTGTTACACATGCGTGCAATGCTCATTCAGCATTGGTCGTGTTAAATTCTTGAGATAAGCATTTTTTTTATCAATGGAATCTGATTCGTCCTTTTACCATGTCACACTGGTAACCAGATACAGGTACGAGTACATCTGGTACCTGTACCTCACACACACAAGTTGCATGTACATGTACTTGCAGTGTTCTCAACAGCCTAAAATTATAGCAGGGCGGCCCACAATGCAAGGAGCGCTAAGCTGTTACGGCGTAGGAACATTTTGGATTCTAGATGTCCTGTGGTGCAATCTAAGGTATTTCCTGGGCACTTTCTTCTGACTCCTTGAATCAAATTCGCCCACGGTAACATTTGAAATGAAGGCAAGATTGTTATCGGGAGGTCATCAAAAGTTTTTTTTTTCCTGGGGTATTTTTTTCATTTTTTTTTCCTGATTGGAACCCAATATCAAGCGGGTGGTTCGGCAGTGTTTTAGTCGAGACCACTTAGGACTTTCACAGGACCACACAAGACCAACACAAGACCTCCAGTCTGAATTCAAGTCACAATTCAAATGAACTGCAGCAAAAGCATTCCTTTGTCATTGTTCACCCTGTTACTTGTGACTGGCCTTGTGCATGGTCTTGTGTCTGGTCTTGTGATGGTCTCGACTACAACACTGGTCATGCTGGTTCGGGGGTTATAAGTCATAAGTAACAATTTCAGTGAATTAAAAAGTACAACTTGCTTAAGTTTTGACTCAAGTTTTTCAGCTGTACTGCAAGCAATCAGCGACTGTTCCTTGTGCTGCACAGTTGACGAACCCATTTTGTCACAAACATGTACAGTTCTGTTGCACCCGCATAGTTGAGTTGGCAACGTTCATGAGTACACTAACGGTGTAATCCACAACTAGGACAAAATGTTCATTTAGTTTTGGGCCAATTTTTAAAAGCCCTTGGAAACTCCAAAAGTAATTTTGATAAAATCTACATACGATGCAAAAGTTTATAGGACTATAAAGTAAGAAAAAAGTATTTGGAATCACACGTACAGAATGACCTATCACCCTGTATTTTTTTGTCGATTTTTTTGGCTCTTGCGATTTTTGACAAGTTTAAAACTGAAATCAAGCTGGCAGAAAATTTTTTTTCTAGACGTTTTTGAAAACAAAATTTTGCACAAGAAACTTACATTTCACCTTCCTAACTGAACTTGTTTGAGAATGTAGAATACAAAAGAAGTAGTTTTAAAAGCAGAAGAAAAGTTTTATTTTAAGCGATCCAGATTTAGGAAAGATCTCCAACTACATGTAGGAAATTGGCTGTATTTTGCAAGGAAAAAAACGCATTTGAGATATTGGTTCTTGACGCGACAAAATGAAAATGCTATGACCGGGATATTGGAACCAGTCCAGAATTTTGTGCTTAGGTAGTTTACTGCATCTGGGTTTGATTACAAACACTGCTGTGAAGTGCTATGCAGTTGTGCTGAATAATGATGGCAAACTCATCATGTTCGCTCCATAAAGTGCGGTAAACTTCTTTGCATTTAGATAAGCTGTAAAGATGGTCGAGAATAGGGAAAATCCAATAGCAAAAATAGTAGGGCAGTAAGAATTTTGGCACGGCGGCCCGCCCTGCTAAACCCCTCCTAGAGAACTCTGCACATGTATACGTATATGTTTACAGATTGTACATGTGTGCACTATTATTGTTACACGTAAGATTCGTCACAGAGTATCAAATCAGTTCTATACCTGTACGTTCATCCACAACTGGTTCCTCTTTTCCAAGCCTGCCTGTATGGATATATGACTGCTCAGTTGGGACATATACGGGAAACGTGGATAAATTTCTCTCAGATGCATCCTTCTTTCCACCTATATCCTCTTGTTTTGAATGGAACAGCCCCCCTCCCCCAGCCTGATTAGACCCTATCCCATTAAACTTGCCTTTGCTGATTGATATGCCACAACTGGACTGTACCACCGCAGTCCCAGGGGGTTGCCAATATCAACAAGGGCTGATGTTTGAGATAGCGGGCATACATGTATATGGTATATGAACCAACCTCAGCCTCTAATGGAAAGCTTGGAGGGCCATAATAGCATACAGATGCTGCTTAAATTCACCAAGTACATGTAGGGATTTTAGTGTCGTCCAAAACTCACCAAATACAGTCTATATCCTGTATTTTCAGTGTGGCAAGATGTATTTCTTATTGCCCAAAAGAATGTCCAGTCTGAGAAGACAAGCACCCACCTGTTGTTACGTTTGAATGTAAAATGTAGGAGCACTATGCTCTGCGTAAAGGTATGACAGAATACTTGCACAACCCCAAAGTTGTACCGGTAGCCAAGACGATGGACCTCCTTGGCTTTGGCAAAAAATGAATGCATGAGTTCATGGGACGGGCTTAAGAGCCTGTGGTTTCCCCTTTCATGTGTGTTATTTCTATCTCCAACCGAGCAATTTGGATGCTGCTGTTGCTAGGTAGCAGAGCGCCCTCTGTTGTCTGGCATATCGCCTCTAGTGTTTCCCCTGTTTTGTTTGCGAAACAGAGGTGGTTTTGCAGAAGTCTGGGTATCGCACCTCTTCATTACTGTGCTTGATCCTACACACTTTCACATGCGTGGCATTGCCTTGTCTTTTAGGATAATGGAGGTGCACTTTTTTTACGTATAATGGGAACAGAACCCTCCTCTGTGTAAACACGGTCTCGAGCATGAACTGGTTAAAATAAAATGAATCCTTCCACTGCCACACAGTGCGCAAGAAGTGCCTCAGCAGTGAAGAGAGACAGGCGAGTCAACTTGCAAGCTGGTGTCTTGTGGGCTGGGCCCACACGCGAAGGCCATGCTTTTTTGTCGTGTACATTCAGATGAAAACTATATCGCGCACGTTGTATTCCACATCGCACTTTGTGTCCTGCCCATGTGCAAAACCTGTCTGTTTTTTGATGTGTGCGTTCAGATGAAATTTGGTCTCACAAACCGTATATGTATTCCACAGCACGCCATGGGCTGTGCCCACATCCGAAACCCATGGGATTTGGTTGTGCACATTCAGATAAAACCTACTGTATTCCATGCTTCACATGAGCTGACAAAGTAATGTGCATAGAACAGAGAACATAGAACCCAGCTGGCCAGAGTGTTTAAAACATTTAAAGTGATTAAAGTCTGAAATGGCACTTGTTGACTTAACTACATGCAGAATGGCTAGGTGTTAGTGATCTTAGTTACATACATGTACATTTTGTTTTAATAAGAGGCCAGTTACAAGTAAGGGATAGTTAAGCTCCGTTGATTATGGATAATTGCCGATATTGATATATCGGCAGCCTGATATTGATAATACCGATATATCAAATTTTGTAAATCAAAGAATGTTGTCAAGCTCAAAACCAGTGGCATAATGCTGAACACCTTTTGCAGTTAGGTGGCATAGGCCCCTACCAATTGGTCCTAACTGTGCAGCATGCAATAAGTCTGCCGGTATTCGCAAGCTGTTTTAATCTTCCCCAAACAAAAGAGCAGGGCTCGCAAAATTTTTAAAAATGTAGTTGCCCCTCAGGCAGGGGAGTCTTAAGTCTGGTTGCCCGAATTTCATTTCCAGTTGCCCAAGAAGGAAGATTTTGCCCCACATGGTCTCCAAGCTTTTAGTTATTACAGTCATTTTCTTAATTCCAGATCTCTTGAAATAAATACCCTTTTTGCTATTGCTATGCAGCATAACACGCTGAGACAACTTCTTTTTAAAGGTAAAATAAAAGTTTTGCAGTACAAATGTTCCCACAAAATTTCAAGAAGAGGAATTCCGACCAAATTTCCAATTCGCGCTTCGACGTTCGTTGACGGTCAAAAATCACGGAAACACAAAAAAAAATCGAAACCTGAAAGATTTACAGGTCGGTAGGTCACTCACTTCGCAAGATTCTATGAACATTTTTCCTTGTTTCAGATCATACATGCAAGTACACGTACGAATGTCGCGAACTCAATTACATGTGCGTAACAGATTTGTATGTGACGTAATGGGTTTGTCAACTTTGCGGCATAGGGGGGGATTTATAGTCGATGGCTCGCTGAGCAGCAAAGTTAAGTCAAAATTTATGCAGGCTATCAATTTTAATGCACGAAATTTTAATACTTAAATTAATTCTCTTTAAAATAAGACATGCGTTACTAGAAAAAATGCTTGTTACAATTTTTGGGATGAGAAATGGGTTTACGCTTGACTGTACTTTACTTGACTTGCACTCTTCACTCATAGTAGATCCTGCAAGACAAAAAGAACAAAAAGCATAAAAAAGAAGCCATTTTTTGAAGTAAGGTAGACCTCTGATCCCATTTTATTGGAATTTGAGGATAATTGAGCTGTAATACGACTGGATATAGTTTTTGCGATTCGGAACAACAATTGAATATAGACGCTGCTGCGGCCGCTGCGTTTTTCATGCCAACTATTCGACCGGACATATCACGATGCACGATTCGACCGGACGCACATGTACCACTGTGCGCCTACCCCAAAGTACAGTCGTGCAACATCAAGGTTAGGATGTCAATCTTTTTTTGTGATCTGTTTTTTTTGGTACACGGTGCTGAAATGTCTAAAATGCCGGGATTAAAATTGAACATTTGGTTGTCCGACAAAATATTTTGGTTGTCCCGGGATGTCGGACTACCGATTCTGCGAGCCCGGAAAAGTACCTGACAACACCAACAACCTGCGGTCACAACGATATATTTCAATACGAAGGCATGCGTATTCCGGTCAGTCCACCATCTGAGCGGCTGGCTGGACTGATGATGTATCTCATTTCAATATGAATTTTACTTGCCCAAACCCTGGTTTAGTTGCTCATTCCTCCTTCAACCAATCACCATTGATGAAATTGCTACACCGCAATACCACATGAATATACATCACCCCTAACTATTGTTTGTGTGCAGAGAGTGCGCAGGACTTTGATGCATCATTCACATAAGTTCAGGCCACGGCTGAACTGCTGCTTCTTAACTGCTGGACAATTTTGCCTGATGTCATATATGCAAAACGCACACACACAAGTACCACATAAAAATTCACAAATGTTGAAGTTACAGCCACATGTAAAACAGTCTTCAAGCTTCCGGCCATCAAAGCTCTGCTGCGCCGCATGTGCAATCACCAATGAGATTTGGTACCCAGACACAAGGGTATTTTACAGTATATTTTTGTACACATTTTCCCTTGTGTGGAAAGGTGCCCTGCTAAATGGACAGCATGTTTAACACACACAAGTTTTTACCATGTACGTGTAAATAACGATACAAAAAAACATCGTACACCACATAGTTGTTTACTTTTTACCACTTTTTATAAGATTTGTGAAGAGGAAGAAACAAATCTAAGGTAAATTGCTGACTGCTAATCTTGGCCACGAAAACAGACACTTTTATTTCAAGACATTGTCTATAACAACAACTAAATATACTTAATTATAATTTTTTCTCATTATAGGGGCGCTTTTATGTATCGATTTCAATGTTAAAGTGATATCGTTCATATCGATATCAAAGCAAAATCAATATATCGGATATTATCAATATATGGACAGACCGTAATACTGTTATTGTATCTGTTAAGGCAGAAATGTGTATTCCTTTCTTCGTGCCATCAACAGTGGTCTTTTGACTTCTTGCGAGGGACCCCCCATCAATTTTGTACACTGTTTTGAGCCCCTCCCAAAAGCTGGTGGACCCCTGTGCCCTCTATTTGCTCTCGATTGAAAAAGGTCCACACTGGCCTGCCCACTTACATTGACATCCATAAAAAAACTCTGCTTGCAGTATACACTCCTTGAAAATTTAACATGCTTTGAGGACACAAACGCAGCAGAGGGAAAAACGCAATTTTTTTGTCCAACGGCAAGTGCTTGGATCATTAAGGCCGCATATGAACCAGGAATTCTTGCCCTGATGCCAACCAGTTACTTTTTCATCTGACAGATCTACCAGTGAATGCGAAAGAAATGTTAGACCAGTTGTCATGAAAAGGCTGTATTTGAAAATAAGATTTCAGGCATAGTTTTGAAATGTCCCAGCAGTTTTTGTCACTCGGCCACGTACTATTATTCATTTTACACATGTATTCTGTTATTTAACCCTAAAGGTCCCAAATCCTCCAGTTTCAATATGATTTTACATACCCCCTAGGGGGTTAGGGTTAATATTTCTGGTTATGAAACCAAGGATTCCTCAAAAGCACCCTCGGCCTGTAGTCCACAGACCTGAAGAAACCTTTAGAGAGGAGACAGTGAGAAGCACTTAAATTTGGAGAAGTGGGAAGACAACTCCAGATGAATATTCTGGTTAAAAAAAAACCAGTTAAATCAGGTAGGGAGTACAAACCCAAATAGCTAATCTTCACGTTGACCGAGCTGGGAATTGAACCTAGGCTGCAGAGGTGAATAGCCAGGAAAGAACAACTACGACAATCTGATTCCCTTAATCTCATCAAATTGTTTGTTGTTTGTTCCTCTCTACGTGTATTTTGGCCCGTTCTGATAACCATGCAGTGCTTTTTAGTTGTTGTGAAAAAAAATTGTAAAAAAAAAAAATTGTTGTCAGGGAATATAAAACAAAATCTAGCTCTAGCCACATAAAAACCATGCCTTTTGTTCAAGTTTAGTTGTTTTAAATGACAAGGTTAATTTTTTCATTGATATAAGAATGATCAGTTGTGAACGCAACTGAACCCAAAAAATTCTCGTTCTCCTACAAACCAAAAATTCCTTTTTTTCCTGTTTTTCATTTATTTGGAAGTACTGAAAATTGGAGAAGGAAAATGCTGTGTGTTACTTAGCAGATGAACATTGTATTGTAACAAAGAAAGTTGGACAAAGGCACTGACTCCAGAAGCACAAAGACTCACTTCAACAAAAGAAAACCTCCACTTGAATCCTCATCCCAAGTTTGACAGGGAGTAGTTTTCTGGACTGCTATTATTATGCTAATGAGGCAATTTAATTATGTTGCAAGGGCCATGTAAATCATGCCATCTGCCCTTCCTGAGGCCGCGGTGCTCCACCGCCACCACAGCAAAAAATAAACCCCCTCTAATCCCAGTGCTGCAGTCCAAACTCAGTTATATTACTATTAAGTTTATTATCTCAGCGATTCTTTGACTGTGGGGTTGTTTTATTATTACGCAGATGTTGTGCATAGTAAATAGCGCTGCGTCTTTGTTGAGTGGGCCCCGAGCCTCATAAAGAAAGGGCCAATGAAAGTTGGCCAGTGGGAAAGATATGTACACTACTAGTGTCACTGTGCGGCGGACTAGTAACGTCGTAGTGGCACTAGTGCTGACGTATGCGCGCCGGACTGTAAACTTCATTCGGGATTTTTTTTCCCCCTCCCACTAATTCTTGGCTGAAAAGAAACAACTGTGTCTGTGGATTTGTGCTGTTTCCCCTGAACCCCTCTTGGAATATTGCTGTGCTGGGAATGCCCACAAGCCTCTCTGTGCATGCATGTGGATGATTTTGGAAAAGGTAGGCAACTTTACTAGTTCATGTGTGGCAATTTCATTTTGATTTTTTTTTTTCTCTCTCTCTCTCCGTGGAAAGTCTGCGGCACGATGACGATGCGCATAAAAAGTGAACTGCGGCTGGGTGTGTGTGTGTGTCTGTATGATGGTGTAGGAGAGTGTGTGCTGTGTTGAGAAGTGGCTCAAGTACCAGTACCTTTGGAAAGGCTTTTGTTTTATTTGCCACAAAAAAAGTACCTGCATTATTTCCTGGCCTGAAACATTCCCCTGTACTGCAGGGATGTGGACTACAACTTGGTGGTGTTTTGGAGAGGAGAAAGTCAGGGCAGACCAGGGAATTTACCACGAATGCGGGAGCAGGTGTCTCTTTTTTTTTTTGGTTGTTGTTGTTGCCACTTTGACAACCAGGCAGCCATGTTTGTCAGACTGCAACAAAGTTACACTGTGATGTTTTGCAGTTATCCCCCTTAAATCCCTGGAATGACCACCGAAGGGGGACCAGGACTATCAAGGGGTGGCATGGCAGGTGGGGTGGTGATTTGGGGGCGTTTTCGGGCCATGCCCTCCCTGGAGATTGGCCAAACGGAGGTGGAGTGTGGCACTCGGCTAAGTTTTTCTCTCTCCAATATGGCTACTCACCGTAGCATCACTAGTGCTACTTTTTTCTTTCTTCTTTGGGCTGGCGGGAGTTGTTTGTGCACAGTGTGGTGTGCTGGCTTGGACTTTGATAGACTTGGGCAATTCATGCATGGTAAAGGAGTGGGTAGATGGAGAAGATGGACACAACAGATAGAGAAAGGGGGCTTTTTGCATTTGTCATTCAGTGACCTTACTTTGCAATCTGAAACATTCACAGGTAGTTTCAGTGGCTCAGAGTTTGTTTTTTCTTTTTTTTTCCCGGGGGCAAATTTTCAGTCTCCGTTTTCAAAGATTTTATATTCATGGGATGACATGATGAAAAAAAATATGTGCATGTATGTTGTAATTTTCAATGTCGCCTGTGCCTCCGCTTGAGCTTGGTTGGGGGGTATTGTAGGGACAGTTGCCTCGTGCTGTGTGAGATGTGTCCGTGTGAATGGGCACGGACGGTGTGGTGAAGGGGGGGGTTGAATTAATGGTGACTGTGATGACAAACAATGCGTCCCCACTTAGCTGGCTCATTGGAATAATTATGCAGGGCAGGTTGTGGATGCCGGTCAGGCATTCACTGCTGTCGGGTGGCAAACGGATACTTCACTCTTTGCCGGTTGTTGGGAGCGTGGTATTTCAGAATACAGGATCGCTGGTAATTTGATGTCACTCTTATTAACCATTTGTGAATATTTATTAAAAAAAAATTTTTTTTTTGGTCGATCCAGTTTTTATCCAGGAGAAAGATGAATTTGCAGAAGTTTTGGTAAAAGAGATTTTTCATCTGCCAAGTAATTATTAACATCTAATCATTCAGTTTTTAGATTTTTTTCTCAGTGGTGTAGCTGTGTGTGCATTTCTTCAATTTTCTTCTTCCAAAAACAACTAAAAAGCACCAAAAAAACAGGTGCTGTATTTCTGTCAGTGGCAGCCAGAAATAAGTTCTTGATGAATTCACCAGCTGGAAATGTTCGTTAGTCTTCCAACAACACAGTATGGTGTAAAAAATGGATGTCAGTCACAGAACATGAATTAAACAGAAATCACAAAACAGTGTAGACAAAGCAGAAACAAACTGGACAAATCCCCCAAATGCAGTGTCTTTCACACTTGATGCCACAACCTTTTAAACCCTGATATTAACTGAAATGCTCCTGGCATTGAGGAAATGTCATTTACATGCAGATCTTGCAGAAAGTTTTTTTTCTCTCAGACGATGGGGAAAGTATTGTATTTTTCATAATACATTTATCCCAGAATGAAATACATAAAATGTAGTTCTAGGTTTTACTGTGTTTTCCTCTATTAAATGCAAGCTGATATGTTTTCTTCACCATTGGCCTTCATTTTCTGCCCTTCGTTGTCTTTATGGATTGATTTCTTCATTTCCGCCCGTTTGGTTCTTGCGGTTAATCATTCCCCGAAATTCAAAACTTGCCAAGTAATTACTCAAGATGAAGCGAGACTTTGCATCCCATCTCATGGCCAGTGTTGAAAAGTCCCCTCGCTCTCAACCTTTGTGCTGCCAATTTCAGGGCCGTGGAAGTTCGGAGCCAGGGCTGTCAATCAATACATGGGAACAGCAGGAGAGAAAGCAATTCACTGTCACCTGTTAAGTAAGGAAACACAAGTGTCTTTGAAGAGCACAACGCCATTGGGTTGTGGTAAGGGGTAATTTGCATTTGGCCTTCGTGTAATGGAGGAGGGAACCATTTCTTCTGTGTTGAAGTTCAACAGCAAACTTTACAGAAGCAACTGGGAAAAAAAAGAACTCTTGTCAATTTTGAGTGAAATTGTCTCGCAGGAAACTCTGATATGCCATTCTCTGAAGGGCAGTTCTATGCAAAAGCGAAAGTTTGAATATGTTGTTAACGACCTTGTCTTAGATCTTAAATAAAAAGAGGCTTTGAAAGCAACAGCCAAAATAATTAAGTAGTTGCACTTTCATGTTGTCGCAGAACTCGTTTTTGTTGGTACATCATGATTAACAGCGAGGTTGGGTTAGTGAGGTTAGTAACCATGACCAGCATGACCAAATGTCCACTTTTGTGTGGATTTGCCTTGAACTCAACTGGAAGATGCTCAAGAAAGCTAAGCACAATTGCGCTTTTTTAACATGTATTAAAACATTTTTGGGGAGGGGGGTTGAAATCAATACTGCTTGACATTAATTGATGCACCGCTGGTATTTAGGGCCAACATATATGGCCTTGGTGAGACTGAATTTGATTGAAAGAGTTTGTCCATAGCGCTGATTGAAACTTTTGACAACAAAGTGCTGCGGGCCGCATATCATTTGCATTTACGACTACCTGTTCATGCTCAGACTATCCATGCTCAGGAAGTAGTGGGTCCATCATAAATTGACAAAATGGAGGGACTGGGTATACACAAAATAGAGATGAATCATAAACAGACGAGTGGGACACATACGTGTATTGGGCAATCTGAGCAGTAGTTTTCGCTTTGAATAGTTGAAAATCAGCTGTCAACAGGAGGAACAACAAATGAAAGGAGAAATCTCCCCCCCCCCAAAAAAAGCAGGTACAGACAGCAATGAAATGAAGGAAAAGCTTTAAAAGTGTGGCTTCTCCTGAATCTGCTTACAAAGGAATTTAGATACATAGTTGGCTAAAATCTTGCCAGAAAACTTACACTTTCTACACTGTAAGTGGTTTGATTCATAATGTGTGATGAGATTTTTAAAACAGTTAAAGTGTTTTCTGTTTGCATCTGTTCGACAAGAACTTCCAATAGTGGCTGGAACTTTTATAATAACAAAAGGCGATTTTATATTTGTCAGGGTTTGGGATGGGGTTTTGCACGAGTAACACTGACCTTTTCTTCACTCATTTTGTTGCATGTGGATTTTTACAAGAGTTTCTCTCTAAATGTCTAACAAGTGTTCTGATTCTTGAGCCTCTTTTTAAAAGGTTGCTGCAGTCAAATGGTTTCACACCAAAGTCAGTTGAATTTTCCACTTTGCATTTAATTTGTTAACTTTAGTTCGATGCTCAAAGGAATACCAGTGATTTTTTATTTGTTTATTTATTTATTTGTTTTTTTTACAGTTTGGTAAATTTCTTGGTCAGTTGTGGGCAACAGCAATATTTATGATAAAGTTTTCCATATTGATATTTTTTAAGGCCTTGCCTGGGCACAGACTGAAAAAATATTGCACCATGGCTCCCAAGCCCTGTCCTGAACAAAGAAACTTGTCAATATTTCCAATCTGATGACAGGGTCGGTTATTGTACAGGATTACACGCCGTGCCCAGCCACAATATGCCAAACCACTTTGTGAACAGTTTGATGAAAAGATTGCAGCCTTGTGTCTCTACTTCTCTGTGTGTGTGTATGTGTGTGTATTTGTGCAGTGTGTATGGGAGGGGGGGGTGGAGCACAGAGAGTGGCGCGTGCGGGGCAGGGTGCAGGGACTAATTACATGAATAACTAATGAGCAAGGCCAGAGCGGAGATGCCACGCGCCCATTGTAGGCCGTGCATAGTAATGGGCACAAAAGGGTGGGACAGACCATTTTCAAGTGCAGGGGGGTTGGGTGGACATTTTTTTTGGAGGGATTTATGCACATCATTTCTGTATACTATTAATACTTTGTATATGTAGTTAGCAGTTGGGTGTCGAGTGTGTTTGTAAATGGTTGATTTTACCTTGTACGTTTAAGTGGGAGTGGATTAACATGCAGTTAATAGTTAATTTTGGAATAAGGGTAGGAATTTACATTTAATTTGAAAAACGTTTACAAAAACTTTCCCATACCATTCAGTCAGTACTGTACAGAGGCTGCAGCTGCCTACCTCGGTGTTTTCATATATGCAGAATTATATAGTTTTGTTCAACAATAAACATGGTCCAATCTTTGTAAAAAATTGTAGACTGATGTTGGGGCACTTAAACCAAGCAATGTTTATTGATAGTTTTAGAATCCACTTTTGTCTTAGAAAGTACATGAATGCCGAAAGGGAAAAACTCAGAATGTAAGAGGGATTGTTTACAATAAAAATGAACTCCAGATTGCATTAATCAAAATATCAAACCTCTATAAGGGGCGGTTCCGTTTAAACGTTTGGAAAAATCTTTAAACGGATTTGGAACTTTTTTTTTGTTTAAAGGTGTTAACGTCCTACCCTTATTTGGGAATGACTTCTTCAGGTAAAATGGAATTTGGGAAAGGAACCAGTCGAATGTATCGAAGTTTGTCTTGTGAGCCTCAAATCTATGATAATTCTCATTCGGTGACACAAGAAAATTCCTGGAAATGATCTGGGGGTTAAAGTATCCTGCCACGTCATGACAGAATTTGTGCATAACCGTTGGACTGATTATTTTTTAAAAATCAAAAAGGTTCACATTTTGGATGCATACAACACATGCACATGCTGGCTTGAAGAAATCTTCCACAGGAAGTATTTTTTTTTTATCGAGGAAGAGGATGTTGAATATCGTGGATGTTGTTTTGCTCTCTCTCTCTAAACTGATAAAAATCTGGTATCAACACATAAAATATAATTTTCCTGTCTTTAAAGATATTCCCCTTGCTTTCCATAAACCAAGAACAGCACCCTGGTTTTGTTCCTCCGCCAGCAAGTTCCATCTTTGTGTGTTACGAGCATCACTCCTGACTTGGTTTCCCACTCCCTGAACAATAAAAAATATTACCATGGGGGGGGAACGAGCATGGCCCTTCCGAAAGAGAAACCACCCAGAAACACAATAAAATCCCCTTACCTCGAGAAGAAATTTCAGCCATCCTATAAAAAGATTAAAATGTAATTATGTCCCCATACTTGGGGCAACTACTGTCTAACTGCAGGGCTTTGTTCCTGTGGGAATTGTAGTGGCATCAATTGACATTCAGTACAACTGCAATTCCCTGCTCCGACCCACATAAGACTTGCATGTGTGTACAATGTAGGTCTATATCTTGTCGTCGGTCACATCTGTGAATACTCCAAGTATCAGAAGGCCATACAAACTGATAAATCATTTAGGTACAGTACATACTGACGTGGGAGGAGCAAAGGGGAAACTGATACGGTTTCTTAGAAATCCAAATTAACCCGAGGTTTGAGGATGCAGACTTTTCGTTAGAATTTACACTGTTAATGTGTTGTGTGCTCCGGGTACATCATTTCTACATGTACCCGCACTGTCAGATCGCAGAAACTCTTGAACGAACTCCTTTAAATTACTGATGTCCTCCGTCAAGTGTGCAGTTATTTCTGTCGCCAGCCCCGGCAGACGACTTGACATTTTGGCTTGTCCAGTGCTAAAAAAAAAAACCAAAGAAATAAAAGTGAACATGACATTCGGCAAGGACCCAGAACCTGTACATACATGTGCATTGTGCAGCATGATGAATAACTGGAAAAAGTGGAGTGGTCACACAGTTGGCGTTATCACAGAGCTGCTGTCAGCAATGCCAACTGTCCATATTGGAAGCGTAACAACTTGCTAGCCTCCGCATGCCCTTGCTCGCATGTTGTACATGTATAGTTCAATGAACAGAGTACATGCGCTGTAGCTACAGTAGTATTTGCAGACACACAGAAAAATGTCTGTAGTTATTGAAAATTGCACAAGACAAAGTCTGTCCTCAGACAGAGGAGGCTATGTCAGGGAGGGGATCGGGGATGTAAGTAACAGTTGCATTTGTTCGAGCACTTTGATTGGTACAGCCAACTTGAGCAATTCACTTAGTGTAGCCAACTTTGAAAAGGAGCAGTTAATGTATGATTCATTTGGTACTTGTTTGTTATAAAAAGGGTACTTACCCTGTACACGTATGTGAAGGTGATTACCATTTCAATTCCGTCTTGAAAAGAAAAAAATAACATGTACATGTACTCAGTAGTGCAGTAGGAAACTCTCTAGGTTAGGATGTACATGACCAACAACTTGTGTTTTTGTTTGCCTTGATATGTGTTATGAATGTACATTTAGCATAAGATCCATGCCCTAACCAAAAACAAAGTTATGATCTTGATAAGAAATACTGGAATTTTTAATCATGGCTCCCCAAACCCACATTTCAATTTTTTTTCTCCCTCTCCCACAGCAATGACATGCACCATAAGATACTCCAAGATAATTAACAGGATTGGACTTTTGCTTTCCCCCCATTGAACTATCGCACTGCACTACGTCCCCCGCCTAATGATTGATTGTTTTCTGCATTGTTCACCCACTTGACAAAGTGCCTTCGTGTGCAGTCATGTTTTATTTAGAGTGAAGCGTACATGTACATGCAGCGTCTTAAACATACGTTGTCCGTGTCTGTACACTGTACAGTATGTTTACATGTATGCCTCATTAACATTGGACACTTGTGTGGAGGGGCAACTATGCCAGGCTTATGGAGAGAGGAATATGCCAGGTTTATTTATACACTGACGAATGTAAAGCAGTAGATTTGAAAGAGGAGAGAAACAGTTAAAAAAGGAAGTACATTTGCTTGCATCTGTAGCCAAAACACAGGATTAGATGCAAAAAGCACTGCTGTACATAACTTGGTCATTTCAGGCCGTTCGGTTTTGAGTTGCAAGTTAAAGCCTGTTATGTTTGCCTAGAAGCTTAGGTAGATGTCTTAAAACCATTTTTTGTTTCCCCTGCCAGCTGATGGTGGGGCCTGGTGCCAATGATGTGGCCCAACAGCTGAGCTGGCAGGTCTACAGCTCTGCAGCAGACCCAGTCTGTCGGGCTTGATTTTGTAGTCCTCGACAGCAAAAAACTTCTCGGGATCTCTTTCGAAGACTCGTTTGATGCATACAGAGCAGCCACAAAACTTTTATTTGCCGTGTTTTGGGCCGGACGAGAGTGGGAACGAAAAATGCTGAGGAGAAGCTTTAATTAATGGGAAAAAATGGCTGTCTGTGTTATACCCTTCCCTTGCAGTGGCATTATACCCCTGTGTAAGTTGTAGGGCCGTCATGTGTCCAACTTCATCTTGCGTCGATTTAAAAAGAAAAGTAACAAGATTGCCACTTGTTTTTTTTTTTAAACCATCACAGATGTTGCTGTAAACGGCACTGCAGCAGACGGCCCAGTCAAGGGACGCAGCAGACTCGCCGAACTCCGAGAGGCTGTGACCAAATCCCCCAGCAAAGACCCGGTCAGTCGGGACGTCAGCATCATGGTTAGGGTGGGTATCTGAGGATGTGGTGTCCTTGCACTTTGTCTTTCCCTTCGGCTCGCAAGTTCTTCACTTGAAGACATTATTTTAATTATGAAAGAATGGTTCAGTTTTTGACAGAAAAAAAATGTCAAATCAAGTTTGGGATTCCCTTGGAGTGTTGACTCCTGAGTCTCTCTGATCTGGTTCAAATTTGACTCTTCAAAGCTTACCTTCTGAACAAAATGTGAGTTTTTATGAAGCAATGCTAGATACCTGTAGTTGTACACCAAACGCAATGTGCTCTTTGAAGAAATTAGGGGAGGTTTTTTTTATTAAAATGAACCTCATGTAAGAGAACGAAATCAATACTTCACAGGACACTTGTAGTGAAGACTTTAATGTGAACAGATGCCCAAAGAAATAGTGTGAAGCATTTCTTAACTTCCAAGTAATACCTAGTGGTGACAGGGTATCAAGGCTCTGAAAGACTGATGAACCTCTACACTTTATAGATATGGAGACCTCATGCTGTAGAAAGGACAACTGTACATCTGTTTCATCCAGACTCAGATGTTGGGTTGATATGATCTGATGAGGTTTCAAGTGAGACGTATTTTGCTTGTGGGTCTGATATTTTGAAGCCAAGTTTTTGGTCACGACCGATGACCAGTTTTTCTCAAAATACACGTAACTCTTGAGCTGTACCTAGGCATTGGCAAGACAGCATTTGCAAGTTGCACAAGCGTAGCGAGTGATGCGCAGTTACAGTTTCAGGCTCCCAGCCCCTGCGGCCGACCAGGTACGCACGGTGGCTGCAGTTACCATGGCATCAAAGGCTTTTACTCCCCCCGCCAGACGGGATGCCATTTGTTCAGTCGGTCGCTGTCTCCCTCTGTGACCCGTCCTCCCCGGGATGGGCAAAGGTCAGGCAGGGGTTAAGCACCTTCCCCCGAGCTTGCGTTGGATGGCCAGAGGGTAGGGCGCACCTTACGCGTGAACTTCACCACCCTCAGGTTGCCCCACCGCAGAAGCAGTCTTGGGATGTATGCCTCGGCTACTGGTTTGTAAAATTAGACTCGGCCTTTCTCAGATGCTTTTCACCAGAGCAGAAATAAATGCTTTTTTTCCCTACCTCAGAAAACTAGCCCATCTGGCTTGATCTCTCCTCCAGTGAGAGAACAGAACAGAACAGAGCTTGTTTCTATTAGTCTTGCTCCTCAGACTACTTATTTTTTTTCCAGGAATGATCAACACGTGAATGTGCGTTAATGAGAAAACAACCAGAAAACTCCAACTCACAATGGCCTTTCAAAAGATATTTGATGGATTTGTTGATGTCTTTTTCATTGTGAAACAGGCAGGTTCTGTATAATCCACACTCCCATGCACAGTCTCAGGGATCACAGCTTGAGTGGACCTGCACACGTACAGGCCCAAATTTATTTTGCGGTACGCGCTTTGCTTGTGTTAATTTCCCTTGACAGCCTGTAATACCGACATGCCGAGGCCAAGATTGGAGCAGACAGGCAAGCTTGAAGGCTGGCGGTTTTGAAGAGTCTTCTCGGCTGACTTTTGAGTTTTTGTTTATTTTCCCAACGAGGCTAGGCTGGAGCGGTTTGCAGCATTGCTGAACCCCCCCCCCAGATGACTGTGGAGGCTGACCCATCGCTTTGGCCATTCTTTATTTGTAAAATCATGGAATGTTCTCCATTAATTGAAGTTGAACAGTCACTCTGTGTGTGGAATATGCCCACAAGGGCAGAATGTTTTTGTGAGTGCATTAGAGAATCAACTGGTACAGTGTACACGGATTACAGTATCAAGTATTGGGTTTAAATCGAGCCTTCCTTGTTTCTTAAGCAGCTCCCCTCTTTTGGTATTTTCCCGTGCAAATTTTCCAAGAGCCTTCCTCTACTCCCACAATTTCACTTCAGATTTTTGAGAGACCTCTTTGAAGTGAATGTTACAGTTTGAATTCTTCCTTGATAATTGCATCAGAGACCCCAAGCCTTGTGTTCCCGATTTTTCTAGATTTTTAGTTGTGGAGAGAGTGATAATGCGACAGTAAATGTGGCAGGGATATGGCTGAGTTGTGGCTCTCGTCTAAGCTGGATCTGTATTTAAGCAGGTGCCCCTTTGCCTCACCAATGAAAAGGACCTTTTCCTCTTATTAAACAAGTCTCAGAGATTCAAGTAGAAATCAGTTTGTCAGTCTGACCCTCCTGTGATGCTTCTAAACAAAGAACCAAAAAAATTTGTACATCGACATGTTGTGAAATGAACTGTCCAAAGTTAGACATACTTGTGCAGTGTGGCACATAGTTCCTTTCTAGTGTGTCACAAACAACTTTTTTAAGAGTTATTCGTTTTTCTACGGACATCAGTTGGTAAACGGATAAGTTACAAAATTGAGCATATTAGTGGAAGCCTAGTTTGAAGAATTGCATTAGCCTCTTCCACCTCAAGTAATTCAAAGGATTTGAATAAATTTTCCCTAACACTTGACACATGTAAACTGAAGGTTGTGGTTTGTGAGACCCCCCTATCCCCACCAAGGTCGTGCATACCAGTGGAGCCCGAAGGAGCTGTGCTTGCCAATGCAGTCATTAACAAGTGTCCTCCGGAGAGCTGATCGCATATCGCCATGGCAACCCCACTGATCAATGGCGAGAGGATGCGGGAGGGGAGCGAGCAGCTTGCGATGAGTAATGAGGAGGATCCATTCTTCCAGGCAGGGGTGGCAGGGGTTGAGGTCTTGGTTTGTGGGGCCCCCTCGTGTCTATCTCTAGAATTTATTTGGCCGGCTGATCCCCCTCCATGTTTGTGTAGGGATTTGTGCGTTGCCTCGCTCTTTGTACCGTTGTGTGCTTGTTGATTTGACCGTCATGCTTTGGATGTGATGCAAAAGGTCTCTGATGTGCTGGCATTTTCAAGGGATCAGCGTCCAACCAGATCCGTCTTGCGCCTTGTGTGATGAGAAAATTCAATATGTACTGGACTTGTTTATCACTTGGTCACAACATGGTCAGAGAGTATTCAGTGGTTGAAAAAAAGGCATGGTGCCAACAATTCTTACAAATACAAGTAAATGTTTCAATCAAATTGAGAAACACTACAATGCGCTGTACTACTGGCATTTCAGATACATGTACCTAAATTTTAAAAGTTTGGCCGACTCTGAGGATGTCAAGATTCCACACTTGCTGTTGAATTGTTAAAATTTCGCAGATTAAAACATGTATTGATACCAAGTTAAGTTCAGTGATCCCTGGGCTTGATATTAAACTCTGGATGGCATATGCACAGGAACAAGTCTGGTGGTTTTATCATTGGTCATCAAAGTCCCGTCTCTGACTGAACTTGACATGTGCTCTGTGGGGGGGGGGTCAGTAGTATTTACAACATGTTACTTTCCACATCAGGCCCCTTTCAATGAAGTGAAAACTTCATCTTTGCGACCTGTTTATCTTTGTGGCATCAAGTTAGTTTGAAAGCCGTCACCTGTTTTCATGCAGCTTGTTGTCATACGAGTGCAGAACGCGTTACTTGAACCTGACTGGCAAAATTTTTTGATGCACTTTGCAAATTTATTGGCAGTAGCATAGAAATGTGAAGATGTTCTCGGTGCATTGTTGCCGTCGATCCAAGCTCTGTCCTCGTTGATCAGTGGCGCCAACAGAGTGTTGGTGCAAAGACAATTACTGTCGGTAAATGGAAGTTTTGAATTTAACAATGTACACGGTGGCCCCTCCCATCTGTTCGGCGCTGCGGCAGACAGACCGGTGCCAGTCAAGTAAATGTTGCCGAGGTGGTATAATGAAGTATCTTTTGTCTGCGTCATTCTTCACCCCTCCTTGTTCTGGGCACACCAAATTGATCTCGCTCACAGTTCGCTGCTGGAATTGCGGCACAGTCAAGGCCTTTGAATAATGACCACAGAATGCATAATTTACCATGTCATTTGGAAAGGGAGAAGAAGGGCATTCTCCTGATGACAATGGAAAGGTTTAATGACTCCATTGAGGATGGATTAGTGCGCAGTTCACCAAATTTAAACTGAAAAATTTAACACGGAGGAGAGGATATATTTTTAACTCTTCTCTGTTTAAAGTTGTCTTACATGTGTATTGGACTTGACAGTTGAAACAGCCATAAATCTTCGTAGGCATTTGATAGAAAAATTACAAATGATTTGCACCTCATTTTTCTTTGTTATACTATCTCACTGTTGTGAACCCTTGAAGTAAACAGAAATTGAGTTTTGTGTGATACACCAATTACTATTGTAAAGGTCTCTGTGTATTTTAACCAACTTGTTTGTATTTGTGTTTTTTCTTTTTCCTTCCGGCTTTTGGTTATTGCAGGAGGCAACAGAGAATGAAGATAGGCCTAGAAGAACAAGGGCAACAGGACCCGCAGGTGAGACAGTCTGTTCCTTATGCCAATAAAGGCTCGTTGATGCACTGCTCAAAAGTGAATATCAACAGAATTTTGTGAGGTCCGATCAAATATTCGCGCCACGATTTTGCAAAAGTTAAATGCATTTCAGCTGGAGTATATTTTGCCCAAAAAGGTTTTCTGATGTCGAAATTCGCTTTGCTTTTGCATTCTTGGCCTGAAGCCTTCAACCGGTCTTACGTGAGGGGGCTCTGTTACTCGGCGGTGACATGCCCGAGGGCTGACGCACAGCACACAGCGCATGCTTGTTTGTGCTTATTTGACGCGGGGCAGTCCATGCGTGTAGGATTGCAAATGGGCAGGTTTGCCGTGTGCGCTCGGAGTGCCACGTGTGGGGCAGGGTGCCAGTGGCACTCCGATGCCTGCCTCGCCTTACCCTTTGTCACCGGTGAGGGACTACTAACATACGGAGCCCACACGACCCTCAGTCTTACAGTTGCGAGTCTGAGAGTGTGCCAGTAACCACGGAACGTTCCTGTCCTTCCTGAGATTTGCATCGGTTTGTTGGGTACATGTTCATGTCTTTGCCATGTTTATGTATTTGTTTCTCAAAATTGTCAAGCTTCACTGCGTGGTTTATTTCAGAAAACTGGGTGACCTGGTCACTAGACACAGTCAAATCCACAATTTCATAGTGCCAACATTTTTGTAAAAGTTTTAAAAAATCTTGGAGTGAGATACTCAAAAGGATGGTCAAGAAGGTGTAACATATTTCCTAGGCCCATTTTCATAGCACTGCACGAAAGTTGTGTTTACAATAGTAGAAACAATACTGCCTTAGATGGTCTGTATATCACAGCATTGATATGCTGACTGTTGTGCCTGCTTGGAAATTTGTATGGTTACGTCACTGATTTAAGCAACATTTTCCTCTGAGGTTAAGCAAGTTTTTGCTGTGCTTACTGCTTGGTGGTCTCCAAGGAATAGATAGAGGCTCTGTTAGCACTGCAGTGGCTTTTAAGCAGCTGTCTGAATTTATTTCCGAGACTTATAACACTGTGCCTGTTAATTTTTGGAGGTTAAAAAAAGATCTGCTTTCCTTTTTTGCTTACATTTACTGTGCTCAATGGAGTCTTTGTGTTTGGCAAACACATTCTCACAGACACAGGGGAAAAAAATCAAATGGAAAGAACAAACCTGACAGTGCCGACCAATCTTCAATATTTACGGCATACATCTGTTTTTGCTCCCCCCCTTCATCAATCAGGTGTCCATTAGCAGACCCAATTCATTTTTTCCCCCTCGCTTTCTTGTTTTGCAGCAGGTGTCATTATATTCCAATCGGAGCAAAAGCGACCTCTTGGTCATTGCAGAGTGCTTTTTATTCTCTTATCGCCATCACAATTAATCTTATCTCCCATTTCTTAGATGTGCGTAACTTTTGGCCGTGTAAGTGCTTCAGATGGATTTCTGGTATTTCTCTGTGCGTGTGTACTGGCGTGTCATACATATAGTGTGGACCTCTGCACAAAAGAAGTCCACATAATGTAGGGTATGATGGCGTTGTGTGGACTCGCACACCTTCACACAATGTTTTCCCCTCCCTGAAAAATCAGTTTTGGAGGCATTTTGGGGTCAAGGTTATCTTTGGCAAAATGAGGAGGAACAATCCAGGAAATCGTCACAAAAAAATCCAGCTGGAAGGAGTTATCCCAGTGGGAGAAAAAGGAGCATTTACCTTAACCACAGGAGAACAAGGGCATGTCCACACTTCGTATGTAAAACAAGTGTAGGTGTGTGTGTGCGAGCGTCTGGGTTTGCGTGCGTGGGAATGAGTGAAATTACTTTGGGGGTTAAATTGGTTTTCTCAATGCCAAAACACACCCTGTGCAGTGAAGTCCCCAGATAACCCACGTTATCATGTCAATTTGACGGCTTGCTGCATGCACGACCCCTAGAACTACTGTACATGTACACTGCTCTTCCTGTTCGCCCACAGAAGCCCAGACATGTATGTAAATATTTAATGGCTGTTCACAAAGTTGGTCTTTTCACATTCATTCGAACGCCTGACTGTAGGGGAACGGTAATGAAGGCCTTTGCCGTTATGTACATCTCATTAACTTGACTACTACCAGATATTCCCTGTTAGTGTTAAAAACATGCTGCCGTTGAGGTGGTGAAATTGGACTCGTCAAACTTTCCCATGTGAATGCATCCATATGACATTCACAGAGATCATTATAGGATTGAATGAATAGATTTTTATGTAAGCAAAAGATTTCAACCGTTACCTGTGATGGAAAAGTTAGCTACATGTTGCATCCTTCCCAAATGCCAAGTATACATAATGTGTGCATGTATGTCATTTCCTGTACTTGACTGTGTCATGAGGAATCGGGAAAACTTATCACATTTGTCTCACGTTTTTCCCCAATGTCTTTCACAGATCCAGTCCCGGAACATATGGGGTAAGTTGGACTTGAAAACTTGACAACTTCATTTTCTCTTTGTGTACTTCTCCACTTTTAAGGGGGGAAATGTTATAACAATCACTTAAAATTGAATCCTTAAAAGCATCCGCACCTACCAGGCAGGACGTTGGTTGAAACCAAGCAATGAGTACTAAGAGTAATTTTATATTTAAACAGTCAGAAACTGCTCAAGCTCATTCAAATCAATGTACTCTGTGGTCGTTCTGTATTGTAATCTTTGGAGGTCAAGACTATGTTGAGAGTAGGATTTTTTTTCCCCCTCTGGATTGTAAAATAAATGTGAGTTCCATACGTGCAATGCAGGTGATATTTGTATTTGGAGGACATGTCTAATGTTTCTGTCAAGGAGGTACTTAAATATGCCAGTGTTTCTCGTGTGCATATTTGCACAGAGAGAGAGAAGAGATGACATTACACCTCGGGAAGTTACATGTACGTAGTTCTGCCTTTTTGAACTTGTAAACATTTTCCTTTTTTAAATTAAGCAGCCTGTCATGTGCATGGCCAGATGAAGCTTTGTATGTTAAGAAAGGGATGTCCACGCAATTATTCTCTTCAAAGAGAAAACAATCAATAAGTTTACTTTTTTTATTTTAATCTTCGGATGCTCCCGAAATAACTGGGCTGCACTGCCCCAGCCTGGGAAGGCTTACACCTGGCAAACTCTCTAGGGTATGCTGGACAATGCGTGTTCTCCTGTCGTAGTCGTTGATGCTCCCTGACTAAGTTCAGCTTTGGTCTGTTGTAGTGGGCTTGTGTTCCAAACAGTTTTCAAAGCTTCTGTTTGTTTAAACGATTGATTAGATGGAAAGAGAAAAAGAAAGAAAGACAAAATTGTTCAGCGGAGTTAGCAGGTGTTTTGGTGCTGCTCCTTTTTTTTATTAGCCTAGTGGTTGCATATTTACAATGCAGAAGTTTTGCTGTATAATCCTGCATATTGTGACCTGGGAAAAGTTTATGGTACAAGGGACATGCACATGTACCCAAGGGAAAAAAAAATAAAAAAATAGGCTACTTTTCAACTTATCTTGCACAACTGCTAGTTATCACAGAACATAGACAATAAATAACATGGAATTGGATAGAAGCTTAATTACATCGAAGAAAAGTAACCAGACAGAAGTAGACATCCTAACAAAGTACCCGAATGATAATTTGATTCTCCTTGCAGTTTGTTGGAACAAGAAAGACGAGTGTGTGGTAATGGACGAAAATCATGCAGAGAATATGTAAATTGAAACAAAACATACATGTACATGTATAACAGTGAAGTTAATTCAGTTAAACTGGCACATTCACATTTTTCAACACATTTAAGAAGCATAGATGTACAAGCTTACCTACATAAATTCAGGAAAAAATGAAAAAAAAGGACCAATTCATGCAATGTTTTGAGATAAAAAAAGGAGTGTAAACTGCAGAATACTCGGCTCTGCCGAGTATTGGAGCAGATGGAGAAATATGCAGGCATGGATGAATTCCAGCTTTTAACAATGGATAAATATGTTGTAAAAGCGTGTATTTACATGCACATGGTGTACGCAGGCATGGGTGCACTGCCGATGTACACAATGTACATGCGCAGGCAAATACGTTCACGTACTTGTTATATGACACTCAGTTACCTGTAATGTGAACACGTGATATACCACTTGGGCTGTATCTTCTGAGCCTGCGGTATTTTTTGAAGTATTTCGCTAGCCCTACATAATGAGCTGAACTGGAATTGTGCCCTTTGAGGTACCAAGTAAAATTGCAGGCATTGACTGTGTATGCACAGGCGTTGAAGACCAACTTTGAGCAGGCTGGTTGACCATATGGTCTCTCTTTTTTTTTTTTTGCGCATTCTGCATACCTGCAGATTTTGATCATTCTCCCAGAAGATTCTGACATTGTTAAACATTAGCTTTTTTTGGAGGAAAGATCAAAAAGGACCCGCCGAAGCGGAAAATTATGTGGCAAATTGATCTGGCCATTGTTTGTAGGATCAGTTGCGGGTTTTGAATCTTGTGTCTGTGAAATGGATTGGCATTACGAACGCCACCCATGCAGGGATTCATTCCTTTGGTTTCTGATTTCTCATCTTGTACAGATGCCCCACGCCCGGCTGCGATGGATCAGGACACACTAACGGCAAATTTTCCAAGCACAGATCGTAAGGGACAATTTGCTGCCTGTTATCAATTTCTGAACAGGTTACGTGTCAGCTGTGCCTCTTAATTCAGTCACCACATGTACAGCTCATACCTGCACGGAGAATAATAGTTTTGTTGTGTAGTACCCCTAGTGATGAAAAGTCATGGCTACTACGAAATGAAACGGATTTACTCTGATGAATTTGGCATTATTCAACATTGTTCTAGTTGTGGGAGGGGGAAGGGCTGACCTTCATGTAGCTTTTTAACAGAACGTAGCACTTCAGGGATACCAGCCCATATCTTTTTGTTAACTGTTCAACAGGATTGTCAGTTGCCCAGTAGCATCCAAGAAACGAAAGCTTTGCTCCAAGCCCACCTCGCCCGAGCCTCAGCGCAAGGTGAAGCGGTCCCGGCGCCGTGGTGGCAACAACGCCGCCTCGAACCAGGAGGAAGTCGATGACGAGGTCATCATCAACAGGCCTGCCACAAGGGGTGGGGCAGCAGCTCCAGACCCGGAGGACGAGAACTCCGTGTCCTCACTGGATGACGATCTGCAGTCCAAGTGCAGCCGGCGAGCCATTGTCAACCTCCAGAAGCTCCTGGACAACGTGACGGCCGAGATCGACCAGGAGAAGAAGGGGGCAGAGGAGGGGGCAGAGCTGCCCAAGAAAGCAGAGGAGGAGGAGGAGGAGGAAGAGGAAGAAACCCCGCCTGACGACGATGACGATGAGAAGGATGAAGTGGGCAAGGAGATGGAGACTGAGAAAGACGAGGAGGAAGAAGAGGAAGTTGCTGATGATGCTGAAGAAAAAGAAGAAGCTGAAGATGATGGAGATGCCGAAGAAGAGGAGGAAGAAGAGGATGAGGAGGAGGAAGCAGTGGAAGATGATGAAGTCCAACTGAATCTGTACGACTTCAAGAATATCAGCACCTCCGTTGTAGCCGAAGACCAGGATGACGAGGAAGTCTGCACGCCTCCCAAGCTTCATAAGGAACTGGCCTTTCTCAACCAGGAGGTGACTGTTTTACACGCTACTCCCGAATTATCCAAGGGGACTACCGCCTCGGAAGCCCTGACAACAACAGATTGCCTCTCGGATACTGTTGACAAGGAGACTGCTGATGTTTCAGGTGCCAAGCTGCCCTTGGAGAACAGCGAAGACATGGACGAGGATGAGGATGAGATCCTGGAGCTGATTGGTGATGAATCAGGAGATGATGATGCCTTCTCCTCCACCCCTCCCAAGCCCAAGGAGGCAGGGCAAGAAGACGAGGATGACTACAGCATCGCCATGCCACAGCTGCCCAAGCATCTCCGTCTCATGAGTGAACAGCTGTCGCAGGAGCTCGAGGAGGAAACAAAGAAGCACCAATCAGATGACAGCACCTGCCAGGAGAAGACCCTTGGGGAAGAGGTTTCCAAGCAAGTAGTTAACCAACCTATCCCAACCATCACCGAAGAGCAAAACACTGATGCTGCTGAGTTAGAGAGCAGCAAACAGATTGCACAGACTGAGATTCAAGATAGACTGGCAGAAGCTCAGCACGCCCCTGCTGAAAAGGAGGACCCTCCGGAGGTACAAGAAATGCTTCCAGAAGCTGAGGAGGAGACAGATACACAGAGTGTAACAGATGAGCTTCCTGCTAAGGACAGGGACACCCTCCTGACCGAGTCCATGCCGGTCCCAGACGAGCCGCTGGTCATTGATGACAAATCAGTCAGCCAGGCTGAGGAGAACAAAGAGAACACGCAGATCCCCCCAACCATTAGTGCGCTGTTGTCGGCTAAACCCCAGGTCTCCTTTCCGGCGATGTCCAAGATGCTGACCATACCCGTGGTCAAGACGGAGCCGGTTGACGTGTCTACGGCCGGCCAGATGACGTCTATGGCACTGGCGTCATCCAACATGACATCGGCCATGACGCAGATGAAGGAGGCAATGAGGAGTGTGTCTGGCACCCCGATGACGTCAATGCTCCTTACTGACGGCACCCCAGTGACAACGATGCTAGCACCAACATCAAGTATGTGTCCGACAATAATGGCCCAACCTAAGAAATCAGTCAGTAGTGGCAAGAGCCACATTTGAGTCAAAGGGCTTTGAAAGAATCTCGTCAATAAGATCACCCAAACTTTTTCCACACAAAGTACCGGTATGCTCATTTTCCTCCAATTGGCAAACTGAGCGGTGCATTTACTTCAAAACAAAGAGCTGAGTTTACTTCTTTTTTAATCCAGCTAAACCAACATTACTGGAAAAAGTGGCCTTTGAAAGATCCTCACTGTGTGGGATCAGGTGAAACGTTTTGCTGTCTGGCCATGATATTTTGGACAAAGGACGTTTCCTCAGATCGGCTGATTTCCTCATTCACTTTCCACAGTCGTCAACATGATAAAAAAAATGCACCACCTAGTCTCGTGCAAGTTTGGAATTTCCCGCTTTCAAAATTTCCCCAGGATTTTGCACACAGTTTGTAGTGGCATGAGCTCTTGTCTTTTTAGTAGAAGGCAGTGTTGTAGTCGAGTACTTTCCGAGTACCAATGTTCTCCGCAAAATACTAAACTGGGTAAGAGGGAATAAAGCCAGAGTGCACAGGCATTTGATGGTAAATGTGCAAAGGTAAGATTACAAAATAAATGTTAGAATTCAGACACTCCCAGTTGTGTAAAATTTAAGTTTTAAGGAGAAGGTCTGAAGTCATTATGTTGCTTTGTAATCTTACCTTTATGCATGTACCATCAAATGCCGATGTACTTCAGCTTTGTTCCCTCCTAACTAGTTAAATATTTGGTAGAGAACTTGGTTCTCAAAAAGTACTCGACTACATCACTGGTAGAAGGATATTGTAACATCAGAAGTTCTAGCTTTTAGGTGTGGATCACTCCCTTCCAAGGCAGGGTATACAGGACAAGAAGGTTGCATTGGCTAACCTGTTTTCAAAAAGAGCTGTCATTGGGCAGGATTTAAAGTATGACGGTGACTGAAGACACGGATACCAATTCTCTCAAGTTTTGTACCACTGAAAATGCTTCAGCAGTGCCAAGCGAGGGATACGTCTTTAGCAGATCGTCTTTCTTGTTTGTGGTTTCTCACCATTTGTTTTGCCTTTGTGCAATTTCTCCAGCAATGGCAAAAGACTTAATCGAGGGCTGTAAGTGCCCTACCCCGGGCTGCGATGGAACGGGCCATGTCACTGGACTGTACCACCATCATCGAAGGTGAGAGAGAATGAAATGAAATGTTTGAGATCTGGGAAATTTCTTGGATTTGGGTGCTACCCAGTAACTTCTGTAGATGCAGTGTTGCAGTAGAGTCTGTCACAAGTCTCTGCAAGTCCCTGCCAGTCCATCACAAGACTATTACTAGTCATTTTGTCTGGAGTCAGTTCACAAACTACTCAAATGAACTGCAGTGAAAGCATTCCTTTGACGTTGCTTACCCCATGGCCTATGACTGATCTTGTGAAGGGACTTGTGACTAGACTTGTGAAAGGACTTGTGGTGGACCCAACTCCAACACTGTGTGGATATCTAACAGAAAGTGGCCCATTTGAAATGGCCTGCCATGTACAACTTTTGTTTTTGGCCTTGAAATTCAGCATTACACCAGTATATTGCCTTTCTTTCCCCTCCTAGTCTTTCTGGCTGTCCGCACAGAGACAAGATCCCCCAGCAACGTGAGTACAGAACCATTAGTAACTTTTCCAGTTTCAACTGATAGTCCAGTAATGAAGGAGGGAAATGTGCATCGTTGAAATTAGTCTCAAAAGGGGTCATGCCAAAAATACTGTTCCAAGTAAGTGTGTTGGTTATTAGTATGTGAATAAATCAGCAGCATCTAGTTTCACATTAATTTCTGTGACCAAATAAAAAACAGGGGTGAGAACGGAAGTTCAGGGCAGGGAGGGCAAGGAGGACCTTTACGTTGTGGCTGTGCTGAGCCAAAGCTGTACAGTCGCACGCTGACATGAACGAGAAAGCCACATTTTACTTGACTATCAATATATGGTTATTATTAGTTTATTTGTATTCACTATTTTTCTGACTCTTCTTTTTTCTCCACAGTACTGCAGATGCACGAACATGTCCTGAAGTAAGCCATTCACAATACATATTCATGTCAATTAGAGCACCTCTGACACCCCCTGTGTGTTCTGTCAGCCCTGACTCCACCCCCCATCTACATTACATGTACCTTGTCCTGAAACTTACATGTCTGTACACTCACACACATGTATATTGGCGGCATCGCATGCAAATCCTGCATGATCATGAGATGTGATTTCCGATTGTTTCACCCTTGTTCCCTTGTAGGTGGAGTAAAGAGGGAGGACATAACCTTCCTCTAATCAACCATTCATCTTGGTTTTCAAACGGATATGCTTTTGTAGGGCCCGGGAGAGTTGAAGCAAAGTCAGGAACGCAATGCAGGTGGTTGTCGCGACCAAACAAGTTTTGTCAGGTTAACTTTTTTTACATTTGCCATCATAGAGGCTTAAAGGGTGTCCACGGCCCCGTTGTCATTGTCGCAAGGTTGCCGAAACTGAGTCACCTCAGACAGGCACCCTGTTTGTATTCACTTGACTTTCATGAAGAACTGACACTCGCATAGAACTCTCCACCTCCTCGTAATTTTACAGAATTGGTGCTCTACAGATCTTGCTCCACTTTTAAGAAAGCTTTATTCAGACAGAACGGTTTGAATTTCAGGGCAGAAAGGATGGCAATCTTACAGGCATAGATGTCGTTCAGGTTTACTTGTCGGTTAACTTTTCATGGACACATTTTTCATTAGGTGTAAATGGTAGATGCCCCTTTGTTTTTTTCAGTTTTTCCCAGCAGCAGGTGCGTAGGGCTCGACTGCTCAAGGAGCTGGAGCTGGCGCTGCTCAGGGCGCACCTGTTGAGGTTGGGAATCAAACCCGAAACTGTAGACCGTTTGATGGGCAGGTACAGGAATAACACCCCTAGTGGGGTGGTTCAGACTCGGCATTTGTGTTCCATCGTTCAAGTGAGAAATAGAGGATGACCTTTTTGAATGTTCCAAGCTTGTTCAGAGTTAAGTTTGGGAATTTTCGTTTCCTTCGGGAAGTTAGGATCTTAGCTTATGTCAGTTTCAGGTCTTGTGCTGCCGGATGGGAAAGTTTGTTCCATTGTTCTGTTTGAATTGTCAGCCTTCTTGGTGAAACCTAGCAGTGATTTCGTAGATCATTTGCTCACTAGACAGGCCTTACCTTTTCAACAAGTATTAAAGACACACTCTGTTGTGAGACTTAGGGCTGGAGTAAGAACATTTACCCTGGTCAAAACCTTCACATCTTGTTGTTGCACTTCTCTTTAGTAGGTTTCCGATTGGATTAAAGGTGAAGCTTAAAAGTTCTGAAATGACCTCACAATCATTTCATGTTTTATGTACTACACATCTAAGAGTTTTTATTGTTGCTTACACGACAGGCCTTCACTACATGTGTGTTTCTTTTTTTTTTTTTTTTGAGCATTGATTTTGGAGTTTCATCGTGCATGACTTCTGTGTTCTGTTCCAAAGTTTCTTAGTATATCCCCATTTTTCTTGATAGTTGTTCTTTTGTTTGTGATGCTTCATGTTGCTGTTTCTTTCTCTTTGGCATTGCTGTTTACTCTCAACTGAATGTCTCTCGCTTCTGTTTGTCAAGTGTGTCGGAGCCCTTTCAAAGCAAAGTTTGTTTCATTCTCTCGTTATTTCAATGCTTCATTGTCTAATGGCACTAAACCAGAAGAGAGAGAGAGTGGGGAAAACCGTTTTGAAAGTGATGAACTTGTCAAAGTAATCGGGAGCAAACTGACTAAAGTTGTATCTTCCTGAACATTCAAAGATTTGAGAAAACACACAGACCACTGGGGAAAGACGGAAGTGTGGGATCGAAAAAGGACTAGCAGCCCCCGGGAAGGTGTTAATGACATCACGGCTTTGTGTGGTTGTGTCACCCGACAGCCCACTTCCGTAAATGGGTCTTGCGCTTGTCTGTAATTTGCAGATAGGGGGACCCACCGAAGTAACCATGCAAAAGACTGATGCACATCAGCAACCTATTCTGAGCTGCACACCTCCCATATAGTATTAGTTATTAAAGGAGTGCAAGTGGAACACCGAATAGTGTATTTCGGCCTCGTGGTATACGAGACACAGATGCACTACATTATTCTGTGTTCTTTGAGTGCAAGTGTGATAATGAATTTATCATCAAGCAAACTTGACATGCAGTAAAGATGTTATAGGGGCCTATTTTGTATTTGTGCATTTTGCTTTTAGCGTACAAATAGCGCAGTGCGATGAGTGAAAACAGCGCATTACGTGGGGTTTGATATGAACCATGCAATACAGTTACATGTCACACTGTTTGTTGCCATGGATCGACCAATCAGAATTGAGAATTCAAGTTTGCCTTGAAGATAAACTACCAAATAATTCTCATCAGTAGGAAGAAGACTCGTGCGGTACTTTTTCTCAGTTTCTGCTCAGTTTGCCTTCCATTACATTTCCTGACTGACTCAGGTGCAGAGGAGAAGTCAATGAACAATTGTTCTGCTTGAACCCCCCTCCCCTTTTTTTCCCCTATTAAGCAGATGCCCGACACCGGGCTGCACAGGACGGGGGCATGTCAATAGCAACAGGAACTCCCACAGGAGGTGAGTCCATGTCCAGACCTGCATGTCGCAGCAGCACAGGGTTTGTTTGTAGTCGTTTTCCAGATGACCCTTGACAGGTCTTTTGTATTGGGAGGGTGGAAAAATTGAATTAAGAGCATGCAGCGTTTTTAGTCCTCAAGTCATTTTGACTTATTGTTAAGAGCTGCTAGAAAACTTGCTAAGTCAGGATTGGAACCTGTAGTGATTCAGTTGGCCTTGCTAAGCAAGAGATTTGTGGTTATGCTCTGTGGCCACTTCTAAAAAGATCGAAGAAGCAAAGTAACTGCTTATCAAATTCACGTGCTAAGCTGATGGGAACCAGCCACAGGAGGTATGCCGTGATTGTCTACTTGTGGCTGGTAACCTGTAAACATTTTCTAAGCTTTGCCAATTTGTGGAGAACTGCTCTAGGCAAATGCCAAAGGGAGGCGAACTGGAAATTGGGAAAGGTTCACCGCGTAATACGCCTGGCTTGAAATTTGTTGAACTTCTGCAAATTCGTAGCACAAGCATGCGATCTGACGTCACAAAATCATGTTCGTTTATGCTCTTTTTAAAAGTCTCAGACTTGAGCAGATGCTAAATACCGTGTACAGCATAGCATGCTGGAACAAACTTCAAAGTCAATCTTGTTGCATGTGCACAAGTGGGTTGGGGTTGGACGCACTTGTTTCTTGGTTAAGCACAAGGTGGTTTGTTATTGTCTGTTACAGAGAGATTCAATAGTTTCGGGTTGCAAGAGAACGGTACCCCACCGTTTTGAATAGGAGCTGTCTGTCTATGGGTTTATATGTCTGTGGCTGGTACTGGCTGACGAAAGGCTTGATCACAACCACCATCTTCAGCCAGTACTCCTTATAATTCTGAAACAGATTCCAAGGGAACCTGCTCAGGTGTCCCTTGTGGTTTTGCATGTACTGTATGCGATAAACATTGGTTGCTGATAAACTTGCAGAGAGAAAAGTGATTTGGAATAGCATTTTCCTGGTGAACAGGCTTGATTTTGATGTGGAGTTTCACGTGTCGGATTGTTAGTATAGTCAGATGCAACAAGGCTTACCCCAGCAACAATGCTTGCCTTGTTGGAAATTGCTTCATGTTACCCACTGAGTTAATTCTTACCACCTCTGTATGCGCTTGAGACTTTTCCCATCTGTTCATGCATGCACACTTTGAAATGTAACGTTTGGATGGACCTTATTAATGCATGTGTATAGTCCCTGGGTAACACGGTAGGTTGAAGGGGGAATTTTTTCGTACTCGGTGAACAGTTTTGTAGAGAATTTTGCTCAGTTCGTGTCAGCCACCCTGCATGATTTTCTCCATCAGTGAAGCCCTTCAGGTACCAGGTTGTTGGAATTTGTGTCTTGTAAATCACACCCAAATCTGATTCAGAATTGACCGGGAAAAGAAGCTACGCATGTCTTCCATTCTTGTTTTTGGTAAACTGAAATTATCATGCTGTCTTTCTCTACTGCATTCCATGGACTATTTCCCGCATGTACCACGGTCCTCACCTTGTCAATCGTCTCTCTCTCTTTCTGCCCTCTACCCCGTGGTTGAATGGCCTCTTTTGCCCCATTAGCTTGTCCGGTTGTCCCATTGCTGCGGCGGAGAAGCACGCGGGCGGTAAACTACAGCAGCCGCCGCCGCAGCAGCAGCCGCAGCCGTCCGGCGAGCCGATGAACCGGTTTGATGGCATGCCCCATGTCGCGACCAGCCGACCGGACCACGTGGTGGCCGACATGCTGAGCAGGTAACTTTGAAGCGTTAGGGATGGATGAGCTCTCTGGGAAGTTTCCCCTGTGTACTAAGAAATAATTCAGCAAACAGTACACCTCTAGGTAGCCATAATGTACTGCATCCCGAAGACATCAAGATCACAGTCACAATGTCAAGTGCTAGAGAAGGAAGAGCCTCCTGTTACTGCACAGTTTAGTACTTGGCTATTGATGTACCTGTGGCGATCCAGATCAAGCTTAAAAGCATGTGTGCAAGTTGGCGGGTGACATTGCTGAGAGGACAGACTTCATGTGTGGGTATTACTTTTCCCAAATGATCTCCAATATTTTGGCCTTACGCTCATCAAAATATATAGACTGTGGTTAGCGATGTCCGCATATTTCCACAATCTAAACCGGATATCAGTTTTAACAGCATAGGATTATTTTCTGATTTTGTTAACCAGGCTTCTGGTGTCATACATGTAGTTGATAGTGATGATTTTTTTTCCTGCTTAAATCACAGATCAGTGTATGTGAAGCAGATGGAGAGCGGCTACCAGCCCTTCACGAATTCGGGTCCACGGCCCAACCTACCCGGGGACGTCCGGTTCAGCAAACCGGAAGGTGTTCTGGCCTTTGATGCCAAGGTGGCTTACAACACGGGTCACAAGCGCATTGCCCCTAAGATCATCACAGCCAGCGACTTGAGCCCGCCAGTCAAGAAGAAGGTCCAAGCTGGGGACTACGACCCCAACGACTGCACCATTGACTCCACGTCCGCCCGCATGGCAGCCACTGCCCTCAACCTGTCCATCAAGACGCCCCAGCTGGCCCCCTCGACGCAGTTGACCATCCCCATGCAGATGCCGCCCCCACCCCCACCCCACCATCAGCACCACGCCCCGCAGACAGCCCACCAGCACCATGCCCCCCAGCCACTGACCGGCCCTGCTGCACCGGCATCGCAGCGGGCCATGGAGACAGTCAAGGTGGATAGCAACGGCACACTGGACCTCAGCATGAAGTCCAGCAAGTCTACCGAAGCGGCATCCGGCCCTGCCCCGGTCACCGCACCTGGCCCGAGTGCTCCCTCCCCGGCTTCGGTGCAGTCGGCGGCCAGTGGGCTGATGCAGCTGAGTGTGCCCCAGCCCGGGGTGCAAAACCCAGTCCCCCCCTTCATCACAACAGCACCCACCATCCTACAGATCCCCCGAAGCTACGGCGAGCAGCCCATGGACTTCTCCAGTGTTGGCAAACCACAGAAAGCCAGCAAGGCTCCCATTAGTTCGGTTTCATCGTTCCCAACCAATCTGACAACCAGCTCCTCAATTACCGTCGCAGCTATGCTGAAGACCTCCAACCCAGATTATGATGACCCAAGGTACCTTGTTTATTGGCATTAAAATCATTTTAGTCTTAAGGTCTCCTAGTTTCATTTTCATCAGATTGGCTTGCCATTTATGACATAATTGCGCTTTCAAGATCAGAATTTAATTTGGTTAGTCTTTAAAGCCTTCATATGATGAAGAACCAATCTAATCACCCTCTGCCAAAACCACATCAAAATGTAAAACCTCTTTTGTATTTGTTTTACGATCTCCATCATTCCATGTCACAATAACCATATAAATTTACCCATTTCATTTTTTTTACATTTCACATCTTTTTCACTAATGCAAGATAATCCAGTCCCATGAAAATTTCAAAATGATCGAACTGACTGCATCATTAATTGATTGCATCATTAATTTTGCTCCACTTTTATGTTCACTTCAAAATTTCATAAATAGCGAGAAAAAAATCTTTAATACCTTATAGAAAGCATAGTTAATTTTAGTGATTTCCTCCGTGCACAAGACTGCCTGGTTTACCAGTGCAATAACTCATTAACAGTCCCCCCTCCTTTCCCTCTCCCCCCTGATAATTTGCCTCTCTCTAATTTGCCCTCCCCCCCGTCTTTCTCTACCGTCCCTCGCTTGCTCGGACTGGCCACACTCACAGTAGTGGTGCGTTCATGCAATTTAACAAACCCCGCAAAATGAAGGGCGGCCTTGATGGGAAACGCGAGCATCTGAGGTAAGGTCCCACCGATCCCACCGCTGACACCGCACGGCGCCCCTCTGTGGGTCAGCTTCGGCCCCTGCATGCTGTCAAACCTCCTCTTGGTGGCAATGTGGAATAACCTTTGTCTGTAGTTGGGTTCTTAAATTGCATGAACCGTTCAAAGGGTGTGTGTGCAGGGGAGTAGTTTTTGTTTTTTTGGGGGGGGGGGTAAACATGCTTTTATGTCTACCTACATTTCCATAATTGTGGCACAAAAGGCTATGTGTACACGTACCGGTAGGCACGCCAGTACAAGTCACTAACGTGAACCTTTTTCTTTTTGTTGCTAATTTTGCGTTGGCTTTGTGCTCTATCGCTGTGTGCTTAGTGTATCTTTTATGTGTATGTCTCTAGAACGGCACCTGTGAGTCGGCCATCTTTTCACCCACAAAGGTCTCTTTTCACTCCGTAAAGAATACAAGTACATGTACATTCCGTACTGTCAGCTGTCTACTTTTGTGCATCATTGTCTCTTCCGCTATGTGATCCTTGTGCCCTCCGTGTTCTGGTGATGATCCTTTTGTACTAGTTGTTTCCTCTGTAGTGTACTTCCTTTCATCAACTTGGTCTCTCTGAAAGTTTTGTAGAGCAAGTTTTTAGAAAAGGACTATCAGTACATAAGGCAAATGAGCCACTAGACACACCTGTCTGTCATCAGCAGAATGTTTTTACCCTAACACTGGTAGTCTGAGAAACCGCAGGGCTCTAGTGGCATGCACCTGCACCGGTACGTCCTGGGTAACATCTTTCAGGAGATGTCCATGTTCATGTATGTCCTGGGACATTTGTACGTATAAAAAAACGCTAGTATGTGACGTCTGTGGACTTGCAAGACCCTGAGCGGACAACTCATGGGATTTGCAAGTCTTAAGGTGCATGTTTTGGGACATGCTGTACGGACCCGTTGTAGGGCGCGCATTGTACATTGACATGTGCCCCGCTCGTACATGGAATGTGTCGTATCATGTTCACATCCTGGAATATCCTAGGACATACAGTACACGTACATCACCCTTGATAGTGAGAGGTTAGTTTTATGCTTCTAAGTGTTAAAATTGCATATCACACAGGCATGCCACTTTGCCTCGGATCTGTTGAGTTCCTCGTGGTTTTTATTTTTTACACTCATGCCATTGAAAACTGAAAAAAACACTCAACAAGTTCTTGTAAAGATTTGAATATCCTCTTTTTTTGCATGCCTGATTGCAAAGTTTTAATTTTAATAGCAAAATTGGATTCTAATGGTGGTTTGTCAAGCTTGTCTGGACTCTTCCATACCTTGGGCGGGGTAAGGCAGCAAAGCTCACCATGCATTCTCAGCTCCTAACCTCACCAACCTGCTTCCCCTCTTCACAGTTGTCCCACCCCCGGCTGCGATGGATCAGGCCACGCCACAGGAAATTACGCCTCCCACAGAAGGTATACACGCTGCGGTTGCTTCTCAAAAACTTAACACATGGCTTGTTCAGTTTCCGTTTACAAGAAGGCTGTCTCTTTAACATGCTCCGCTCACCACAGATAGCCCACCTGCTTGAAAGATGAAGCCACCAAAAGTGAAACATAGTTTCAAACATAGCTAAGTCTTTGGTGAACTTTCGCTCGAAAAGCGCACCGAGATTAACACTTGGCCATTGCTGCGGAAAAGACCAGTGTGCAAAGCTTGGCACGTGATTAACCTTGTGTTGGAAGAGACCCTTTGCTTGACATGGATTGGTTGTACTCTTTACCCAGTTGTAGATGTACACATTCAGATTGGATCTTTAAAGTGCAAAATTAAAACCATCCCGGCTTTTGACATGTTATCAGCCTGTGGGTTTTGCCCCAACACTTTCTGCCAGTAGACGGGCAGCTCATACGTCAGACCTCTTTGAAGCCATTCACTGTTTGAGTGTACTTTTGCACTTCCAAGAGTATACAGTGTTGTCTTTTGTGGCAAACTTGGGGGCAACCGACAGAACTTGCTTCCGCACTGCGCTCTGCACATGCTCCGTTTGGCCCTTCGGAGTATTGAAGCAAAACGTTGTCACCGATATTCTGATTGGACAGTTGTGGGTTTCAAACTTGTGAGCTCTTCAAAGCTACTAGTACCATGAAACTAGCTCTGAATTTAGCAAAATGACCGACTGTTCTACTCTTTATGGTGTTTTTATGTAGGCCTACCTTATGCAATTAATTTTACATATTTCCATGCGCAGACACGTTTGTTTGAATGTACAGTGTTCACATGTTGTATTTTGCCTATTGGGAGGAGGGACCACTGTATCACAGTCACAGGTGCAGTTTTTAGAGTAGTTATGGATCAGAGTCGCCCAAGCCTTAAAATGAAGTGCCAAGCTGGCTCTAGCTAGCAGAGATCCAGCCAGGGCCAGCCCTAAGCAGTGGTGTTTTGAGCTGGGGGCCCGTTTGTTTTTATTAACTTGGCCATCAGGACTCTCTCTGTGCAAGTTTGTGCTTCTAAGACTTTAGAATGCCGCATTGTATCAAGTATTTGCCATTAAGAGCTTACACTGCCCATTCTTAATTGGGAAGGTGAGGTAGATAGATACCCAATTGAGTATAGCCAGGGGCCATGCAGTTTTTGCGGCGTTGTCAAGCCTGATTGATCATGCAGACGTGTCTCACCAAGAAACCTTTACCTGCCGAACACCATGCAGCGCACACCTGTACCTGTATGGATTGTCGGGGCCAACGTTGTAGTTGTTGTGTCCCTTGTATGTAAGTCCTTCCAAGTCCATCGCAAGTCATCTGTTCTTAAGCCAAGTTGTGAGCCATTAAAGCGAACTGTGACAGAAGACAATTCCTTGTCATTGCTCACCCCTGTCACTTGTGACTGGTCTTTTGAAAGGACTTGTTAAGGGGCTTATTAAGGGGCTTGTGAGATAGAGGACTTTTGACTGCAACGCTGGTCCGGGCCCCACTTCGTAGAGTTGCCAAGCACGCCAGATATCCTTATCACGGATACCATTTGCCTGGCAACAACAGGGTGCCAGGCAAACTGCATTTTTGTCCATGCCGCCTCACCCTGGTCCTCTGCCATTTTGGGCTAAGTGTGTAACATTGCTGAGACATTTCCTAGACCATTGCTAAAATGACCCGCTTTACAAGAATCAAGCCCTAGGATTTACGTACATGTGCCAGGGGAGTTTTCCCAGCAAAGTTTTTATTTTTGTTCTCAAATGCTCTGTGACATTTGGCCCCTGTTCCACTCCAAAGCTTTTCAGAAAAGGGCATTCTGCTAAATAAGAAAAAAAAAGGAAAGGAGTCACTGTTAAATCTCTGTGAAGTTCACCCCAGTTTGCATCTGCTCCGGTCCGTGTTTGTTTCGTATTTCGAAAGTCAATCACGATTCGTTTTTTTAATTTCTTTTTCTTTTATTTTGATTGCGATTTCTGCACAGTATATCGGGGTGCCCCATGGCTGACAAATCCGCCATTGTTCAGTCCAGTCAGGAGCTTAAGTAAGTGGATTCTTTGATTGGGTGGTAGAATATTTTGTCTTTTTTTCAGTTTGAGGTTGTGGAAAGCATTTATATTTCCTTTGGGTTTTCTTGTCGTCGTGCATGGCCTTGTCATTTTCCACGTTTTTTGGTCTGTTTCGTTTTTCTAGAAGTTGGAGAAAAAAATATTATTTGATCTCCATTTGATTTGGGCTTTTTTGGTTTGGTTGTTTGCTTCTTTTGTTCATCTTGGTGTGTATGATTTGTCGTATGCATGTTGGGCCATTTGCATGCTTTAGTTAGCCATAAGAAAAAGTTGTAGGAGAGAGCTCATGTTTGCTGCTTTTTATCTGTGTCTTTAAGTTTTGCCGATATGTTGTTCCTACACAGAACAGAGTGTGTTGCAGTGCTAATGAAAATATGTATTCGTATTAGTCAAGCTTGTCCATTACTTCAAACCATTACAATGGATAAGTCTGCAGTCTTGCCATTACCTTTTTACTGGGTCGAAGAGCATAAAAAGCACCGTGGTAGTATTTCTGTGTAGAAGTGGGCATTGCAGGATGGACACTTGGCAGCCTTCTGTCGGCAGGGAGTGTAGCCTCGGGCAGTCGCGCGCCAAGAATGTGGACGTCAGAGGCAGTGTCAGGAAAGACATTTTTCAGCTGGTTTCCTGTGAGCTAAGAATAGTCACAGAGTCACAGACCTTCCGTGACGGATTCGTTCTACATGTAGAGACCCTGCCACCTGGCCCCCCCCCCACAAAACTAGATTTGACTTCCCTGATCAAACTCTCAGTAAGGGCACTAGAGCAACTTGGACAGTTGATTTGACCGCTGAGCTCATCCCATAAAGACAGTGCCACTGCCGTAGAGTCAAAACACTTTCTGAGATTCCATTTCAGCACGTTAACCACAGGTCGAAACTCCTCATGCAAATATTACATGCATACATGGATATTAAGGCCTATTCACATGAGCACCGATAGCAGAGGTCCTGTGTGATGAAATCACATCGATGTTACAATCGCAGAGATATCATGTCGTGTGAAAGTCTATCTCGGTCACGAAATTGCACGGTTATAACACAGGTCCTGAGTGATCGTCGCAGCAATGGAGACCTCTTCCAAAATTTTTCATCGACGTGAAATCTGTGTTATGATCACTAGTGATCGGATGTGTGAATGCAGAGCGTGCGATCGTCGCGAGGGTCCTGTGAGTTGAAATTTATTACGCATGCGCACCCATTTGTTCACGTCTTCCAAAATGGCAGCTCTCCATGCAGACGTACTCGCTTTGCTACTCCAACTTGTGAATGTGATGCCGCAAAATAGAACATCTGTGCGTCTTTCTTCCGTCCGAGCTGCTAAATCTTGCAGGCTAATTTCCAGAGTAGCAATCAGCAATCAAATGATTCGTCGTTGCTGCCAGATTCGAGCACAAATGTTCATGAAAATTGCACTGTTTGAAGTCAGACCATACGAATGCATTTCGGGAAAAACGCAGGTACTGCATGACTTTAACATGAGAATCATAGCAAAGTATCAGCGATGCAAATTAACCTTTGACTGCAGTTGCAAATTGTGGCGAAACAAGGAACCTCAGCTACGTGATAAACATTGCACCGTGTGAAAGTCGGCGAAGAAATCTCACACATAGCAAGACACAGACGCAGATGCAGATTTGGCAGTTGGAGATGTTATTTTCTGAATGTTTTTCGTTTTTGCCCTGCACAGCTCGTAGGTAATCATGTGCAGTACGTTTGATTGTTTTCCTCTGTGTGAGTGGATTTGAAAAGTGAAGTTGCACCTTTTGAGGTGATCTGCGCAATGCCACACATTTTTTTGGCGTTGATGCAGAGATCAAACACCGAACTCCATTAGGAGGCAGCAGCCACTCACACCAACAATGCTGACATACATCATTCCCCTTGACAACTCAAGTCTCAGGTTGTTGGAGGAAGTCCCAATTGTTGCTGCGTACGTTCCAAGTGTTTTTTTTTTCTGTACCTTGTCAATCCTATGTAAGTAGCCGCCCCTTGGTGTTGGTAGTTTATAATCAGCAAAGGTTGTGCCATTCAGACTAGTGCATGACTGTAACTAGAGCCTTTTTTTTTTTATTTCCAACTTCTGCTCTGTTTCTCTTAGATGAGCTTCCTGTACATCATTTATTGTGACTTAATTTTTCTGTATTTTCACAGGAATTCCTTTTTTAAGCTGTTTCTCTTTACAGCAGGTTTAGATGACCCTGTCTTGAACACTGTGGGTTCACTATGTTTGGCGTTCCCACTCATAAATGTCAACTAATTTAAACCTTACAGAATAGTCTTGTGGCATTGATGCAACACTTTGGTTGGCCGTGAATGCCCAGGGGTCAAATATCATGGACTTTGGTACAATTTGGCTGAGTGTGAAAGAGCAGGGCTTTCACTTACATGTAGCATTAAAATGTTATCAGCAAAAAAGCAGGTGTCCTGCCGTCCCCCCCCCGTGTCACCCGCATGTGACCTTAGCTATTGGCACTATGCAATGAAGAAAGGGGGGCTCTGTGTTACCTTACCACCTTTGGGGGTCGACTTCTTTGTGAGAGCACAGTGAGGGATTGCTTGCATAAAAAGGCCTGTTGATACCTCAGGCGAATGTGAAAGTGTGGCCAGTTTGATGTCACAAAAAATTTGATGCGAAATTTCGCTAGGGTCGAAATGTGTTTAACTTCGACCAGTTTGGGACAGGAATATTTATTCTGATGTCACAAGTTCGCAATTGTGTTCGTTTCGACGCAAAGTGTGAACCGGCCTAAAGTAGGCAGTCCTGCATTGGATCTGTTCACAATTGTTTCCCAGGGCCCCCATTTTGTCCAGGGCTAATTGCAGAAAATGCCGCTTTGTGCCAAGATTGATTGAGGAGTGCACATTACCAGTTTGGGCTGGTCACCTGTTTCATGTAGGGCAAATTGAAACAGTGACCACCTTTCATCACTGGTAGCTTTTCCCCTGGGCAAACTATGCACAATATATACAATGGGACATGCGTTCATCACTCAAAAGTTGCCTTTCATGGTCAATTTTTCTTGCTCAGCAAAGTCCGTGCTCACCAGCCCCATTCAAGAAACTGTAACCTGTTCTCTCTGTTTCCATTGACAAGTGGTAAGGAGCCCAATCACAGTTGATGGACCTGGGTGCAGATGCAGTTTGTTCTGGGTATAGGATCTGTTCCAGTGTGCCACACTTTCAACAATGAAGTCTTCATGCCTAGTGCCCCTTCTTGTTTCGACTCAAAAGCAGAAGTTTTGTTATCACCGAGCGTTGCATTTTTTTTGTTCCACTCCTTTCACCTCAAACAGGTGTCCGACGCCGGGCTGCGACGGCTCGGGCCACATCACGGGCAACTACACCTCCCACCGCAGTCTCTCGGGCTGTCCCCGGGCCAAGAAGCGCAACGCCATGTACGCCCAGCAGAAGGCCCAAGCTCAGGCCCAGGCGGAGGCAGGCAACGATGAGAATGTGGAGGATCCCACCATGAGGTCAGTACAAAAGAGGAGAGAAAAAAAGAGAGAGGATGTAGAGGCCAATGTCGTCCGCTTGGAACTTGTTTGCCTCCAAAACAAACTGGTTACAATCTTGGTAATCATGTCAGTCTAATCCTGTCGTTTCCTGCCCACGAGACTTTTTGTGTGCTTCTTGAATTGTCTTGTCTCTGAGACCAGTGATTTGTTTTGTTTTTGGAGACAATTTTTGTTTCTCATTAAAGAAAAAAACTAATGTCAGTGTCCCTAAGTCAGTCATAAGTCTGATTACAAGTCGGCTCCCAAGTAGGAGGGAATGACCAGTTGCTAAGGATTCTAAGGGATGCCTCTTTAGGTCATGAAACTGCTTTGCCACTTTGTCACTGCTTTGCTACTCAAGATTTTCTGACTTGTGACTGCCTTACGACTGAGTTGCCTTGTGATGAGTTGAGTACAGCTCTGTGCAATGGAAGCCCCAAATCGTCTACATTTCTAGATGGCCTTGAACCACAGTGCCTGGCTGTGACTTCAAATCGTGGTGGAAAAGAGAAAAGTAGAGAACGTGGACTTCGGAGGGCCGTACGGTGTTGCTTGGCCCCTTTGTCGTACTCTTTTCTAAAGCATAACAACTGAGCTAATATGGCCTGCCGGGAATTTGTTCCCCTTCTTTCCCCCTCACAGAATTCCCCTCCCCCTTTCATTTTTGAATCCTCCCGGAACTGTTAACGATTACCAGTGGAGTGCGACAGACCTTGGCAGGTAGGGACCCATCTGTCACTTCCCGGGGTTAAGGAAAATGGCACAAGGGGGATGTTGCTAGATGTTTGGAGTCAAATGCCTACTTTCCCCGATAAAATAGCCACATGTACCCGTAGCCTTTTGCTGATCCCCACCTTTTGCATTTTTGAAACCTGTTCCAATGTCAAGCCCTCAGAATCGGTTTCCTTTTTATATCTTTCCACCCCCCCCCCCATTCCTCTTCCAGCCAGTGATTTTACCCTGGTGCAGGGTGATCTGTAGTCGGAGCTCAAAATGTTCTGTGAATGGTTCCTGCAGTTTCCTGTCTAAAACAGCATATAGAACTCAGTTTGTGGAATGCCCTGTTGTTTGGTCATAATCTGCAGGTGCCCGGTTCCCAACTGCGATGGCTCGGGCCATCTGACGGGCAAGTATGCCTCACATCGCAGTGCCTCGGGATGCCCCAACGCCTCCAAGGTGTATCAGAACTACCTGCGGGACGGCTTTGGTGCCAACGAGCAGTCGGGCTCCCCAGCTGCCGTCGCTCCCAAGTCTGTGAAAATGGAACCTCAGAATTCGTCGAGGTAAGGCTATATTCAACAAACTTTCTTTTCTGTTATTCATTGGCGTAGTTCTTACTCATTCTTTAACCCTTTGCTGCCAGATGGTTTGAAAAACGCAGTGCACATAATCGGGACTTTTGCAAGATTTTCAGTTTTCAAAATTCTTCAAAAATTCATCATTTCAATTGATGGACGTTTACTCCCACACAAATTACTGTCTGGTGGCCCCTCTAGTCTGACAGACAAAATCTCTTGATGCTGGAGTATTTCAGCCGGGCCTGCAGCCTTGTAAAAAGAGCCCAGATTGTGTGGTGTTATGTAAACTTTCTTTTGTTGATGAACCTGGCACAGTGGCGCTGCTGACCTCTTTTCAATAGGTACCAGATTAGCGTGCAGCGGTACTGTGTGGCTCATTGCTGCGGTGGTGGAGCGCTTTCGTCCCCGGTGGTAATCCGCTTGCACTAAATGCCCCAAACCGTGGTATACTGTTTCAAAACAAGGCTGGATTATCTCCACTATTGAGAGTGAAAAAATGTCGGTAATGCCCAGCAGCCTGGTCTTCTGTTCCGAGTACGGTCTTTTGTTACAAGGCCCAGTTCCCTTTGTCCGATTTCGGAGACCCCGGCCACGGGTATAAACACACGGTGCCCAAAACCGGAGTCCCTTGCAGCAAGTGGTTAAAGTTGGAGGAGGGGGGGTGTTGCAGTTTTAAAAAAAGATCATGATGTCACCATTTCCACTAATCGGCAAGCTGCTAAGTTGGAATTAAGTTGGCTAAACTGTGAGATCAGTTCTAGAATACAGTGTGTCAGTTTTCATCTTCAGTGGAATCTGAATGTGGAGATGTAACCGTTGGATTACTCCATGGTGTCGTTTTGATATTCTCCTTTATGTCATCTGCAACGGTGGTCGAGTCATATTGAAGAGTGAATGTGCTTTGCACTGTGTGGAAAACTTGTCAACTCTGCATGGTGTACCCTTTGTTGCTTTGTGAGGTGTCGCATGTATTTTCAGTTTCACTCTCTTTTTGTTCTCTGTGGTTTTGTTCCTTTTTCCCCCCGCCCTGGTCAACATCACACGCCGCCCTTGCCCATTTCCTTTCTGCTACCCCCCGGAAACCTTCCCTCAACACCTCTTTGCCCTTCTGATCTCCCATCACAACATCCCTGATTCTCTGCCCTGATTCCTGTACCCAACCTTTTCCACTTTACTCACTTGCAATTCCATCCACTTCATCTACACTTTTATTTACCTTGTCTCCTTCACCCCCCTCCCTCATCTTCCGATGACGGATTTCTCCTCTCTTGTAACTTCCTTGTGCCTGCACTGTCACCTTCACCCCTCTAACCTTGCCACCCCTGCTTTGCTCCCCTCCTCAACCCCCCCCCCACTCCCTTCTCCGCCTTGTAGTTGCCCGATTCCTGGTTGTGATGGCTCTGGCCACTGTAATGGTAACTTCTCCTCTCACCGTAGCCTGTCGGGATGCCCCAAGGCCACTAGTGTCATGAAGAAAGCCCGGCTGAAAGAGGAAGAAATTGCTGCCATCTCCCTGAAAGCTGCTCAAGGTTAGATGAAAAAACCCAACTCTATGACTGTTGTGAAATGGCAAAAAGACAACTGAGATAATCTCTATCAGGGTGCATGAAGATATGATGAATACAACCATTGTTTATATTGTCAACGCAGCTGCATTGGTTGTAGTGTGCGTTAATATCTTTCTAAAATGTCCCATCCTTCAAGGAAGGGCTCCACATAAAAATAGACTGTTCAAGGCAAAAGTATTATTAATAAGGTTGCTGTAATTGGTTTAGGGTGTGTGATAGATGTCTGATGTACTAGTCATATCCAGAATATTTCCAATCGGGATGAAAGTCTATGAGCAGTATTATCTTCGAGCTTGTCAATTTCAGACTTGCATGTACTTTCCATGTCAGGCATTGAGAATGATGAGGAAATCCGTGCCCTGGACACCGAGATCAGCGAGCTGCAGCACAGCAACTGCCAGATGGAGTCGCAGATGATCAAGCTGCGAACCCAGATCACCTCCATGGAGGGCAAGCTGCACATGGCGGAGAAGGAGCACAGCGCCATGGAGGAGAAGCACCGCACGCTGACCCAGCAGCTTGAGGAGCTGCGCAACACTCTCATCAAGCACCTGTCAGAGGTGCAGAGCCAGGCGGCCTCGGCGCCCCAGCAGGCTGCGACTGCTGCTGGCGCAGCCCAGCTGCCCCAGCCGGCCGCTGCTGGCGCAGCTGCCACCCGGCCAGGACTGAGCCGGGAGAACATCGAGGCCTTCCTGACCTCGCTGGAGACCACCACCGTGGCGACGGGAGGAGGAGGGACCGAGGACCGGCCCGAGACGCCACCTGAGGAGGATAGTGCCCCGATAGAATTTGAGGCGCCCGAGGGTGCAGCGGCAAAACCGGTGGCAGCTGTGGGATCGGCAGCAGTCAATAACATTGCTGTGTCTGCCACATAAATGCAGCACTTTCCAGGCGAGCCATCCTGTCTCAAGCAGATGAAGGATTCAGGCTGAGAGAAAACCCTCACTAACGTCATTCTAATCATGATTCATTTTACTCTGTGTGTGCTGAAAGATTCCTGAGAATCTACCTTTGGTGTTGTAAGATTTGCCAAGATCAGTACAGAGTATGACGAACTCTACTCTGTAGCACACACACTGCTGTGTGTTATCATTGCATTAGACTTACAGGATACAAATGCCTAAAACTTTTCCCACATGACAAGTCCATCTCTTCTGCAACTTTAATACACAAATTCATTTGGCTAGAACAATCAGAGCCTTCCCAAAGTGAAATGGAAAAGGGAAAGCTCTGGACTGGCTTTGAGTTAAGACTGTTAGTGCATGTGAAACAGGGAGGTTATTTTTTCTGTTGTTCAGAAGATGCAGCAGGCAGTTCTGACATCCTTCCAGTTTGGCCACATTGTAGTCTTTCATTGTGACTGTCATCCCCCCGACCTTCCCAGAAAGTTTTAAAAATCGACAACTGACCGACTAAACCTGATTGGAAAATGGAGAAAGGCGTATACAATTTCAGACGTGTGTGAGTCAATAGGGGGTGTTGCAAGTAGTTCTGAAGCATGTTCCCATGAGAGCTGACCCTTGACCTTAAATATGAATTTTGACATATTTCCGTGACCCTGATCGACGGTGACCACTTGAATTTGAAATTCTCAGTAATAAGTTACTCTGATGCAGATTATAATGAATTGTATGCAGAATATAGCATTGTTTCTTTTTTTTCTGGTTTGAGTTTTTTTTATGCACAAAACAAATAATTTGTACCTTGCAATGAATCCTGGAACTGTGTGCTTGTACATAGAAATGTTGTTCTTTTATTCCCCAACAGGGTTTACTGTTGAAGTTTTGTCAGTGAAAATGCAACCCTTTCACTGTTCACTCTTTTCTGCCTTTTGGACGGAAAAATACAAGTGTGTGCCAGCCACTCACAGAAAGCAAACTTTCATTTATTTTAGCTTTTCTATGAAAAGACATTTCCAAATTTCAAAAGTCCTTGATGACCTGCAATGAAATGGTGTGGGTTGAAGAAAAACTATTTTGCTTGTTTCATGTGGCGGAAACCAGCTAGGCATTCATCGCCTGAGTGACTGGTGTCTAACAGCTTCCTTAATGAACGTTGATGAATTATTCTAAACTGTTCACGTGAATGTGATCTGTCAGTACTAGAAATGGAAAAGAAAAAAATATGTGCTGGAAATAGTGCCCAAAGATTGCCTCTGAAAAAGAGTGGTGTGAAGAAAACGACCTATTGATTTAGGAAATTCCTACCTATACTGATCCAATTGTAGCATGGATGGTTTCCATTTCATTGGGGTGGGCACCGGCCACCTCTGACCAATCAGATGGAATGTATAGTAAATGATTGTGAATATGATTTCGTAGCTTGTCTGGCATTGGCCAGTCCATTACAAAGCCTGTAGAGAGGCCAAAACAAGCAGTGTGAAAGGCTGAATCAGGAAGAGCTTGTGATTTCACTAAAGAGGTCAAAGGGCGTAAGACACACCCAGTAGTTAATCAGTCAATAGCAATCCTATTTAAAAAAAAAAGAAAAAAGCTCCAACGCCTGTAAATACAAGAAAAGAAGTAGTGTAACTTTAAAGACGTCAATGTATGTATATGCTATGAGTTACTTTAGACAGGGACTGTGCAATAAATTCCCCATTCGTTTTGTGCTGTGGCATGTGGTCTTGCGCATCCTATGTGCAACTTATTTATTATGTATGAGTGTCAGACAGTGCGACATATAGTGCAACGGACCAGTGTGATGGAGAGAGAGTGTGCGAGAGTGGAGAGTGTGCGAGAGTGTGCAGTATATTTTGTATGGCCATGAAGATATTTTAGTATTAAACTAAAATAGTTACAATACTAATTTCATCTACTGTTATTGAGTAGCATAATTGATGTTGACATTTTGTGGTGATACTTGTGACCGTTTACCAATGGAGTCTGTGGCATTTGTTTTAGTTTTTCGTCAAGGAACATTGATCACCGGGTTTTCTTCTTGTCGTGAGCATTTCCATGCAAGCTTTAGCTAACTTTACAAAAGTGAGATTTGGAAGTAAGCACCTGAGGCAGTGGTGTCTTTAGATTTGGTTGGAACTTCCAAAGTTTCCTGTGGTCTTGACTGTTTTTGGTGTACGTGCCTGTAGCTATGCATCTTACAAATTTCAGAGCAATTCCATTTTTCCCTATATTGCCGTACCGTAAGTGGCTTCATTTGGAAGCCATTTCTGGACCATCTTCACTAATGTCGGCAAGAGATGCGCAGTGGGCGGGACTCTTGTGCACATTCAATTGGAGAGTGGTTCCCCTCCTGTCGTGAGCCATCGTCTCCTACAGTATTAACAAAGTGCCCTCATCCAAGACTGTATGTTCAATGCAGAGCACTCGAGACCATTTGCTCTGGCGTAGCTTGGGCTGGTTTGTCCAGTGGAATTGTCCTTAATAAAGCAGACAATCCTGGACCGTGTCACTTTTTCCTCTTTTGCTGAAGCTTCTCTACTACGAAATATGCACAAATACATGTACATGGACGCATTATGCATTTCGTATGCAGAGTCATCTCACTGCCTCGACTAAACTTCAACGGGCCTAAATTCTGGCCGGCACATCCAGCGGGACGTTCCTGCAGGCTTTCAATGCTTCAGAGGGGAGTAACCGTGAAATGTGTCAAGCCCGTATTTGTAAGCAACTTGGCCTTCTCAAACTCCATCAGTGGGGAAGTTTTGATTTGTCTCGCCACCTTTCCACCCTTGCTGTATTCAACTCGAGTAGCCAAGATGCTGTTGATGATGCCAGACCAACTGATGCCATTCTTTCCATTTGATTAGGCCCAAAAGAAAAAGTCTCTGGTTTCTAGTCAGGAGCTGGCTCCAAAAGTGGTGCCCTCGCTTTTTTTCCGGAAATGATATATGATATATGATATGATATAACGCCGGCCGTTACCAATACTAAAATAGACTGACCCCCCGTACTTTTACTGTTTAAAAGCATTTTCAGCTTGTACAGTGCACAGGACATAAGACCACCTCGTTTGTCAGGTTCCCAGATGTAAATGTATAATACAGAAATGACGTCATCTGAAAAAGAGTGCCCGTCGGAATGTGTAGGGAACTAAAGGGACTCCTTTACTGTACATATTACTCAACTGTACCCCATCGAAAGCACGTAGCAGGATTCCAGTCGATTAAAGCAAGTTTGACAGCTTTTGTACATTGTTTTATACCAAATAAACAAACTTTTTTATTTTGCCGATGCGCAGGTCTTCGATGATGTGCGTGCTGACCAGAAACCGGAGACTTTTTCGGCCCTAAATATTTTAGCAATAATTTATATTTATGCACCACAGTCCTTGCATTTCCAGTGGCATTTTGTCAGTCCAAGGCCTTTGGGTACCGTTGTCAGTGTTGCGAATGATCAAACAATTCCTGCTTCTACCACTGTGATAAAATGGAGGGCCACGTAATACCAACATTGCGTGCCCTTTTGTTTTTCTCCAGTAAGTTTGCTGTCCGTATTTTTCGACCAAAGAATGACATTTCGGTCGAGCACATTGTAGCAAGAAAAGCAGACGCCATGCATTGAAATCCATTTTTAGGAAGAATGCGATTTATTTCTTGTATTAATTTTTGGAGAAATGTGTACTCTTCAGCTCCAAGATTCCAGCCTTCCTCAGATCATCTGTGTTAAACTTCTGATGCAATGGAATAACAGTTGTAGATATTACCTTATGTAGAACTCATTTTCTGTAGCGTTACGAACTTAGGCAACTAACTTCATTTGTTCCTTTTTTTCTCCCCGAAATGTACTAAATGTTTACACGATGTGATTATGTGTATCTTGTCAGTGAAATAAAGTTTCCGATGGAAACAGTGATTCTGTCTGCTTTCTGTTCTTCTGAAAGGGGGGGACACAGACATTGGTCTTCAGCATTTTCTGGAGATTTTTGGTTTGCATGGCCCCCTTCATCTCAACAAGGAATTGGGCCTCTTGGGAATAGGGTCATTTTCCCGATAAAAGTGGCACTGTTGTTTTAACTTGGACTCCCTGCCTGTTCTTATTTTCTGAACCAAAAGGGTCTCCTGTGGAATAATCTTGAAATGTGTATGCACGTTTCCCAGGAAATACACATGGTGTTGTAGAGGTATTCCAGTGAAAGGGCAATGTTGGGGCATCTTGCCGAGCCAACATAAGGCCCAAATATCTTCGGGAAAGTCTTGAGATATCAATTGAAATCTAATTGCAAAAACTGGATGTCTGGCCAGGTAGACATGCCTGCTTTTGGGCCGAGATGCAGTCAAAGTTCCACCACGTCAAGCTGTTAAATTCTCTCACAAACAGTAAATTATACAAACACCATGGCGCAGATACTGAGCACGCAAAATATCATTTAATGTGCACTGAACTAGTTTGAGTGGCACCATTGCAACACTAGGCTGCATGTAGTTGAGACTACACAAGCCCCATTTAATGAATGTGCATGTATAATCTCCCTTATCATGAGCTGCACTGCTTTTTTCAAGGGGTGCAAGTTCATTGCAATTTCTAAAGGAAGAAAAAACTTGTCGGCTCATATTTTGAAATTATTATTTCTCCCAAGGGTCGATTTTGACCTTGGATTATAACTGGTTGGAACATCACACAAAAGACATGCAAGGGTGTATCTGCCACCTGCAATGAAGTCTCAATAATGAATGGCTTTCATACGAATATTCCCATTTGTAACCAGCTCTAATAGACTCTATACATGTTTTCTGAAGATGAATTGGATCACCATTGCAAAATTCAGTGAAAATAATTCTCAAAATATCTTCAAATGCGGAAATGCCAATTCTGTTCGGGTACAATGTCCAATTTTTCAATTCAAACTTGGGCCTATGTACATGATTTTTTTCTTTTCCCAATCAGAGTACCTGGGAAATTTATACTTAATTATCAAAACCATCCAGGTAAAATGTTCCAAGAGAATATCCGGATTTCTTTTCTAACTGTTGCTACATACAACACTGATTATTAAGCAGATTGCAAGCAAACCAACTTGTCAACAGATGTAACACTTGAGGCAATAAAAGGCAAATGAATAATTCCTTAGCAGTAACTTTTTTTTTTATTAGTGGCAGACTCGGCAGAGTTCTCCCCTTGGCTGAGGATTCCAGTCATGTCAGCATAGCAACAATTGGCTTCACCATTTTTTTTAAGTTAATGACCACGGGGTCCCAGACCCTTCCACTTCATTCCAGGTTTACATAGGGTGAGCTTGCTTGTCCTGAAAATGTCAAAAATTAAAAAGATGTCTCACTTGACACAATTACATTGAAGTTACTTCTTAATGACGGTGAAGCTGTGGGCATTCTTTCACACTGTTTTTTCTATATAATTTACAGTCACTTTTTTCTCAATCTGGATCATAAAACCTTTCAGATTGCAGCAAATGACACTGCGGGTCTTAAACACACACCGACTAAATGAAATTCCAAAAAATTCTTCACAATAGACTTTAACCGATGCCACATCAAAAAAATTTAACCAATTCTATTCACATTCCTGCAAGTTCCTTGGATTTTGACACTTCACAGGAAGATCTTAATACAGAAAAATGCGCACAAGGGCAGAATAGTTTTTATATTTACAGTTATTTTTAAATAGCAAAATAGTTTCATTCGATAATTGTTTACTTGTTATCTCTAAAAAAGGTTTTATAATTTAACTTTTTTCAAATAACATTATGAGTATTTACAATGTTTGGATTGAACTTTCCAGTTTGTTTCTTGTGGCAACAGAACCTCACATGAAGACCTTAAAAATTGCGTAATTCTTTCTTTACACGAAGAACACCTTTTGAACTGATTTTATCAAATGCTAAGATAAACAGCTAAACCACAAGTATTCATTTGCTTGCTAACTAGTATGTTGTTACCAGCTGAAGTGCTGCAAAATACATTGCGTACTGCCATTGGCTGGTAATCTGTAGGGCAGCCAATCAGATGTGTCTTGCGGTTTTTTAATAGGTATTGCTTAAATTGAATTTGGAAACAAAGATCTTGCACTGAGATATGTACCTCAGACCTAAAACCCTTGCTTCTGAGAATCGGTGCTTACAACTGGAACTGCAAAGTGTGCTTTCACTAAAGACATACATGTACAGCATTGGTAAAGCTTTTAACATTAATGCTTAAGAGGTGTTGAATTCAATATGGGTAACTTACTGGTGATCAATTAAGCTTAAATTTAATACGCTTGACCAAAACTTTGCTAGAAACAAACCATGCTGTGCAATTCACAAGCCAATTACAGCCCAAGAGGTTGGCATAAATTGAGGCACAGAACACAATGGCATTTGGTGTCTGTTCTGCAGTTTGTTGGGAGGTTTACATACATTCCCTTCCACTACAATTAGCCAAATAAATTTATTTTTGTTTTTGTCAAGATGTCAAGCTTTTCATACTGCTTGTGCCTGATTTTGCCAAGCAGTGCAGGAGCTGTGCCCGAATTGCCTGGCCCATGCTGAAAATGACACACCAGTGAAAGCTGCTAACTAAGGTAAATCTGAAATATAATTCATGCTCAATTTGCCCCTAGATGGCTTCCTGCATTTGCCATTGATGCACGTCTTATCTGCAGCTACATGTACAACCACATGATTCAGGCACCGTCTGATTTTCCTGTCCATGTAAGGAAACGAGATGGGGATCTAACATGGTTGCCAGGCAACCATGCAGATCAACCTCTCCCTTCACGCCTCTCAATTAGGCCAACAGCGATCAAATATGCTTATTTGGAGCTTTATCTATGTACAGTGTAGGATCGACTCTCCATGCCGGCCTTTGACACATTTGAAGTGAACATAAAACCTTTGGCCAATTTCAAACACTGGAGGTAAAATGTATTGAGCTCGACAAATTGGTTATGCATTCACACTGTAAACTGTGGAATACGTAGTCTATGTCCTGGACATTAAATAATGTTGTACAACAACCAATTGAGAGACACAATGGCAAAATAAATTAAAGGAAATCTAACATCTTTGTAATATCTCAAGAAGGTCAATTCAATACTTGCCACAAGCACATGATACATATTGTACCGATATAAATCATCTTTGAATTATATTTACAATATTGTAATGATTATGCTCTTTATACATTTACAGTAACGTTCTTTCAATCCTCAAAACAAACCAAGCAAAAATTCCATTAATTTCTTGTTTATTATCATTTTTTTAAACATACCCTCCAAAAGATCAGCGGAGTGTTGCGTTTCTCGCTGCTACATGCAGATTTGCAGATTTGTTGGCCACAGACCATACTTTGTACATTTGGAGAAACTTTAATGATCAACCTTCAGCCCCAAAAGGTACTTGTGCAATATGCATCTAATGAAAAGAGCGGGCTGAGTGGCGATGTATCAATCCTGCTAGTTTTCAAATGCCTTGTAGTATCAGAGTCTGACCAATCCGGTTGGCTCTTTTCAGTCACATGTTCATCTATCAACCAATCAGCAAATCAGACCTGATCATATCATTCTGCAATGTCAAGTAGGTGTGGTGCAACTGACATCAGAAAGAGGGAGCCGTTCTTCAGCTCTCACAAGGATTAAGACGAGTCTGTTTGCTTGAACCCTAGTCTACATTTCACGGTGATAAAGCAGATAGGAGATCAGAGACTGGGGGAGGGGGAGCTTGAAGATTTTCTCCCGCAGGTAGTTGGGTCCCATGGGCTTTGGGGCAGCTGTGGCGGCCGCCCTCTTCCGCTTGGCCTGTCGCTTCTTGCGCTTGAGGTGGTCAAAAATGGTCTCGTCAGAGATGCCGCTGGAGGACGAGTGGGAGCTGTCACTGGAGTTGCCACTGTCTTCCCCATGGGCATGTTCGCGGCTCCGGAATGGGTACGAGTGCCGCATCATCTGCGGGACCTTGACATCAGCCGAAAGGGGGCCTGGCGGCTTGGAGAGTTTGGAGCTGCTACCATAGTCTTCTTCCACTTTTGGGGGTGGAGGTTGTGCTTCGTGGTCAGGCTGATTTCCGGGGTTGCTCCAGCATGTTTGCTCATCTGATGCATCTCGACTGACCCCATCTACTCTCTGTACATCATCTCCGGATGAAGAGGATAACGATGATGATTTTGAGTCTTTGCCATCTGGGCTGGCTGTCTCCTGTGGCGGCAGTGGTGCCTCGTCTGCCCCAGTGCCCGGGGGAGCTTCCTTAGAGGAGTCGCCCTCACCCTGTCTGTCATTCATCCTCTTCCGATCTTGCGGGGCCCCGTTGTCATAGGCCCGCTTCAGGTTCCGGGCAAACTCAAATGCCTCACTCAGGCACATCTCCATGGCACCCCGGGCACTGCGCTCTTCGGACAGGCCCCGCCCTGTCCCTGCCGCCTCTGAGTTCTCATCATTGCGCCTATCGGGACGCTGGGAAAACTCCATGACGTAAGCGCTGTGTCTCGGTGGGACCTGTCGTCTGGGTCGGCCATTGCGGTGACCCCTTCTCCCATTCCTATTCCTGTCGTCCTTGCGGTCATCGGCCGCGTCCTTTTCTCCAGGCTCCTGGCCATCCGTCTCAAAGTCCTGCTTCTTCCAGTCTTCCCCACCTTCCTCCATCCTCTCATTGCTGTCGTGCCTGTCCTCTTCATCTTCTTCTTCTTCCAAGATTTCGTCGCTGTCATCATAGCTGTCACTGCCCATCAGCTCGCCGGCCAGCTCCAGCATGTTGCTGACGTTGCGGATCATGATGCAGCTGTTGACGCCGCCCAGGGGACGGTGTGGGGGCCGTCGTGGCTGCCGCTTGCTGTTCTTAGGGGTGGGGTGCTCCGTGTTGACGATGTCCCTGATGATGCCTCGGATCTTAATGCGGCAAAGGTCTTGCAGGGATTTGGCATGAACTTCAGCTGCATGGAAAAACAATGCGCTAAAACAAAATAGTGCTGAACATCAAATTGAAAAAAAAAACCACAATTTTATTCTTTGTTCCATTTGAGAAAGCAACAAGTATTGGTTACAAAAGAAGCGATGAACTTTTTTGGTCAGTTTCTGGCACTACACTTGAAGAGGCCACCATGTGACATGATGCAACAGGGTCAGCTGATAGCTCTCCACCAATTAGCACCCTTAGTGTTGTCTCTAACAAAAAAACTGCTCTCTCCATTTCTTTGCTCTGAATGGTGGATGTGCAAAGTCGCATAAATCTGCGTGCCCACATGTTTCGGAGGTTTAGAGTACGGATCACACTCACACTACCTGGAACTTGAGGAGCAATCTAAAGATAGAGCAGCAACTTACGAAGATCAACAGAAGAGAAGCTTTCTCCCTCTGTCTTGGATGGTAGGATAAGAGGAGCAAAGGACACGGGTAGTACGTTCTTAGTTTCCCATTCTGTCTGGCTGATGCGTGTGATTTTCTTCAACTGCGATGTAACAAACAGCATGAACATGTTGATAATCCACAGGACGGGAGGAACGCAAGACAGTACTTTGGGGGACTTGACAAAGTTGTGTCACACACATGCCCTGTGTAACATCAGCATCATGGGCATGAGAAGTTCCGTTGCATACAATTGCAAGGATTTATCATCTGTCTCTATTTTTAATTTTTAATTTTATTTTTCCTTAATGTTTTCCTCAACAGACTCACTCCAGTCTCGCACACTGTGGATATTTTGATCTGTCATCAGATCATTCACGGTAACTTTTTGCCAAAGTATGAAGTTTACTGGTCATCTTCAAGGTACATGTACTAGTTTCTGCACACATACAGAACTCAACTGACTGAATTATGCAAATCTGGAATCAAACCGCTCTGGGAAGTTCAACATCAAGCAGGGTAATACTGCAGTCAATGGCCATGCGCAAAACGTTTTGCCGTGATACTGAACAAAAAGAACTGCGACAGTCCCTAACACATGGCCACTGTGCATATGGTGCACACATAATGCACGTGTATGTGACACTAATATTCATTTGAGCTGTGTAAGGTACAAATGCACACAGACAGAGAGAGCACCTGTCTTCTGCCACTATCTACATGTTACAAATTCAATCTGCAGATTACCTGATCTTCCAGTGGCATGACTAGTATGCCGCCCACTTTCAGTAATATCTTCATGTAGTTCTCATGTTCAGCTGGACAAGCGGCCCCGCAGTAGACCCGGTCGTAGGTGCGACACCCAGAACACAACAGAAGACCATTACCTGGGCAAGAATAAGTTTTTATTTGATTACGTTCATCCATGGCTATACCAACGGCAAACAGGAAAGTGGGACTGTGAAAAGTCACAACTTCCGTGAGGTCTACATGTAGTTAGGCCTGTGCCGGGTACCCACCTGTCGATATCAAAACCTGGTTCCATTTTTCTGGGCTGGGTACCCGTAGAAAAAAAATTCCACAAATAAAATGTGCGTGAACTTTACTAGTGATGGGCAGAATTGGAAGAAAATCATCGCGCTGCTGAGAAACCCAGTCCTGCGGTCATAACTTCGGTTCAGAGATTGACGGAGCTACTGTTGTTTCATACAAATTAAAAGTAGAAACACTTCCTTTAATAAAAGGTGGGGAAGAGTCCTCTCTAACATTTAGAACAATGTGCTCCTTCCTATGTATGAAAACAGAGCCCTGTTTCGGGCACATAGTCAGCCAGGATTACATGCAGTGCCATTTGTCAAGTGCTTTTTTATACCGGGTACCCGGTATTGGCATAAAATTGGTACCCAGTTCCCAAAATACCCGTAAACGAACACCCCAATTGGATTCCATTGAATTTACTCTAACGAACTCTAACTTCAGTTCCATGATTATTCAACAGCAAACCATCCCAGCATATACATCAAAAACACACTTTACTTTATCAGCCAAGTTGGCCCCATAATCGAAATGTGTTCAGGGGGCAACACTGCCTCGTCACTGACCTTGGACGAACTTGGGTTCACAGAACTCGTACTGGTCAAAAGAGGAAGACTCCCGGATGAAGCTGTCTAGTCGCTCTTTGGCATACTCGATGACATCGCCGTGGAGCTCAAGACCGTGGTTTATTCCATGAGCCCCTGTGGACAAACACAGATCGGCAAGACAAGTAGGTTGGACTACTTGTTTGCTTTGCTTTGCTCAATACATGTACATTGTTACTGGACGACTAATTACTTTTTCTGGATGACTGAGTTGATGTTCTTCAATGGGAATACCAAACTATATGACAGCAAGGATGGCGGCCGACTAGTTTGGTCCAAAAACGGAGGGAAAGAGAAGAGACTAAATTTGAGACAAGCCCAAGCTCACAGCATGGACTGCACATTGTACATGTACCTGGTTTGTGTGCGTCAAATGCTGGCTGTGCATGCTTTGGGCACAGTGCACGATTCACCACCAGTACCGGCATTGGAAACACTTGAGTGTCATGTTCAGAGTGTGCCTTGGCCAGAGTTGGCAGGAATGGTCCAGGCAGTACATGTGACTATTTCTCTCACTATTTAACAAACAGTGAACTTCCAGTAGACAGCACACTAGGCCTCTCCCACCTCCCCCCGCCCCTCAAAAAAACCAGACCCCTCCCCATCACCCACGTGCATCAAGAATGTTCCCTCTTCAACTGAAAAACCTTCAAGGGTTCAGTGTACTTAATGGGCTCGGAGTGCAATGACCAAGTTATACGCTGTTCCAGTCCTCACCTAACACCAGTCCCACCATGGTGCTCAGGTAGCCCGTTCCGCTGCCTATATTCAGGAAGGACAAGCCGGGCTCAAGCTGCAGAGCCTCCATGACCTCAGAGTAGATGCAGGGAGCTGACAGGTGTATGTTGCCATGCTTCCAGGCCAAGTCCTGCAGCGATGGAAAGAACAGAAACTGTAAAAAAAAGACGTCAATATGGGATCTTACAGAGGCAAGGCAATTACACTTTGGAATCAATCAAGTTTTCCCACACATGTAATACAATTTCAGGTGAAGTTAATGCAACTAGTAGATCTACACCGTCCGTAAGTACGTCAGATAATGTCACGTAACCCAGCCAGCCCAATTTCGCAGAGGTACTAAGCACTCACTACCGGTAAGTCCAATCCTAGAACAGTAATTAAAGACTCAAATCACTCAGGTTCCCATGTTGGTTTTTGATATAAGTAACCATTTTGGGGTAAGACAAATTCCCGTGCTTTACAACACATTTAACTGTTGACTTTGGTGGGTATTAATTTAACAACACGGCCTCCTTTGGAAAGCTTTGAGGACAGCAAAGGTCAAATTGCCTGTGAAACGGTTTATTTTTAAGTTAGTTTCAGAAAGTGGTGGCATGTCCAGATTTGCTGCAACTAGAATGAAAGTGCCCTTATGTGTGCATTATAACAAGGCGTTCTGTAAACAAGTCTAAATGTACACAGTGACAAATGATCTCCCACTTAAAATGTGAACTGCACGTTTGTTTATATACAGTACACTGAAACTGCCGTATTACCCAAACATAACTATATTAAGTTTTTCTCCCGTAATGTAAATACACATGCACCCTATAAGCACCGACAAAAGGAAGTTCAAAATACGGTACCCTAAAAAAAAAATGATTCCAAAAAGGTATCAAAATTCAAAACAGGAAGTTCAATTTCCGCACACATCCTCAGGATGTTGGCTTCAAATTAAGCCACACGTACATTGCCAAGATTCACTTCTTGCTAGGACCATGTACGTGTGCAATCATTCTTGAAACATGATCACATTGCTCTTTCATTTATTATGTACATGCATCCCCTGTATGTTCATAAATGTTTATTTCAGTGACACAGACAGCAACCTTTATGGTTAACCTGGGGTTAGACTGTGAGTCATGTTGTGGAATTTCAGACCTGTCCAAAGTGAGTACGGTCTGTACGATCAATGTCACAATCACAGACAATTGCTGACCTACATGTGCATGTACCGTACATGTAACAGTAACATTTGGTGTCCCTTGCAGCTAAGGACAAATGTTAGTTAACAGCTGACAAACGCACAAAAAATAAAAAGCAGATGTCCGTAAAACCTTCAATTCACAGGCTGGCAGTGGTGACAATGCATGAAAATGCTACATCAGCAATGAGTGTTTTCGAGACAATAGCTGCACCATCTTAAAACTCCAACAATTACTGCCACTTCAACATGTTTAACATTCTTTTTTTTCTTCACACAGTGCCAATTGGCTTGCATGGGTGGCGTGTATATATGGACATTTAAAGCAAGTTCTTAAGTTTCCAACACGGGAGTGAATTCAAATTCACCTGTAACATGCGTGGCTGACACCAGGCTCAGAACAAATAAAAATTACATTAATTTAGACACAAAACTTAAAATACGTCATACATGTATGTGCCCAGGAAATGACAGATACTTGTCCCCGTCTTTGTTAAGTCAAACTTTTTAGTTACTAGGTGAGATACCTGTATGTTCTTTGCATGTATGGGTATGTGCTCGTGCTCTGTACGCACATGTAAGCCTCCCCCAAAAAACAAACAAACAAACACAGTTCCGCTTCCTATTACACAGCATCTGAAAACAGTAGGTTGGCAGGAACATTTTTCAGGGGGGGGTAGGGAGGGGAGGGAATCACTTTATTAACCCTCCTACGCTGAAGTCACTCTTTGGGTCACTTGGTAAACACCTCAAAGAAGCACAGTCGTGTTGTGTTGTGCACTGCACCAACATGCAAGAGAGTAACCTTGGGCACTTGTGCATATTTGTGCTGTAAAACTAAAGGAGGGTTAATACTGATTCAGTGTACAGCTAAGGGTCAATTGGTAAAAAAAAATAAAAGCAGCCAGAGACATGAGAGAGGTAGGGTGGCATTTGTCTCATATGCAATGAACGACGCTTGAAAAGGAACTAGCCGCACCAAAGTCTGTCCACTGGAACCTTTTTGCACCGTGAGCAAAATACAACCCTTTTGTTTCTGTCCGATTTCATATTTCCCCCCAAATACTTTACGGTCGAGAAATACAAAATATGGTGCATGTCAGCAGCATGTCGTTTGGGTCACAAGAAGCATAACCATTTTCCTTTTGGGGCAGATGATGGGAACCGCAATACAATGGTATATAGGGTTTGCAGTATGGCTGCCATCTTGCAGGCCAGTGCTTTTGTTCCACGGGGTGTGCGCAAAGGAGGTTTCCCTGTGGCTTCCACGCCAAGCCTCTCTATATACTCTGAACATATCGGTGGAACACCTGTTGCACCTGTTGTACTAGTAAATGACAAGCATGTGCAAGTGAAGCAGATAAAGCAATACATATATGCTGGGTGATTCTAGAGCTGTAAGCATTGAAAGCGAGAATAACAAAGCCATGGTACTGTTTGCCTGCTGGATGGCACCTCTACAATGGCGCGTTCTAAAATGATGATAAACGCAGTGTTTCGCTGTTGACGCACTTACGAGGGTGGGATCAAGAGGAGGTGCCCAACTTGCCCACAGGAAGCTCTGCACCGGCGAAACGGGGCCCCGATGAGCAAGGCGAGGCCAGTCAACTCCCATCTGTGTACCTTGCGCAGAAGGACCCGGAGAATACCCTCCCCTCTCCCCCTGCTCAAGATGACAGATTATCAACTGCGACATACTTTGGGGTCAATCAAACGTCATCAATGGACCCTTCTCTGCATGTTTAACGGAAGTACATGTGTTTCTGCTAGACTTTTTCATGGGTAGCTGAGATTCTGCTGGCATGTCAAAATGCTTTTGCTTTTGGCTCAAAACCACACATGCACGGAGCCTTCTTGAAGTTCTCCACCTGCAATGCATTCATGAAGTTCTTTTTGTGCACTGTATAATTGCATACGTGATCACTCCACTTGCAACCAAGGAAAATGGTCTTGAAAAACGACCCTGAATGCTCAACTCGACAAGAGTTGAAATCAAACCACCATTGGTCAATTGTCTTTCTGTTTCTGGTCAGACCTCAGGCTTTCCAAATGAAATTGTTGTGATGAAGTCGCTGCAAATCTGCCGATTGGCCCATGACCTGCTTTTTCATTGACCAGATGACCACTCAACTTTTCACCACTGTGCTCCTGGCATTGTTTACATTACAATGTCCACAAAGTCGCGAAAAATTTTTGCAGGGGGCACAAAGGTAAAAGGTTATGCTTCTTGACCTACCCTACTTTGATGGTACAACCGTCAAATTTTTCTTTTTTTGGGGGGGGGAGGAAATGAAAGAAAAGCATGCGGCTATTGTGAAAAAATATCGAACTAACGGTACCTAACCCTGTTTTTACATGCCATGCAATGGGAAGCAGAACTTTCCGGGGGGGGGGGGGGAGAAGAGAATTCCATTTGCCATTTACTTTTTAAGCTGCTCTTGCTTTGTGCGTAGCAAACAGGTTTAATGTTTGGTGGTAGAATACTAGGAAATTAGTACTTTTTAAGCTGCTCTTGCTTTGTGCGTAGCAAACAGGTTTAATGTTTGGTGGTAGAATACTAGGAAATTAGTACTCCACCACCACTCTGGCGCTAGATATGCACAAACCTTGTAAGCACTTTCTTTGTATCCTTCCAGATAGTAATCGGCACGATCCACGGCGCGGAAGACCTGCTCCACTCGCTCCGTCTTGATGTAATCAGCTTCCTTCAGGTTATCGACCAGGTGGTCGTTGTCCTCACCGGCACTCACTGCTCCTCCCATGGTGTGCTAAGACTAAGGGATGAAAGGGGAAGGGAGGAATTGACAGGGGAGGAGTATCTTTGGCTTGAAAGCCTACCTGACGCATCAGTCTGCGTCGTCGATGTCAACGTGGCATACCTACCAAGTGCAGTGCGATCTAAGAGATCAACTATCCCCAAGGCTGAACGGCCTCAGCCTTGGTGGCTGCCAGCCACCATTGGATCAATGGTGGGCACTTCATTTTGGCTACTGTTGACTCCCTGGTGCAATGAAGCCCACCTGCCTTCTACACCTGCTGCATCTGGCAGGTTTAGGGATTAATCAGCTGACTTTGAAAGTTGGCACAATGATTTAAACTTTCTAAAATCAAAACTGACGTTTACATACTGTACAGAACATGTAAATGTACATACACCAGCTTGGAAAAGTCACCGAAGTTTTGCTTCATGAGTGCATTAATGTAGTCTAACTCCAAATCCCCCGTCCAAAAAAAAAAAAAGAAGAAAATCAAAAAATTTTGACGCATTGCAAATTAGACAGGTTATGCTTGACTGGGCCTTTTCAACAGATCTATGCTTCAAGACAGCAAGACAAACATGTGGTGTACCCTTCCCACATTCCGGTAGCCATGACAAAATGAGGTCATAGGCTGGACGTTACACTGCTCAGCAACAGTCGTCAGTATATGCACATATACACCCCACACTCGATAATGAATGGTGCACTGGCCGGCACATTGTGACATTGATATTATACCTGAAAATCAGCATTCACTTTGGATTGCTACTACTGCCTACAACATGGCGACTTCTTGTTCAATGAGGAGGATATCCCACTTGAATACGAAATTCCTAAGTTTTTTTTACCAGATGGTAAGTGAACTTAACCACCACCCACTGAAATCTTTGCTTATCAAGGAATCCTACAGTGGGTGCATTAAAGACCTTCAGGAGTGTTTTGGGAATGGAATCTTAGGGTTTTGATGTGTGGTAGGCCTATGAGCTATAGGGCAGCGGGATTCTCACAATATGGCAGGTACCAATCCGGTGTAAACAACGACCATGGCGACGTACGCCTGCACCAACCAGCCGAGGATCGGATGACACCAGTTTTTCTTTGATCAGTATGCACACACGCGCTCGTTGCAGTTGTTTTCATCGGTGCGGCGTGGTTGCTACCCGCAATTCTGTTAAACTCCTAGATGTTTGCGCTGCCCCATTCTCGCAGTCAGACATCCAGGAACTTCTGTACATTACTGAACAGCACGAAGGGTAATTTGCCCTTTTGCGTCATGTTAAATGTTCGTAGTGACGTCATGCCAACCGCAAGAATTTAATTTGAGTGAACATTGAAACTAATAAATATTACACAAGCCTGTGGAAGGTTCTTCTACGACCCTACCACTGCTTGCTCAAATATTAAAGGAAGAGATTTGTAGGCTTCTTGTTACATGTCTCAGACTGTCTGGCAACCTATGAAGACCGGGCATCTCTGGAATTCCTTGCCGGATGAATTGAGGGACGAAAATGATCTCTCACGCTTCAAACTCCATCTAAAAACACACCTTTACAATCTTGCTTTCCATCTTTAACTTTCCTAGACCTGCCCCTTTGAATGGTACTTCCCAGATACTGTGCACATTATAAATGCTCTAGGCCCTATTTATTATTATTTTGTCAGACTAAAATCTAAATAAGCCTAAGACATCCGTAGGCCTACACATTCTGTTCAAATTAGGCCTATGTCAGTATCTGCTGAACAGTTAGGCTAGCTTGATTTTGAATTTTGTATTGTAACTAGCATACTTTATGTTCACATTTCTGCCTCGAGGTTTCACTTTCAGCTACGATCAGCGACATGGCATACACCTTCCTTGATCACCGATAAGCTGGACATGTTATTGCTAGACAAAGAGACCAAGATGAGGGATATCACTTGACAATGTGCATGTACACGTACGCCAGCACACACATGCAGCTCAAACATGACAACTAACTAGCGTTAGCTTTGGCTTAAAAAACCAAAACAACATTATTGACACCCGTCAAAACACCTCCAGAAAACACCTTGTTCAGTCGCAACTGCAGAAACCAACAGCTCATAACAATCTACAGCACTTAGGTTTACCTCTGCCGAAACTTCTGTCTAAACCAGCTTCCGATCCTGGGGAAAAAATCGACAGATTCCGAGTGCGACTCCCGCGAAATCCTGACTACTGCGACATAATATACAGGGACCTATGACGTCATTCAAAACAAATCTGCACAAAAGACATACGTCTTGATGTCATGGCTGAGGCTGTCAGTTGCACGCACTTCTATTGGAAGTGTATATTGCCGCCAGCCAGTAGCTTCCATTCGCACAAGTGTAAATCCTTGTCGTAGCCGTTTCTAGCGCACCATATCCACACGTACGTATGGTGCATCATGTGGCCGGGGTCTTTAAACATCCGGGACTTTTGGTTATTTTAATTATGCAAATTACCTCTTCCAGACAAAAAAGTTACATAGCGCCACCAATAGTTGTTAGAAAGTTAATCCACATGGTTAACTTTTGCTACCAAGTCGTGCAAGTGAAACGCGCACATGCATGCAGCAGGTAAGAAAGTGAAAAACGCTTTTCTTTAAATCGAAAAGTCTCAATAAAGTTTTTCTTGTGGTATATCATGAAGCATTCATGTGTATTGAAATCCATTAACTTTTTATATTTGGTTATATTGCCACTGAATTCCAGTTTTGCTGTTCGGTTTAAAAAGAAACAAGCTGAGGCCAAAAGTTCAACCAATGTCAACATATTATTAGGCCCTGGCCGACATCATACATGTAATCAAACATGTCGACATCATTGCTTAAAATGACTTTCACTTTCTTTGATATGATGCAATAAATATTGAATAATTGACTATGACTGGGAGTTCGTTTCTTGTAAATGAGAGACAGTGTGAATGCCACCTTAAAACCTCAGTGCAGCTGACACCGACTGACATTTTAATAATAATAATCATGATGGTTGATCATCCCATTCGATCTTTACCCCCCAGGACTGTGGGGTTCGATGTCTGCTGCGGTCCCTACCCAAAACCATGGGGGTTCATTCGTGGGAGTGCTGTGGATATCGAAGCCCACAGTTAACAGTTCTGGGGGTATACACTCAATCATAGATTCTTACAAAACTAATTGCCGGCCTCAGTTTTAAGTTATTGTACTGAAAAAGCAAAGAATATTGGTGAATGCAAAAGTCATGTAACAAAGTGCATCATTAAAGGATCCATGAACTGAAATTTTCTAAAAATCACTTTTTGTGTATCTCTGTACTCTCCATGTATGAAAACTGTTTGACATCTTGTTTGAGTTATGTTGACTTGAAAGGGGCACATTCAATGTTGATCGAGCATTTCTGGACAAGTGAGGGCGCTTTTGCTTTGCTGTAAATCCAAGGAAGACATGGTTGAGGTTGCATGTTTTCATGTTCAAATTATGAACTCCAAATTTGCTATCTGGGAACATTCAAGTCTGTGAAAAGATTACTTGCTGGCTTTTTGCTACATACTTACATAACAGTAAATTACCAAAGAAAATGAAATCTACCTTCGCAGTATTTAAAAAAGCTAGAAATTTTCTGTGCACAAATTGATGCAACATTGAGATGCAGTGCCTTAGATAACATCATAGTTTTGCTCATGAATATGCAAATATATATAAGCATAAAAACCAATAAGGCTCCAAAATATGGGTTAAAATTGCAAAACAAAAAATTTTAAATGAGGATAATTGAAACCCAAAGATGCAATTTCAAGGGATTTAGTAAAACTTATAGAACTATTTCTGTTTCATGGTTCCTTTAACCATGTATTATAGAAGGATGAGAAATGGTTAATCAAACTCATTTCTGGAATTAGTATATGCAATATCCAATTTCATTCGTCATAATGCCAATTCAAATAATGTAATTTGATACTGTTTCTCACATTTAGACACATTTCGAGTTCTGAACTTCAGACTGCACTTCCAGTCATGGACCTTATTTATCATCTGTCTTGCCTATTCAAAATAATTTGGACCTTTTTTGGTCCGAAGATTGTTGGGTGTTAAATAAAAAGGTATAAGTGCCCGGGTATGGTCCCAGGCATGCAAACTACTCGTAGTTTAGGAATGCATGCTTCTGTAGGTCAATTCATGAAGTTGGTAAATAGGTTTTGGTTGCATGCCAAACAGAAAGTGTTGTTATTATACCATCCCGAGCACTTCTATGAGTCACATCTCTTGCAACTTCGGTGTACAAGGTTTTTGTTTCCTGCAGTGACCCATCTATAATATCAGAGCCTGGCACTAAATTGTACATAATTCATTTTTATTTTGTGGCGTGCCTGTGCTATTGTTTTGTCCCAATAATTTTTCCCCTTCTATTATCTGGTGATTCTTCCCTGTCAACCCCCCCCATTTGTAAAACAACCCTGAAACAGAAAATGAAAGAGCAACATGAAAAGTTAAGAGCATTTCTACACTGTTACAATAACAGCAAAAAAGAGATCAAACTCCACAGGAGAATTTTTTTTTTTAGGGTTTAACTTTTTGCTTCAGAATCTGCTGCAATGGATAAATGTGTAAACACAGCTCCGAGAGTTGCCAAAACTGAAAAAAAAATTACAATTGTCCAATCTTTTTTAAATGCATGACACATACACGTACATGAACAGGAATTATAATGAGCAATTTGATTGATTAGATATATAAAGTAGAAAATGAGATTTCACATTATTATGTCCATTCGCATTGTGTTGAAACTGTTCCTTTGCCAAACTGCTACCCTGAGTGAGTTTTCTAAATCAGATCAAATATTGACATATTGGTAGTTATTGCCGCTTCGTTATCTGTACCTATGCATTAATTTTTCTTGGAAAAAAAAAACTCTGCATCTAAAGCAATTTCCTCCCCCCCCCAATTTTCATGATCACCTTGTAGACGATACTTTTGTTGTATCGTATAATTTGTGCATGGTGTTGATAGTCACTGCAGTAATGCATCTGTTGGTTTGTCGCCAATAAAGGGAAGGGGCTGTGCAGTAAAAACAATTCTGCCGACTTCATGAGAATTTTACTTGACTAGATTTGTGAATACATGTGTGCTGGATGATGTGACAGAATCTTGTGCCCCCCAAAACGATGTATTTTTAACCACTGCGTGGCCATGAAGTTTGGTGCACTTCCAGTGCCATTGGAGTGGAACACTGTACGTGCCTGTTCAGTTAAGTTTGAGATTGAGCCATTTTGGATCAGTCATAAACAATGAAGGGTTGCTGAAAAAAGAAAGTTTTTATCAGAGCTCAGTTGATTTGAACAGCTTGCCGTCCTCTGACATAAGAGTGAATAAACTTGGTCTTGCAAAGTTGTCACCGAGTGGGGTCTGCCATGGTAATCAAGTCTTACTGTATCTTCCATATACTGCCATCTTCGGTGATCGTCAGGAATAAGGAGCTTCTAAGGTGTTGCATGTAGAAGACTCGATTGAAATATGAAAGACCAAGGATGGAATAAGATGGTATTCACGGTAAAATGTGTCTTCACTGACAAGTGTGACATTCAATTGAATGTACAGTACAGTGTGAGAAAATAATGCAGTTTTTCAGAACCACTGAAAACAGGTCTTAACAGGTCATCTCCTGCAGTGACCATAAGTTCTCATCTAAGCAATACATTGCATTTCAGTGAACTCAACTCTTGCACAAGAAACTTGATCAAACAACTGTTATTTAAAGTAAAAAAAAAGCGACAAAATCTTCATCACAGATATGGTTTTGAATATGCTACTAATTAAAAAAGTATTGTAATCAACCATTCTTATTTACATTTTCACGTTTGTTTACTAAAGCTTGTGGTATGTATTCACCCATAGAATATCATTTGTGCCATGTACCGTGTCGCAAACCTCAAGTTGCCAGTTATATAGCAGTTGTCTTGTAAGAGCCAGAGTATGTATAATAAAAAAGCTGTAGGGTTTACACTGTACCTATTATTGCTTGATAGCGTAGCCTTGAAGCTATCGGGAGGAATCAAACCATTTGCATGCATAGATCTGCATTCATGAAAGTTAACACCTGCGTGCAACCTGCTGCATTTTTACCAATTAATTAATCTCCAGTTGAATGTAACTAATTTCCAGCTATAAGCCATAAACCATGTGCATATTGCTGCCATTTCAAACATTTAGTATAACATGATAGTTGTGTTTTTAATGTCACGATCTATTGAAGTCAACCACAGTTAACACGTGCAAGTCAGTATAGTGCCCAGTGGGTTAAAATCTCTGGAAAAACCAAGTAATAAGTTGAGTTTTCATTTTGTTCTTTTTGTTTACTTCATGACATTTTCTCTCGCTTAACAGTGAATGAGCAGCGTATATATGTACATGCTACTTCGGGTTTTTTTCAAAGCTGAGTTGTTATTAAGGCAAAGAGTTATGCTTCCTGTTAATTCCCTCCTTCCTATTTTGATGGTGCCACCCTAAAGTTTGTTGGGGGGGGACTTTGAAAAAATGTGAAATCAGAAAAAAAAATTTTTTTCTTAGTTTGAACATGGTGCAAAAAGATTCACTGTGTACCATTGTATGCCATGCAGCCAGCTAGCATGACTATTGCTCTTTAACACAAGTTCCTCTCATGTGAAACAAATGCCGCCTGACCTCTCTTGCTGTTGTTATTTTTAACCACTTAATGCTTATTAATTTGCACACTAATCAGTAGTTTAAATAAAGTGAATGAAAAGTTCTGTTTGATAATCCTGTCTTCAAATGCATATTTTATATGTGAAGTGAACTTTTTTTCTGGCTTACATATAATTGCATATTCTGGGGCTTTAGCTGCCGGTAAAATTGCAATGATTTTATGCCTACTCACCACAGCATGACATTCATGATTCATTAATTATTTGTTTCTGTCAAACATTTCCCAGGCGCAATATTATCACATGGAAAACAAACAAACAAACAAAATAAATTAGTTAATTAAATTAGATAATTGAATATTACAGAGCTCATGCATTCTCAGAACTCCCAATTGCTTGTACACTTTTTTTTTCCTTAGTTACTTCTGTCAAACATTTCCCAGGCACAATGTTATCACATGAAAAACAAACAAACAAACAAACAAAATTTGTTGAATGCACCTGGTCATATGGTTTGCAGTTAACATGTACAACCACCAGCCAGTGCGTTCAATTTTCAGGAAAGATGTACCGTATTGGTGTTAGCACACTGAGCTAGCTGCGGGCACATATAAATAAACATGCACACACACATGCCGGCTCGCTTTCCTGATTTGAAGTCCTCATCATTGATCGAATGATGAACTGCTTTGAAAATGAGAAAATGTTTGAAGATTTTTCAAAATTATTGAAAGCATGTTATCACATACACTATATACACACGTGGGCTTTTTTTTCTTCATGAGCACACTCAAAACTGTAGCCTGTCTTTCTTTCGCTTTCTTCAAATTTGTCATTAACATCATCATATTAATATTTTTTGTACAAATATTTCACCTCTACATGTATACAGTACAATGTGTGCCTGCACAATCATATACCTTATGCACTGACTGCAGATATCTCTCCAAGTTGCCCTCTATCACTGTGAAATTTCTCAGTCAGGGGACAAAAATGGCTGTTCCAGTTACTGCACCCAGAGGGGGGGTTCTGCATGAGCACAGTTGACGCTAGTATATAGTGCAAAGATCATCATCGCACTGAGTTGGCTTTTTTTTCCACTCAGCAGTATATATACCTGTCATTGTTCAAAAGATTCAGGCCATATGATATTGATGTTGTCGTACATTGATTGGTTTAGTTATAATTATTACCATGTTCAAAATGTTGCCAGTCTTTCACATGTTTAACACCCTATCATAGACAAACTGATTAAAGCTTCAAATTTGAAGCACTCAGAAACTTAATTGTTACTACCTGTTCATATAAATGAGACTGGGGAAATCCTTGTAAATTCATAGAGCACCTGTGGTCATATTGAAGAAATAAACGCATGTAAGGGGCTTAACTTTGTAAGGTACTATAAATTGTACAAGCATTCTTTCATGTTGCAACACTGACGTACATGTAACATCTAGCATTTACAATGTACAACTGCACATATACATGTACATGTAAGTCAAGTTGTTTTTGATGTGTGAGTGCACATGGACAGTAACAGTCGTACAAGTTTCCTTTTTCGGGTTTTCATTTTGAGGGGCCGAAATGAAAAGTTATCATACCAGTACATGCAGCTGCCACATGATTGACGCACGGTGCTGGGATGAGCGTGGAATTTTAATTGATCTAATTGTACATGGATTCTGAGAAGTCTGAGAGTAGTGTTGAAAAGAGCTCCGGGGGAGGGGGGCGTAGAGTTCCCATGGGGGGCAGTTGCCCCCTACATCACCAGATCACGTGCCAGGCACTTCTCAGGGAGGGGGAATGGGGACAAGGAGGATTGAGTTCCTGTGGGAAGGGAGGGTACACTGGTTTCCCTGCCTTCCCCCCTACACCACCACTGGCAGCATGAAGTCATGATGGCGAATACATGGTGTGTGTGGATTGGGGCCGGGGTCGAGGGGTTAATCAAAGGTTATGGAAAATGTAGTTGCATAGAAAGATAGAGTCAGGGAACATTCATCGAAAGTCATTGTCATAGGGGAATCTGATGTGGGAACCCCTATACAAAGTGACAATAATGACAGTGAGACATAGCCCCCCTCCTAAAAACCTGTCATTACACATGTGGATATGTATTATATAGTACGTCTGTTACTTTTAAAGGGCCTTTGGGATGAATTTTACTTGTGCAACCTTATTCTGCTCTCTGTATGATAACTACCCTTTTTTTGCATCCCTTTTGGGGTTACATGAAAACTATTGCTGTGTTGATAGTCAGGGAAGACACTGTTTATTTTAATCAAAAACTCTGAAACCAAAATTTGCTCATGGAAAACATTTCTGAGAAAGGATTGCGTAGACACTTAGTCTGCAATGATGAACCAACAAAGAAAAAGAAATTTAGGCCAGCCAAAGATGGGAAAGATTCCAGCATTTTTTGTGTACACATCAGTGTAACACAGAGAATTTCAGTCTTTCATCAGGGATGGCATCACACTTTGGCTCACAAACATGAGAATACTCATTAGGACTGAGTCAATTTGAATTATTCACTGTTCGAATATTTGACCTTCAATTCAATCACATATCGGAAAATCTGAATATTCGGTCTTACCAACCAGCAGTTTGTTGATGATTAAACCATACATACAAAATCAGTTGCAATAACGCACACAGTTGTACATAACAATAACTATAATAGCTTCTCACGTCTAGGAGTATCTCCAGCCACAATTTAGCAAGATTTAAGAGACAAACAATATTTCTCGCCCTGTTACACATTTTCTGTTCCTTTTAAATTTTTTAATGATTAATTTACTTTCTGAGTCGTTGTAAGATTTTTGTCTCTTTTCATTTGAATCTACTTGAAACAAGCCCCCATGGTGCAATATTTCTCCTTTAAAACAAAAGAAAATTCTCCCTTTTCATGAGTTTTGCATTCGAATATTCAAATTTGGAAAATAATATTCAATAGTCGATCGAATATTCAGGTATACTTCACAGCCGTAATACCCATTAGCATAAAAAACAAAAAACACCTACATATTCTTTGAAATAGCAAAACAACAATTTTAAAAAAGTTTAATTTGTAAAAGCGATAATTTATCGGTGCCTTTGAATGACTAATATTGTCTCAGTTTAAATGGATCCAGAGGGATCCCTCCCTGTTTTAGATTGTTTTTATAGGGAGAAATGCTTCTTTTTATAGGAAGAAATGCTTCTTCCTATAGAGGGTTTGCATGGCTGCCATCTTGCAGGACAGTGCTTTTGTTCCAAGGATAAAAATGATGCAAAGAGGAGGTTTCCCTGTGGAACAAAACAACTGCCCTGCAAAATGGCTACCATGCAAAGCCTCAATTTTTCTGATTTCTTGGCCCCGGAATGAAGGCAGAGATCCTCACTGAAAACATTGGGCATCTGGGGCACCTTCCTGTCATGAACGCTGCAACTGGGCACCGTAAATGCTGAATCTGCCACTGCAATTATGTAGCTAGAGACAGAGCTAGGTAATCATAATTATGTACATGTAAAAGATGGGTGCCGAATCACCAGTTGGTAAACTTGGTATGAGTGTGATATTTATCTATAGCAGTTGCTTCAATGTTCGCACAGAGTATATCATGTGCCCTCGTATGTTATGAGTCGAAATGTCTATCATCCGATTAACTTGGCTTCTCTAACTGTAGTCTTACACACAGCATTTGTGTGTTTTATAGTAATAGTATTTAATCACTATTAACAGCTTACATGGCGCCTTACATTAATAAAAAACCACAAAGCCCTGAACATGTAATAATAAAATTACATTTGTTAATTACAGTGGACAATTTAAGTTAAAAGATAACTAAATCTAATTAAAATTGTATACGCGCTACCCGCAGTGCCCCACTAACAGAACAACCAACGGATAGGCCAAGCAACCAACAGGCAGACAGCCAAATGGACAAAACCAAGTATACGAATATAATGTGCGAGATTGTCGCAATTAAATATACTAACTTTCTGAATAAAAAAAATCACATCAAAATAGCATCTAATAAATGACAGCACAATTGATGTCAACAGCCAGCTTAAAGAAGGCTAATAACGAGGGACACAGTTGTTTTGAATTAGCAACATCTTTATGTCAATTAAAGGGACATAATGAGGAGAATCCTGATAAAATTTCATTGATTGTGAGTAGTCATCGGATTCCATTAAAGGACCCAGGTAATGAAGTTTTCTTAGGCTTACCTTTTGTGCATTTTCATACTCTTCTTCACTGTAGGACAATTTTTTAAAATCCTATTGGAATTACATGTGAATGTTCTGAAAAGTGCACTGTTTTAAATACTAACGACCTTCAAGCTTCTCCAGACAAGTGAGGGCTCTTTTGCTGTGATATATAAAATCGGGCAAGACATTGTTTGGTGTACCGGTACATGTTTGAATCCCAAATTTGCCATTCGGAAAATATATCTTAGACAAGGTTGCTCACTGGTTTATTGCCATATACTTACTCGACAATAAATTGCCAAAGAAATGGAAGTAACTACAGCAAAATATAAAATATTCAACCGTTTTCTGTGCACAGATCATTGTAACATTGAGGTTCAAAGCTGGGAATGACCTCACAGTTTTGCTCATAAATATGCAAACCATTAGCATTCAAAACCAAATAAGGCTTCAAAATGCAGATTAAAATAGCAAAACAGAAATTGGAAATAAGGTTAATTGAAATACAAAGGTGCAATTTCAAGATTTGTAGTAAAATAATTGCGTTAAACAATCCCTTTAATGTGCTAATGCATTTCTGTTAGCGATGATTTGATAATTTCCCGTTTCTGCATGTAAAGTGGGTATGCAGCTTGTTAAGGTTGATCATCCATTACAGCTACTACTCCTAAAGTATGCCAGCTACAAAGCAGATAGATCCCTGCATGAGAATAACCACATTTTTACATGCATCCTGCTATTCACACTGCACTCATTGTACATGTACATGTACATCTATTTCAATACAGTACACAGGCATTTGATATTTCGAGTTTGGGAAAAAAGTGATGAGCCTTATGCATACTGGCTTGAGTGTAATTGAGAGCGGTTTGGAGATGGTGACCCATGTGCATGGTCAAGGTTCAATGTGTTTTTATTTATTTTTTTTCAGTGAATTGCAAACAGTCACCTACGTATGTGTATGTGCAGATGAAATTTCGGCTGGCAATCGGTTCCAAATTGCTCTTGATTTATCCCTCATATAACACACTGGTTTATGGAGGGTGATCCTTTGCTGTGGCAGTGCTCAGCAGAGCAGTGGAATGAGTTACCTGATAGCTTAAAAGAAGTAGATGAAATTGACTGTTTTAAGTTGAGTCTGAAAACTTGCTTACTAGTTTCCTAAGTGATGCTTAGAATGCACTACTTTCCTGTGTCATCACCATTTCTCCTGCAATTGTATTTTTCTCTTTTGTGTACTCTTCACTGTCCTTTTGCTCTTTAAGCGTATAGAGACTTTTATGAAATTGTGATATGCGCTATACAAAAGCGGTTCGTTATTATTATGTGTAATTTGAGGTTTGATCTTGACCCTCGATCTGCCTGGACTTGACGTGCTGTTGAGATTGTGGTAGTTAAGTTTAATAGTTATCACTTCACTGAGCAGTTACCCTTGCAGTGGCACACAATGCAATGCTGCATTATGAATCTGGATTTGTTGTAGGAATGTTAGGGAGAGTACTGTGAAAAAAGAGTCAGGGATTTAGTTCCTGGTTTCAGCTTTAGCTTCCCAGCAACCCTTCTATACAAATAATGATAACCTTTCCTCATAGCTGCAGTAGGACCGCATAGTCTGAGCCCCCCCCCCATATTCACTCACATAGCATTGCATACCTAGTGTGGACCGAGTCAGCCCTAACAGTCCTCAGTCCTCTAACAGATGAGGAATTGAGGACTGTAAAGGTTAAAGAAATCACGGTGAAAGTATTTTTTTCCTTTAAAGAGTGAATATTATTTTACTCTGGTTTTTTTGTCAATGAAGACGATGCATGATATCCCTAACTGTTCTTCCTTTTGCTGCAGATAGCCCTCCCCCCAAATGTCTGTAAAACCTGTTTTTCAAGGGGGGGGGGACCTTGTGTGGACCTTGCTTAGGTCCACACAAGGTCTACACAACTTATGTTAGGTGGACCTGCTTCTTCTCCAGTCCACACAGAGATGGCAAGGTTGGCAGAACAGGTAGAAAGCCAAGTATTTTGACAGAAGCACAGTTGATGAGCTCTTGGTTTCAGATGGTGACAGAAACTTCAGTACTTCACGGTTGTTAAGTTGTATTCAGTTCGTGGAGTTTTTCACTTGCGAAATTGCTACCATGGTCATCCTGAACAATTAAAATATAAATTAAATGATTTGAGATATCAAATAATCTCAGTGATGGAAATGAATGAATGTTTTAAGACATACTTGTAATGAATACAAAGTCAGGCCAAAACTGTTCCCAAGTAATTAACCAAGTACTTTCACCAGAACATTTGTTTATCACCCTTTCCCAAAATTCAGTTTTCCAATTCCTAGACAGACACTCTAATGGTGACCCTTCCACATAGTGCCTTGTCAAAGTGATGGCTTGTCCCCCCTTTAAATTTTCCCTACCCTTGAACTACATCTTCTGTGTGCTTCGATGTAGGCACTCACTCATAAATGTTTGCATGCATCCTTGCCCGTCCCTGCACATTACATAGACAGAAACCTGATTAGTCAAATACTGAACTTGCAGGCTTGCCAAATCCTAAACCTAGATCACAGCTGTGAATTCCATTTTCCCTTCAGGGTGTATGCAGCGACGTCTCGACAATCAAAGCTCTACCACCCAATTATAGAGACCATCCTTCTTTCATTGACACCTGTGCTGATACTGTAATGCAGATATAAACCTAGAACAAAAACAACCCCTCCCCCAACAAAATTTTGCACAAAAGACATAAACGGACAATGAACTGTTCTCATTACTGGTACGAACAATATGCATTCATTGAAAGGGTTCTACACATTTATACATGTATGTTTATATACACAAAGAACTTGATGATGGCCTGAATGAATGCACTGTATATTTGCAGTTGTTATTATGAACAGCGTTTAATTCAACAGTTTTCTGCTGGATGCACAGAGATGCATGGTATCTGTCTTGGTTCAGAGTGAATCCCATGAATTTTTAAGACTCCTTGTCATGAATCCACCGAGCTTGCCACCGTTTCATGTTTATGATGATTAATGCACAAAACTAATTTAACAGAAAGTCATGCAAGCTGGCCGTGCAGTACGTTGCAGGTTATGTAGGTACACCCATATACCCATCATACATGCATGTGCATGTATTCTAAAGAAAATGAGATGATATCTGGTGGCTAAATATTGATTGACACAAACATGGAATTCTAGTGTTTAAGGAAACCAGTAATGTAATTATGATAATATTCATAGTATAATAGTGTTCTTACCAAGGGTTTTGCTTTTTTGTGGCAAATGCACCAAATTCACATCCTAATTCAGAGGTCTCCTTAAAGGGGAATATATTTCTCTTGACTGCATGCATTCATGGACAAACATCTAGGTAACGTAGACATTTTCATTTGGAAGTGCTGTTTTGTTTTCACTGTGCCTGCTAATTTGCATGTTAATTAATGCATGATGAAAAACTGGTGAGCGATGCCTGTGTATTTTATACATTTCAAAAGACTTATAAATCCATTTGCTTTGTTAAATATATAGGCAAACCTTATATTAGCTCGACTTGTGCTTGTAAATCTGGGTAACTGAAAGGATTCCTGCTCTATGTTCATCTTGAACCTGCCACCATTTATATGCATTCATGCAATGTGTAATAACCAAATATAAAAGTGTTAAAACACACACAAATACCAGTTGAATGGTGACATAATGACACTTAATTTTGGTTTTGCAATATGCAGTGGGGTAAATCTGTGTGCCAGAGACTTGGGGTGGGGACGGGGGTGACTTGAATCCCCAAATGACCCGGCTGTTCATGAAGCATATGGTCATCCCTTAACCTCACGTCGCAGTAGTGCATTTTAAAGCTTTTCTTCCTTTTTTAGTATTATTGCCCTGATTTTGATTTTTGGAAGTTCGAAAAAATCTCAAAATCCATCTTTTTTTTCTCACCACGAAGAAAGTGTTTGTGAGGGAGGAATGATGCACGTTCAGCTTTCTGATGGATATAACTTTTAGTTAGTTTAGTTTTAAGAAGCAGAAAATCTTTTCTCGCAATCTCCCTTTTGCTTTCCGGTCCTTTTCAAGAGCTTATACTCTGCTCCTTTTGAAGAACAGGAAATGAAAGGGGACCTCGAATTTCTTTTTCAAAATTACATACATTTGTTAGCCACCCTTCTCGTAGAACGTCATTTATACCTCAACGTTACCCCACCCATAAAAAAGAAAAGCAATTTAGGCAACGATTCTGTTTGTTCACATTTTCCACATTTCAAATCCCTCAGGTAATGTTGTAGATTGCCAAAACTACTTTGCGAGTTCAAGGACGTTTAACGAGGGATCTCTGTTTTTACGCACTGAGATTTTCAGAAACGGCGCACCCCTTTTTCAGTTTCTATGAGGGAGGTGAAGAGAAAGACACTTTGGATGAAAACATTATTTTGATGAAGTGGTTTGGGAGGGAACACGGTAAAGAAGAGATCGGTGTACTGATCCTACCCACAGTACACAAACTGGAAGATATTTATAAAATGCTCTCAAGGGTCCCGTTAGTTCCTTATGCCAGCATTTTTTATTTGATTGGTTTTCGAATATATACCATGACATTTTGGTAAGGCTGGAGGAAGGGGGAGAAATAAGAATCTAAAGCTCCATTTTCCCTATATAGTTAACTTACCTAGGGGTCGGAGAAGAGGAAAAACTGAATTTAGTCCGTTATTTTTTCCAAACACTAAAAACAGTATCGGGAAAAATGATGGGAATTTTTTTTGTCGTTTTACTTTCCCCCCCTAAAATTGCATTATTCGGAGTCGGCGGGGTTTGTAATCCAACTAATTGAAAACGGAAGTTGGCCTTATACTCTCCACCCATCGTGTAGAGTTTAGCCCTGGTTTCCGGGAGCGGAAAATGGGAAGGGATGTAATTAAGGTAGGCCTGAATATAAAGGGGTGTAAAACGCAGAATATGTAAATGTGTGGACATAGAGCTGGAAATAGCGGACTCCCCCCCCTTGTTTTCCCATGGAGGTTTTCCGTAATCGTTGTTTTTCAGTATTTGTTCGAGTTGGCTTTATACTTATCCCTCTCGATTTTTTCCCGTTCCATACGTCAGACCTCTAGTAGCGCTTATCCTAAATCTGTCGCTTTCTCCTCTTCGTCCTGAGCTTTAGGCCTGTACCATAATTCAGGGCATTGCCTATCAAAGAAAAGTTTCTGGAAGAGAATGGATCTTTCTCAGCCTGATACTTGGTCGAACTTTCAGAAAATGTAATATACAAAAATTTTTGCAAACTGGTTGTACATAAATTGTTTTCATCGTGACTGGGTTCACTGTGCTGAAGTACATGTAAGCCGCAACATGTTGAACCCAAACATGAAAACCATCTGATGAGTTACGTAATGATAGTGGTTTGGGCTTTCAAAATCATGCACTTATTTATCGGGAAAATGTCCCCGGCCATCCCTCCAAACTTGTCGCTGTTTTCCAATGCAGTTATGTATTCACACCTACACGAAACTGTGGATTTGCCGTTGAAGAGTTTAAGTTGAAAATACATAGACACGTGAATTTATGGGACTCCGCAATTTCGTCCGATATTGCCATCACCCTTAAAATCTCCTGTTGGGGAAGTGCACTGGAGCATGACCAGTAAGGTATATGCTTTGTAATTCTTGCATAATAATGAAATCCACTCGTGCGTGACTCTCAGTCTTCCCAAGTGGCAAGTAAGCGGCAATTATAAGCCCTTGAAAAGAGACCACGAGGATTCAATTTTACCGTCTCGATACATGTACCCGTGCAAAGAAAAAGTTCAGCAAGTTCTCGATCTCGTTTTGGTCTGGAATCTACAGGGTTGGCACTGTAATGATGACCACAGTGAAGAGTGGAATGATTGAAAAACAACGAGTTGGCAAAACGATATGCCGCATTGCATTCTTGGTGAAAACGGCAAGTTGTGTTATATGAAAAATGGGTTTGCGGGTACGCCATCCAATCAATCTCTTTTGGGCGAGTTGTGGTTCTTAATAAAAGAACCGTTGAGTGTTAACTCGACGTTTCGGCCAGTGTGCTCTGGCTGTCTTCAGGAGAGTGGACGGAGGACGGTCAGCGCACACTGGCTGAAACGTCGAGTTATTACACTCACCGGTTCTTTAAAGAACCACACCTCGCCCAAAAGAGATTGATTCCATGGCAGCATGCCGTACCCGCAAACCCATTTCTCATGTCTCTTCCACCGTGCAAAGCTTCAAATCTTAAGTTGTGTTATAACCATTGTGATGTGTGTGCATAGCGTAAAGTCATATCAACGACAGAGTATTCCGAGTTCAATTTTCGCATGATTTTAGTGGCGCGTTTTTGTTGCAGCTTGGAGGCATTATTCCTTCATGGCTGCGCCAACACGCTGACATGTGTATAGACAAGACCCTACAAACCAAGGAAACACTGAAATGTAACTTATATTTGATAAGAAAACGAACTAAGTGTAGGCCTAGTTCAAAATTTATTGGACTGTTTTCTGGGGAAGAACACTGCGTTGTAAAATAACATACCAGCTCGAGTTGTTTTTTTTATCTGGCTTGCAACGTGAAATATGAACTAATCAAGCTAAACTAAACTTTAGCATATGTTGTCCCATTACAAAATAATTGTGTTGACATCATGTTATTTCAGGTTTGTCAGTAAAGCAAGCCAAAGCAAACTGCCCGCTGATGATGGCTTTTAATAAATCCATTGGGTTTCATGCTTTTCAGTTGTGGCCGCTTCTCCAGTTGCGAGGGCAGGTGGGGGTCCCATAAGCATAAACACTTGTGCGTGGATAAAGTCTTTGACAAACGGTTTGTGTGATAACTTAAGTAACTCAACTGTCGTGGTTTTTTTCTATAGGTAAAACTAAACACCAATATTAAGAGATGCGCACGGCATGACGCTGCAAACTTGGGCGGGTTAGGTCAGGCTTGCTACTGAGACGGAGCGTGACACTGTGACCTCGATCACTGCCCTCTACCCGTTCACAAAACTAACGGCAACCGTTTAAACGCCCGTACCAGAAAGCTTCTAGTTTAACTGCAAAATGAGACGGTTTGAATTTTTCTTATTTCTCCATGCCTATTGTGGTAACCGGTTTCGGGCTGCGGCGATTCATCAGTGATTGCCACACGTCAATGACAGTAGTCGGTCCACCGTGATACGGCAGACTCGGAGAATTCGAAAGGAAGTTACGTGGGATATATAAATATATTGAATTTCAAGCCGTTGCGATATGCCCTTGCACATGGCGAACATGCAAGTCATGGGGCCAAAATTGTTTGGTATAATAGGTCCGTATGGCCGCGTACTCCACGACACTCACCGTAGCCTACTCGTGTGAAAAGAATTGATTGAAATGCACGATCTCATACTGCTTTACACATGTGCAAAACAGAAACATAATGCATGGGTAACGTGACTAACTTTTTTTTGGGGGGGGGGAGGGGCGGGCACTTTTTGTCAAAACTCCACGTGGCACCGGTCTTTTCGTCGTCCCCCTCCCCGCAGCATGCTCCGTATCCGGTGATACTAGCTGACTCTTCAGGCATAAATTTAAGGACATATCTGTAGTGTCTCCTAGGTTTTTGTTTCACCACTGCTATTTCTGGAATGACGTTTCATTTTTTTTTTTGTTAATATACAGTCGCCATGACTAAACCGTCTTGAAATTTCCAGTGTGAGCCCTGGAGCATATGGAGCTCTGAAACCAAAAAAAGACGCCCCTTCAGGCCTTGAAGTTGCGGCCCTCGCTGTGTAGTAGCTGAGGCACGGGCTAGTTGTAGTGGAATTCGATTCCAAGCAACAATGCGTCCAAATCTTTATCTAATTCCAGCTTATTGCTGACATTTTTTGTGAAGTGGGTCACATTATGCAGCATGTTTTACTAACTGCTCTGAGTGAGGAAAGAACTGTCAAGTGCCTGTCAACATTTTGCCGTAGTGTTAAACCAAACGGCGAATGTTTTGTAACGTACAGCCCTATAGCGCACAACGAATTTTGTGCCTTGTACATGTACATGTACAGTACATGTGTATATATACAGTACATGCACATTGTACAGGGTGTGAACATGTCGAATGTAGTAGGCCCCTGGTGTAGAGTAACTGACCGCAACGTCTTATTCAAACACCGCTTTTTGTCGTGTTTCCAATTGTTTAACGGATGAAAAATAATCGAAGACATAAGTACATTAATTCTAGCTTCCCTTGGGGGTAATGTTTGGCGCAAATACTGAATTTTAGTCAACTAAACTGAATTTCCCGAACTCAGTCTGACTGTACGGCGGGGGTGGTACGCCATTACGGTAAGAGCTATTTTGTTATGCAAATGAGAGGCCGCCATTTGGTCGCTGACGAAGCACGGCATGGCCTCTGCTTGCCAAGCCTGACGGTGAGAGATTTTCGCAAATTTCACTACTTCAGAATTGTTTTAAGACTATCTGTACAACGGGTTTAGATCGGAAAAAGTTTGTTCTTCACTTTTATGTAGTTTTCTAGGCCCCAATGTAGTTATTTAGTGTTCATAAATCGTAAAGAGTCTTGACCCGATACACCGGCGTATATGGGGAAACAGGCACATCGCGCGTTACGGAAGTTTTCGTTTGCACACGTTTGTGAGGAAAAATTGCAAAATGACCTCACATTTTTCGTGTTGCAAAGCTTATATTCTTCCTCGATTTCACAGTAAACGTCGATTTACTAACAAAAATCAACTTTCCAGTACTTCAAGGGTGAATTTTTCCTTCCATTCCTTCATGTTTATTCAGTTTTGGTGTCATTTTGGGGTAAAAGAGTGATTTTTCTGTGACGGAAGTTGACAACTCTGAAAGAAGCAAGTAATGTTGGCTGTTGAGGCATTGCATCGGATTTTCTTTTCGTTGAGAAACTTGGAGCAGATTTCTTAACGATTAAAAATACTCATTTTCAGGTTGTTTAAGATCGGGGAGATTGTCATTTTCTGCAAGTTTATTAATTTCCTTATGGTGTTTTGCCGTGTTTGTGTTTGTGTGTGTTGTGAAGTGGAAATAAAACGCATTTTGTGGGCTTAAAAAGTGTTGAAACTAAGAATTGCTGCGCATACGTGTCTCCAGTTGATTTGTACTGCAGCTGTGCGTGCGGGCCCGGCGTGCTTTGTCGCCATTACTAGACGACTGGCTTTTTTTCTTTAAAATGTTTAAGCGTGTGTATCTCCATTTTTCAAAACACTTTGTAAATTCCGTGGAGCAAATTCAGTCTTGGTTTGTGCACGCTTATGATTTCAGTTATAATGAATGAAATTATGGTTTGTTGTTTTTCTGGTTTTTTGAATTCTTATTTGTTTGAAGGGTGGATTCTTCAAGATGAAATTAAGTTTTATCCCTGTCAAGGTTCTTAGGAATTTTGTCGACTGAAATTTTTAATCGGAGACAATAAGAAAAAAAGAAAAGACAACTCAACTTATTAATATTACTTGATATTAAAATTACTTAATCTCATTAAAAGCATGAAAAACAGTGGGCGACGTACATTTCTTTCACTTATGAAGTATGAATTTGTGTTTAAGTTCACATGGAGAAATGTATCATGATGCCATAAACGCGCTTTAGCTGTCTTCACTTAAACACATTTTTGGTATAAAATAACAGGTGAATATTTATGTAAGCTCGCTATAGCACCCAGGCACACCTGGTGTGTGCCTTTTCTAAATTCAGTTTGTCTTTAAGTTTTCCTTTTTCTTTTACTGTTTTTGTCAATGAGATACACATTTTCCTTTTTTCCCTTAGTTTCCTTTTTTTATTCATGACTGGCTACATGAAATTAATAACTGTGAAGACCCCCAAAAAACTGTCAGTAAAACTTTATGCCCCAGTTTAATTCTTGTTCTGTTCATCTCTATTTGTGGAACCCCCTCCCCATTCCTTTCATCCTTCCCCCCCCCCTCGGTAAATGCTAGATTGGCCACTACAAACTGCACAAGACAAGAATACTCAATAATTCACTTGTGATGTGACACTGTCATCAAGTTATGGTGCTCATGAATTCACATGATTACATTTGCATAGATATACGTGTACACGCCGAGTTTTTGACACCACTAAGGATGTTGGGGAGGCTTAATTTGCTTGACTATCTGCAATTTAGGGTTTCACCAAACCAGTAGAAGGCATTCCCTAATTCCATACAAACTATATCAATAAACACTGAGGTAACTACCGTACTTATACTGAAGACTAACCAAAGCTTACATGGGGTATTGTCTCTTCTTAATCATATTTCTTTGTGCTGAGCTAGGAGACAGCGAAATTCAGGAACATTAAGTTGACGCCTCTCAAATCAGTAGCATGAGACCTGGCCATACAAAGTGATCAATGCATGATATTCTGTCTGTTTTTAATCTTTTCGATTTCAATTATAAGAATGAGCTCATTTTTGAAAGGCAAAAGATGTGTCTACACTGTCATCTATGACTGATCAGAGTAACTTTCATGAAGAGTTTAAATGATTTTGACCCACAGTGTCTTTTGAAAATATGAATATAGGAGCAGAGCTCATCTCAGTAATGCCCCATGTCGTAGTTCAGACTGGTTACATTCGGTCCAAGGTCAACCAATTGATAACAATTCTATGACAGCGTGGTGGAAACCGTGCAGTCTCTACAGTGCTGATTCATTTCAGCCGGTCATTTATTTGTATCTTTGCGTCTGAGGTAAATCATGTACAATAATAAATTTTTATGCTACATTCGAGAATATAGAATGAACAGAACCGTAAATGGTTGTTCCCAACAGTCACGACTGTTTGGGCAAACGGAAAACAAATTAAATGATCGGAAAGTGTTCATCTTTATCGCAAATAGCCTCATGTGAGTCAATCACTGTAATTAGACTTTCACAAGTCTACCTATTCTGTGAAAAGGCTCTTCACAGGTCTCACGGCCTCAAAATGTTGTTACATGATTTCCACCCCCGTTCTGACCCAGGTACAGCCAATAGAATTTGGCCTGCAAAAAAAGAAAGAAAGAAAGAAAAAAAGCGATGTACACATGTACTGAACTGTGCATTTTTCCTCCTGACCCCTTTAGTCTACCCGAGATAAGTTTTGTGGGGTGACTTCCTGTATTTCTCACATGTGGACGAACATGTGTGAGGAGAATTGAATTGCCTGAGCACACATGGAGTAATATGCCAAACGGTAGAAATAATTTATTCCTAAATGGCTGAGGATGTAGAACCTATATTCCACTTTGCATGCTGTACACAGGTAGGGTTACATACAACAGTGCTCTCGGCAACATTCAACATTAACCCAGACGATATCATTTGCCTTTTATCACGGCGCATACAGTTGTAAGCCTTCATGTTTAGTTGGGGCTGTTACCTTGCCATTTTGATTTTTGAAAACAGTAGATAGGTATTAATTACTTTATTGTGGGTGGGGGAGCTCTTAAATTTTTTCTGGGTGCAGACACGGTGAGTTTTCATGTCAATTATTAAACGGAATAGCTAGATGGTGTAATGCAGGGTTTAAAAAAATATCTGTCCCTGGTTTTTTCTTCATTGTGCTGTTTTGGTTCTCCAAGTTTATTTGGAGATATCCAAATACTCGGAGATTATCTTTCATGCACTTTTTCAAAGTTATGCCTCATTTTTGTGCATGTACATGTACAATGTTTAAGTCTTGTTTAAAGTAGTCATGCAAGGTCAAAACCAAGACTTGACAATTTATATTGAGCATGCATGTACACGTATGTCTGTGTTGTACATGTATGTGGGCACAGATGATTGGGTTCATGATGTACATCTCCTGTGTGTGTTTGTACATTCACATGTAAGTTAACATGTTCATTGTGCCTTGCATATATAGTTGTGTCAGCCCCATGTGTGACACTCTGGAAGTGAGTACTGAAGCTGTTGTTTGCTTTCTTTTGAAGGCCTTTGAGAAAACCAGCTTGTGTAATTGGTAGTTATTTCTAGCAGCAATACCTTCAGGGTTCCCGTGGCCTGGAAAAGTCATGGAATTGTGTAAAAATGACTAAGTCATGGAATTTTTCAAACACAGCGTGTGATTTCTATTGCCAGATACTAGTGCTTAAAATGCGTGATTTTTATGTGCAACTTTAAAAGTCTGAATAGTCCAAGAAAATGCATTATTGGGTCATATAGATTTTCATAATTTGGTCATGGGAAAGTCATGGAATTTATGTGTCCTTTAGGTGCAGAAACCCTGGACATTTTTCTGACAGTGATAAACTGTTTTATGATGTGCCAAGATAATTGTCATCAGAAAGCTTTCTTATGTCTCTAACTGCTTAATGTTAGGAAAAGTAAGTCACGAGTTGTATGCGGTTCTTTGTAAATATTTGTTTTATGACACAAAACTCAGTGAAGCAGGCCAGTCACGTGAGCAGTCACATCTTGCTCCTGTGGTTTAACATTGCTGCATGTGTTTAACGCATGAAAACATCTGACGTATGCAAAGCAGCATGCAGGCTGTAATTGGAGTGAAAACAATAGGGCACGATATGCTGGTACAATGTTATCATTCCCTTTTGCTGTCAAAAATGGACAGAACAAAATCTGCGTGTCGGCGTTGACACTTAAAAAAAAAAACCGGACTGTGATTTTTAGTTCAAAACAGATATCGCACCCTGTAGTTTCAATCCCACTTTTGCTGCCCCCCATGCTGGTGCACATGAACAGTGGAGAGGTCAAGACTTGGCAAAACATGCAAAACCATCAGAGAACACGGTGAACATCATGGTGACTTACCGGCCTCCGTTAGAGTTTTGTGTCTTATAAATGTTCTTGGCGTGATAAAAACCGATGCAGAAGTGCACATGCATATACATGTAGTTTGCACATGTACATTAATTCTCCTATACTGACACGTTAGGCAGAGCACATGTACATGTACATGCATGTACTTGAGATACGTATTTGGTGCGTACATGTACATGTCAAACACAATAGCGCACAAAAGGGATTAAGTTTGCATGTGAATGCAATCATTTGAGAACGTGCACATCATGAATGTACCTACAGAGCAGAAATGAACATTTGAAATTGTCAAATCTTGGCTCAACAAAGAACTGATTAGCATGTGATACCAGGGAGCAATTAAAATGGTCCTCTGTAATAGCTCCATGGTGATGCCTACATGCCCATGTACATGCCCATGTGCACTGCAAATACAGAGGAACCATTTAACTGGTTTGAAAGTGTCATGATTGTAGGCCAATATCATGGTTATAAATCTGCTTGCAGGAAGTGAATTTATCTTGCAATCGAATGTACTGCAGATTAAAGCAATTCCCTTCCCACTAGTGCATGTCGTGATCCATGGCTTTTGAGCATCAACACCGATGTGAGACCAAAATAATGGAGACACCTACTACAAGCAAGGTTGCCACAATAAACCGCCTCTGTACCCAGTTACGGTAGATATGAATCTTCCCGGGTGAGGAAATGTAGATTCTGATAGAAGCAAAAACAGGGGGGGAGAGGAGATTATCATTCATCAGTCTGTTTAATGACCATTTCAACCATGTCCCTCCTCACCCTCCATGTTCTGCAAGCTGAGCTAATTCCCCTGACTAATCAAATTCTGTGCCCATACATCAGAGTGGGCTTTAAAACCTATATAACTGTTGCCTCATGTGTTTTTGCATTTTAAAACATTTTGGGATTGAGTCGGTGCTTTGCAAGTTCTGTGGAAAATCCCCCCCCTACTAAGACGCCACCAATTGTGACACAACTGCCCTTTGACCCACAGTTCTACCTGGCTGACTGATGCTTGACTTTTCAACATGTTTTGAATTTAACAGTTAGCAACACCTTTGATCATGAGGCTTAAGGACAACAGCACACAGTATGCCGCAGCTGCACGTACAGTGCAATGTGATGCATACACAGCACAGAATGGGTATCCTTGAGGAAGACGGTTGGACCGTATTGGAGACACCACAATTTGCACAATTTTCAAAGCATATATTCTGTTCACACTGAATGTTCACAACAGGATTGCTCTTAGCTTCTACATTTATTGAAGGTCATGATGGCATGATCTGAATATTAGTTCTGTGCATTAAGATTTCTTTAGATTCTGTTGTTTGTCATTTACGGGTATTGCATCCCTAAAGGCTGAAAATTAGGAGATCAATGAACTTGATGCAGAGTGTTCATTAGAAGATTGAGCTTTAAAGCTTTTTGTTAAAAATCACCAGTCAAAATAAGGTAGACAAAAGTTACACTCTTAAGTGCACATCAGTGTTATACTAATACATGTAAGCGAAATTCTTTTTTGTGTCCAGGAGTTGGCTTCAGTGAAAAGTGCACATAAAAATCTGAGTGAGCTGCGGTCTAGTCTCCTATTCCAGTCCACTCTTCTGCAGTCACAATGGCCGACACCGAAAGTGGCATGGCCGAGCAGCCGCCAAAGAGGAGACTCAAAGTGGAGAAAGAGGCCAAGGAAAACCCCGGCGAGGCGGAGACTGAGTCCTGTGAGAACGAGGCAAAGAGGAACGGCCAGAGCACGGACAGCGACGATATCGATTTGTCGGTGCCAGAGGGGGAGCAACTGGACGATGAAGGTAAATGTTTCCTACAGGGGTTAATTTGGTGTAGCTAACGTGATCCAGTCTGGCTTGTGTTAGTTGTAATCAGGTATGCAGGTGAACTTCAGCAGAGATGGCTGTGTAATCCTGCTATCTCCACAAAAAAACAGACACATGCACAACTTTTTTCAAAAAAGATGGTAAAACCAGAATTTAGAAATGTTAAAGAAAAACATCACATTTCTGAAATCCAGGTGTTCAACACACTTCGGCAATTCTGTTGTCCCTGTCTGGTATTTTCAGATGAGGACTGGTTCAACGGAGTTTGTGAGAATTTTTTACCCAAAGTTTCAATTCAGTTTTTTTTTTTACGTTTGAGCGAAGTTTAGGAGTGACAAAAAGGAACAATGTGATTGAAAAGTTTCAGTGGGTTCATTTCTTTGAGTGTTGCAGCGCATCAGATGAAGACAGACCACACCAGATACTATCTTTCTTTTTTGTAATGCACAAAGATCCTCCGGTCATTCCAAACGCCACAGCGGAAAAACCCTCCCCAGAAAACAATTCCACATCCACGTTCCCTCCGGCCGAAATGCCGACCCTCGAAAAATCCGACACGGACCCTCTCCTGTCAGCCACCCAAGAGGAGGCCCCCACAGAAGGGCCTGGGTTAACAGTACCAGAGGGAGGAAGCAATAGTGAAGAGAACAGCAATGAGGAGGTCAAAGGTGAAGAAGGGGGAGGGGCGGAGGCAGAGGGCTGTGGTGAGGAGGGAATGGAATACATTGAATGGAATGCAGACGGCATCGGCATCCTGCCTGGGAGTGACATGAAGGTGAGAAAAATCGGTCGGCTTTCAGTTCGTTTTCAGACTTTGCTTAAAAGATGTGTATAAGAAAAGTTGTCCAACTTCAGAAAAACTTGGCTTTAGCTCATTAAGTTGATTACTAATTTGTCAACAACACAGCAATATAACTCCCAAGTGGACTTTGAGTGTCTCACAAGTGTATTTGACAGAACTGAGTGGTTTTCGTGTACATGAAATTACGGGTACCATCTTCATGTTGTCAGTCTAGAGGCTTTTATTAAATTTTGGTGTAATCCCACAAGAATACAGATTTGATACACTTTGATTCCTTTCAAATGTTTTTGGAAATGTTTTTATTTGTATTTCTGTTACAGTGTTGTAACTCTGTGAGAGCAAAAATCATTCAAATCTGTGTCTGATTTGCACACGCACACTTGGGTACTATTTCTTTAAACCAAATTTGCCATGTACAGGTTTTCACTAAGTTACACTGGAGTGGACTTGGATGCTATTTCATTGTAACGGTGGCAAATTAGGTTAAAGGTATGTATGACCCTGCAACAAACAGTTAACTTGCAGTTGTCTGACAGTATTATGTGGTAAAACTTCCCATGGCCATATGTATGTATAATATAAATATCATAAAGCAGTGGTTGTGAACTATCGCCGACCCCCTCTGCAGTTCAAGTTGAACGAGTTTGGTGTCCTGGAGCTGATCATGGATCCGGACCCCATCGAGCCTGCAGATGAGCCCAGCCCGAGCCCTGCACCCACGCCGGCCAGCGAGGCTGGGAGTGACATCTCCAGCGAAAAGTCAGCCGTCTTCAACAACGACAAGAAATATGCCACCTCGTTGGGTAAGCATCGGTTATGTGTCGAGGGAGGGTCAAAGTACATGTAGCTGTTGTACCAAGAACTCTTGTTCGGATCTCTAATTAGGTCCTAAGCAATTACATTTTTCTCCCCATTTTGTCCTTTCCCTCCAAAAAAGAGTGAAAGAAAACAGGCTTAAACTGTACAAGTGAGAAAGATGTTTAACGTTCCATGACACAGAAGTGGTATTTGTGAAAGAGTTTGAAGAAAGGATTTTCTTTCAAAACTTAGGTCCACAAAACCCATCTGCACCCCAAGTAAAGACAGGTAGCAGATTTAGGTACATAAAGGACTGTAAAGCTTGAAAAAAAATTACTCCGTCTAGTTTGCGTACATGTACATCTAGTTTGTGGTTTACAGGTAGCCAGGGTAGTGAACACCTACTAACCATTGATGCAGTTTTATGTGCATTGAAAACAGAGAGGAAAAAGTATGTCCACCAAAATTGTATGTAAAAAGGTGCAGCTGTCTCTTGTCTAGTCAGTAACCAATCATGGGCAGTCAGTCATCGGTTGGTAATTGATTGGCTGACTGCTATTCACAGATGATCTACAGAAACAACCAGGCAGCAAGCCCCTAATGTGTGTCTGTGAGCAGTGCTTGAAGGAAGGGCCCATTACGGAGTTCTGCAAGTCAGGCCGGTTCTGCAGCCAGTCCTGTGTGGGAGCCTATGCTAGCAAGTACGGAGAACCACCGAGATTACCCATCCTCCCTAATCCTTCCCTGACCCCCCCTTCCCCCACTTGAGCAACAACCGGTTCAGTCAATTTCTCAAAACTTACATCGTCACTTTTCCTTGTCTAAAAATATGTATTTTTTCAGTAACAATCGAAAGTGTGCTAGTGGAGTATTGCTAATACTCTAGGCTTTAAAGTTTTACCCGTTGGAAAGTTACTCCTTGATACGTCCCCATGCCCCCCCCCCTTCCAAAGGAAAACTTCCAGTGTAATTGGCCGTGTTGATAGAAACGTTTTTGGACGTTTCCCTGTGTTTTTTTATTCAATCCCTGCAGGCAAGGATCCCTGCGCAAGGAGTCAGAGAAGAAGAAGAGTTCAAACATGATGCTGAAGAAGAAAGTGGGTCGTAAACCCAAGAGCCCCGGCCCAGAAGGCAAGGTGAAGGAGGTTTGAAATATGGCTAATGATCTTTGCCTGTTAGGATTTGTAAGCCCTTGTATTTAAAGTGGGGAACTCAGAATAGTTGGAGGTGCCTTGCTCCCAGTAAAATGGAGCTGACTTATTGGTTGCTATTTGTGTGCCCAGTGGCCTGGGCAGGTGTTTTTAAAGCCCATATAACTTATGGATCACAACGCAGATAATAGCTTCATGTGATTGAACACAGTAACTTCTAATTAGAAACTTGATCTTTGCAGATATCCCCCCCATTGGCATTATCAGAAAACATTGGCCTCAGCAAGCTAGACATGTTCCCACTGCCACCACAAGCCAAATAGGCAGGTCCTCCTCTGGCGACTGAATTACCCTTGATCACAGAGGTTATCCTTACTCTGCTGCCCAGACCACGCCAACAAAGTCGAATTACAATGGGTCTAGACCATCACTATGCTCAACAGGGAATGCTGGCTGAAGCCCACTGATTCATCACACTTACATGAATGAACTATAGAATCAAACTTTTTCTGATTTTTCGTTTGTTTCCCAACCGGGCAGGCCCACCTCCACGGAGATCTAAAGATGACCATTAACATAAAAGGGATGGACAAATCGCCCATTGCAAATAAGCCAGGTGAGATCATTAGAACTCTATGTACGTAATGCCGGGGTGAAATTCACAGGTGCCTACCTTAAAGTACGAAAAAACTTGTAGAAATGCATTCGCGACATCCTTTTTGTTGCATAAACAATTTTAGCCTTGTATGCTGTCAACATAATTAGTCCCTCTGAGAGTGTTCAGCTTACATCTCAGAGTGTATAGTAGTTTGTCTCTCACAAGTATAAGCTTTCCTTTTCTTAGGCAAGAAAAAAGGCTTCACGTGGAGTACTTACCTGCAGCAGGAACGCGCATTGGCTGCCCCAGCCAAATTCTTCAAAGACGTAAGCAAAACCTTCTGCAGAGCTTGTTTTTCCTTGAAATGGCGCAATCTAAAAGTATGCATGCCATGCAAGATTCCCCTGTTCCACTGCCGGCTTCACTCTGACATCCCACAAAGTTTGTAGGAACGGTTTGCAGATAATGTAGTTGGTTTTGAAAGGTTCAGAAGTTCCCAAGAGGGATCAGTTGATATGTAACCGTTCATTTGTGGCTGTTTATTGCCTCATTTGTGAGGTGAACATTGCTTCAAAATTTGTTGTTCAGCATGGGAAGCCGAAAACTCAATCAAGGCCTCCACTCCATCAATATACACATCTTACAATTCCACCAAAGGTTTCGAAAGATTTTCGAAAAAAGAATGGATATGCTCTGAAAGAATATCCTTGGTCCAGTTGATGTACTGAGTGTGTCAGATCAAGTTATAGGCTTGGGCGTGTGTTTTAAGTTGTCCAACCATACTCCACAGTGACAGCACTCACGTAAACCACTCTTTGGTTGACCCCCTCAATTGGCTTCCCCACCACCACCACCCATGCCCTATCCACACAGGCCTTCCCAAGCGGCAAAAACAACTTCAAGGTGGGCATGAAGTTGGAGGGCATCGACCCCAAGCACCCGAGCCTTTTCTGCGTCCTGACGGTGGCCGAAGTCCGGGGCTATCGTATCCGGCTGCACTTTGATGGCTATTCTGAGTGCTACGACTTCTGGGTCAACGCCGACTCGCCAGACATCCAGCCGGCCGGCTGGTGTGAGAGGACAAACCACAAATTGCAGTACCCTAAAGGTTGGTCAGTCTGGTACCTTGCCCCCCCCCAGCTTTTGTCAGTTTTTCGTCGGGCCAAAGTTTCCCGTTTGGTACTGATTTGTCCTAAACTGGGGGAAACCACATATAATGTTCTAATTAGCATTAACAATTTCCTGTAATAATTCAATAAATTCAGAAAAGAAAAGAGTACCTACGAGGTTTTCATGCTTGCCAGAAATCTAGAGTTACCTCAGATGGTAAAAATTATCTTGGTTTCAGTGTGCTCTTAAACAGTTTATCCACAGAGTTTAAACCAAAACGAGTCGGGTTATATATTGCTTTAAATTTTGTGCTGTTACTGTAAGTGAAATCATTTTGAAAGGAAAAAGTGAACATATACCATGTAGTTCTTTGTATTTTGCAACCTTGGCGTCCTGGTCTCCGGCAATAGCTTGATGTTGTAAAGTGGCCATGACTCAAGTGTTTGACCCTGTTGACTGGACAGTTGTGTCCTTTGCCGACAGCGCTTTTCCTCCAAGCCCAGCATCGTAACAGGCACTTTCTCTCTGTTTTTTTCTGTTGTTAAAAAAAAAATTGCACTGCTCATGTAATAGGCAGAGGTAAGTTGGGCACTGGTTCTGCTTCTCCTGTCCTGGCCAGCATGAAGTGGTTCAAGCTATTTCTTTATTAGTGTTTTCAGCCTTGAGATTGTGAAAATGCACAGAGAGGACAGATCTGGAATTTTTATTGATGAACGTGCATGATGTACTTGACTTGCAAATACATGTACATGTATATTTCTGGGAATGTGTTTTGTGTTTTTTTTGCTATCTGATTTTCCACCCAGATTAACTTTGGTGTCAGTTTGTCTCCTGCTAATGTCAAAGTTTGGCCTTTTTATTTTCTTATCCTAAGTTTGCTTCCTGCGTTGTTTTTGTTCTTTTTGTGATAAGTGGGCCTGTGCGTTAATTTGGAATGGTGAGAGTACTGCCAAGTATGCTTTGTGTTGTGCTAGTTGGGCAAGCAGGCTTTCTGTTTGTGTGGCCCTGTCTGAATCACTTGGCTGCAGCCTGAAATTACACACAAGTCTATGATAGCGGCTGCAGCTAGTGCCCATAGAGTCGTGTGCAGTGCATAGCCGCAGCCGAGTGATTTGGACGTGGCCTGTGCCCCCCTGAAAGGCGTTTCTTGAATTCTATATATGTTTGTTTTTGTGTGCACATTGCATGTGTTGCAAAGGTCTGCATTGTTTTACATCTACATTGAGGCACATATAAAGCTGTTTGCGGTAACGACGATGGAGGAATCGTACATTACTCCAGTTTCTGAATTGGGGCTATCCCGGGTAATGGGCATCATCACCCACCGACTTACTCGGAGCAGGTGTCTGTGGATCTCTTTCAACACCTGAGTATTTGTTATCTTTCACACTCTGGCAGGCTTCACGGCTGACAACTTCAGTTGGAGCTCTTACCTCAAGATGACAAAGTCACAAGCGGCTCCAAGGTCACTGTTCAAGAGCTACGAGAATGTAAGAAATGGTGTTTCCTATTTTCCCGATGACCCACATACTTTGGTCCTATCTGACACCAATATCAACCCTGGTGGCCTGCATTCATCTTTTGGCCTCTTGAGTTGTTTGGTACGGAGCCTGTGTATAATTGTCCCAATCCCAGATTGGCCAAGTGTGAACGCTACTGTCTTGCTAATCCCTTGGTTTCATTTAGCTGGGGTCGTGCTGGAGCAGGCTTTGTGCCCGTTTGGGCTTGATGAGACACTGGTTTTTAAAATGCTAGAAGTGGAGCTCGGAAAACCCAGGCAAGCCCAGGTTTTGTTTCAGATTTTCATTGCAAAAAGTCTGGCGAAATTTCATTCCCCCCCCCCCAAAAAATGCGGCTTCATCTCTGTCGTTGACCCTCCTGACCATCATACCGAGGAAAGTTCTGTCCTAAAGGAAGCATCACCCTCCTTGCTCTCTCTCTCTTCAGGACTGCGTGACCCCGCAGGGGTTCCGCAAGGGCATGAAGCTGGAGGCCATCGACAAGAAGAACCCCTCCCTGATCTGCGTGGCCACCGTGGCCAATATCATGGAGAGCCGTTTCCTCATCCACTTTGACGCCTGGGAGGACACGTACGACTACTGGTGCGACTCCTCCTCGCCCTACATCCACCCCGTGGGCTGGTGCGAAGAAAACGGGAAAATCCTGTCTCCGCCCAACGGTAACTATACTGACTTTACCTTGTTCTGATATTCAGTTTCTCATCGTCTCAGATACGTCATTGCGGAATTAAGTAAAATACCATGATACTGTGAAAAAAAACCTTACAAAATCAGTGCTGTAACCAAGCCAGTTTCCTAATTCAAATTTAGTTGCGAAATAACATTAAATGCCAAGTCTTAAGTGTTTTTGGTTGTTTTTGTCAGGCCAAGTCATTTTAGTTTACTTCATGTCAATTTTCAAGACACGTATTTCTTCAACAAGCATGCATGCATGTTTATTTGAATGGTATATTTTGGGAACCATGTTCATTCAGCACTTGTAAAAATGAATGTTACATCGTTTAGGGTGTCATCACTTTTTGAATTAGGTTTAGTGATTCAGGCTAAACAATCTGACGCCTCCTGAAATTCAGACATATTTAATCGCTATTACTTGATTAAAACATCTCACCACAGACTATGAAGACATCGTCAACTTCACATGGGCAGACTACTTGGCCAGAACGAAGTCTGTTGCTGTGCCAACCAGAGCATTCAAACCGGTAAGTAGTCATGAGGTTTGCCACAAGCTTGTTCAGTTATATCAAGTTCAACGGCTTGTAAAATGATCATGGCAGGGTTTTTTTTGTCCATTTTGGTTTTACTCACTGTGTTGGACTTGATCTTCAGTCTGTGTATTGTCCACGGTTAGGCAGACCCAGAAGCTTTGCTGTTGCACAAACAATGGTCCACCGAAATACTGCAGCTTGGTAAATGATACCACCTCTGACCAAACCTCAGACATGAAAAAGGGGTTTTGAGGTGTTCTTATAGGGCATGCTCTGCGCACTTCTAATGTGTTATAGAAGAAGGTGGTGAAATGTCTTAGAATAAACACAGATCATTCAACCACGGGGGACACAGTGCACTCCATCTCATCTCACTGAACTGATCAGTTGCTTTTTAATTGTCTGTATGCTCATCAATCTCAGCGGCCACCTGTCGGCTTCGAAGTCGGCATGCGGCTGGAGGCAGTGGACATGCGCAACCCCTCCCTTATCCGCGCGGCCACGGTGGCTGAGCTGGATGGCCACCGGCTGAGGCTACACTTTGATGGCTGGACGGACGATTATGACATCATGGTGGACGACGACAGTCCTGACCTGCACCCAGTGGGCTGGTGCAACAAGACAGGCCACCCGCTGGTCCCTCCCATCCGGCCCTCCCAGCTGGTCGCCAACCAAGGGTAAGTATGTCGGTTCTGTGTGGAAGTACTCAGAGTTGTAATGACTCAACTCGAGTCTGCCTCATGTTGCACTTTTGGCAACTTGACTCGAGTCCCGATGGGTAAATGACTTGTCTTGACTTGAGTCACTGCAAGGAAATGACTCATTTTGACTCAAGCCCCTCAGAAGACCCGACATGAGTGAAAGTTAATAAGACTCGAGTCCCAAAAATAAAAGCAAACTTTTGTGCTAAAAAAAAATACAATGATTTACAGTGCTGGTTTATAATGTTCATATCTTGTGTTATTATCTCTAAGAATAAGACGTGGTATACTCGCATGCAGAAACTCCAAAGTAAATTTTAAAATGTCAAAACTTGTTTTAAGTATGTATGAACTCATGCGTTCATGTGGAGCGTCCCCTCCAAAGGGATGACGCTGGATGGGAAATCGCACCATCTCTTATATTGCGGCTTCTGCCCTTCACTGACAACATCATCTGTTTTCCTGCGCAGGGCAGATAGGTGACCTGCTCTGTGAAGATGAGTCACAAGTCACCAAAACCACTTTGGAGTAAACAGGCCTTTGAAAAATTCCTTCTGTGTGGAAATCAACACGAACCGTCAACATCTTTTATCCACTCATGAGGATGCTTAAATGAGTGAACACATCAAACAGGGAGCTGAGCTTGCTCTTTCTATTAAATGCAAACGGAAGTCAAGTTTCTGAAAAGAATGGCCTTATGACGGCGTGGGTCACATATTATTGTTGAATCATGAGTGCAAAGGCAGCAAACTCATGTTGGTGGAGTGGGCAGCTATGGTTATCTCTTCTGTTGACCAGGTGCACGAGAACTCGTTAGGAGATGCAGTGACAGCTTTTGTTCCTTAAAAAATCATCCTGAACAAACGCTCCCTTTTCCTGTGTTTGACCTCGGATCTTTTTGAAGACTGGTTTAACCTTTGACCCTGTGGTTTTCCCTCTTTCGGTATTTCAGGCAAGCTGGTTGTCCTACCCCAGGATGTAATGGAGTGGGTCACATCAAGGGGGCCAAATACACTGGACATCACAGGTTTGTCGCTTCGTTACGGCTCAGTCGTGTTTTTAAGATAGTTAGTCCCCTATATCACTGCTTGTCAGACAGAAGAGTGTTTTAGAAGCCTTTTGTTTCAGTTTCATAAAATAGTTTTTGTACCTTTTACGTGCAGAAACTTCTGTGGGCAAAGTTTCCAAATCCAGTTTTCAAGCCCTGAATGAATATTTAACAGAGAATCTTGCACGCGTTTGTCATGGGCACATCAAGAACTAACTTTTCCGGGGGGCCAAACAAATTTTGACATTTTTCATGCAACCTTTTATTGCCGCTCTGATGGGTGAGGCTATATTGTGGGACTCTCCACATGGTGTTGGAAGGACGGGAAATGATGACCCCAAAAAACCCTTTCATTATTTTCAAAAACGATTTTTGAGGGGGCTCCTGAGGAACCCTCATTCACCTCCTCCCCCCATCCACCCTTTGTGCTTATGTTCTGCACGGTATACACAACTGGAAGTCCTTGGCGTAGCCGTACATGTGCAACTTTCACAGACTTGTGGTGTAATTTGTTGACTTGGCAGCGCCTTTGGTTGCCCGTACTCCCTCCTGAATATGGCCAAGGAGACGACCTTGATCGATCGACTGTACACAGGCTCCAAGTCATTGTCAAAGGACGGGAAGAAGTCACCGGCCGAATCACCAGAGACAAAGTGAGTTGGTGGAAGAAAGTGCAGCGTCCAAGTTTATAATAGCAAACTGTGCATAGAGCCTCTTCATGTGGCCCCTTTGCACTGGAGTCTGAACTCACTGGTCCTTGGAGTTCTGTCCGGTTGTCATCAGGTTGTGTCCCTAAGCAAGTTGGTTTACTTCAGTTGATACCGTAAATCCATAGCTTTTGCGGTATAGATGGATTTCTGATGAAGAAGTTTTCCTTGAACCCTATGGCATCTATATCTGGTTTCAAAAGAGTGGAAAAACAATACGTTGGAATTTTGTCAGTTGCTGATACAGTAGTTAACTTTGAGTATGAATTTTGTCAGTTGCTGATACAGTCGTTAACTTGGAGTATGAATTTTGTCAGTTGCTGATACAGTCGTTAACTTTGAGTATACAAATTTGTCTGAAGGGACACTTGTTGTATGCCCTCTTTGCCGGCTGCCGCCATGGGCACGCAGAGCCTCAGTCTGGCAGCTTTACACAAATCACTAAGCTGGCTCAGTGCTCCCGTGCATGCGATTGAAAAAAGCTGCGTTGGCGCAATTCTGACGTGACTGTACAAGTTGCCAGTTCCAGGCTCTGCATGCCTATGGCGGCAGCGTGCAAAGAGCGAATTGCAGGCAGCTGTACTTGACTTATCTGGAAGGTCATAAATGCGGGCAATTTTTGTAATCAAACTTTGCACTTTGAATGTTTTGAATGCGCTTCCCCCCTTTTTTTTTTAACTAGGAAATGCCCCACCCCTGGCTGCGATGGCTCCGGCCACGTGACGGGCAAATACTCGGGCCATCACAAGCTGTCTGGCTGCCCACTGAACGAGAAGAACCTGAACGTCGTGAACGGTGGGGAGGGCAAACTGGTGAACCCCTCCCCCTCGCCCAGCCCCAGGGGTCCCGGCCGTCCCCCACTGCCCCTGGCCCTGGGAAGGGGCAAGCGAAAGTAAGAAGACCTCTGTGTCTTTGGAGCTGTTGAAAATGATCGATTTAAAGATGGATTTTTAGTTTTAAATGTTGGTAGGTAGGTCCAGGAAAAATAATTCAAAATTCACTTTTTGCATTGATAGAAATGTATGTGTGTTCAGATTGTGTGTGAGATTGAAAATTTGAGTGGTTGGGCCGAAGATCAAGAAAATGTGGAAAAAGTTGAAATCAAAGACTATAATGTATTCAGTGATCCCTTGTCTTAACCTGTGTCAAGCATTTTCAGTGACAGTTGCAAGTTGTGTTGCACTTTCTGTTTGTTTAATACAAGGGATTCACAATAGTGCGCCTCCAAGAGTTTGCAACACATTGACCAATCATAATGCGTGAAATCTGTCGACCATTTCCAAACGCGCATTGGGTCAACAGATTTTGGGCATTGTGATTGGTCAATGCCTTGCAAACTCTTGGAGGTGCACTATTGTGAATCACCCGTATTGACACAGACATTAATCACTTACCTTGTCATTTTTTTCCTGTGATTAAAGCTATCAACGTTCCACTTAGATGACCTCGTGGTCGAATCACCGACTTAAAAAATTAAATCTTTGTGGAACAAGAAAGCTGTGGTAAAAAATTAGCAAGGCAAATTTCTGGAGCTGTCAGAGTTGCGTTTTGTTCTCTCTTCCTTTAGCTTTTTGTTCTCAATCAAAGCATAACAGTCATTTTTGTTAAGCAGACGCTCCCTGTCTGCGGCGTCATTTGTAATTTATGGATTGTATTTCTCATCTAAACAGGCACAAGGGCACTTCCCTTCTCTTGCCACAAAAGAAAAAGAAGAAATCCCACCCAGACAAGGATGAAAGTAAGTCCAAGAAATGACTGTGCTGAACAAGAGCAGTTTTGAGCCCACACAATGGAGAAAAATAGTACATTTAGAGAAGAGTCAATTATATAACCTTGCATGATAATGTCATTGCCAACAATTATTATTCAGTCTCAATCGTATTGCTGTCTATACAAAATCTTACTTCTTCTGTACATGTGAGGCCATGATGGGAATACTGGTCTTGAAATTACACACACAACTTTATTAGAAGTAGCCGTAGCCTCAGTCAAGTAAGTCAGACAAGGCCCAGAACTCTGCGAGGGGTTGGGAAGAAAAAAGTATGGTGGAAGCTTTCAGTTGTCTCAGGATGGAAGCACCGCTTTCACCTGGTAGGGTATGAACCTCCCTCTGAGGTTCTGCTGTGCCTCTGTTGTGGTGAAATGAATTTTGATTGGCTCTTGTTGGACTAAAATCATGGACGGAATTAAGAGGCGATTGTGAGACAGCAGGGTTTAGATTTTACTTCTTAAATTTCGCAATGGGTATTCAGCAAATCAAGCGAGATGTTTCAAATGGACATCTGTTTTTTTTTATGCTGTCCCTCTCATTGGTGTTGTAGTCAAGACCATCACAAGACCAGACACAAGACTAGACACAAGAACAGACACGAGATGAGACACAAGACCAGTCACAAGTAACAGGGTGAACATTGACAAAAGGAATGCTTTTGTTGCAGTTCATTTGAATTGTGACTTGAATTCAGACTGGAGGTCTTGTGTTGGTTTTGAGATGGTCTTGTGGGGTCTTGTGATGGTCTTGAGATAGTCTTGTAGGGTCTTGTGATGGTCTTGCGATAGTCTTGTGGGGTCTTGTGATGGTCTTAAGAGGCCTCAACTACAACTGTGCCTCTCTTGTCTCTGTCCCTGCTTTAATAATCCCAGACGTTCTTCCCCTTTGTGTAGAATCGTCCAAGACCAACCTCCACCACCAGCTGCACCAGTCGGTCTTCATGTCTGCCATGTCACCCAACCCGGCCAGGGACTTGCCCCTCTGCTGGGAACAGCACTCCAAGCTCTTGCCCGGCCTGGCCAACCTGTCCTGCAGCACCGTGGCCAAGTGGTCCACGGAGGAAGTGGCCGACTTTGTGCGGAAGCTGCCGGGCTGCGGCGACCACGCCTCCAAGTTTGCCGAGGAGGTGAGAGAGAGAGAAAGCGAGAGAGAGCGGGTTTTTCTTCATTCCCGTCGTACATTGAAACCACTTGTAGTGTTCAGACTGAATGGCAATACCTCATTTGTTTAGTTGAAAGCATACTGTTCGATGCCTCTTCAGCAAGACACGATTTCTTATTGAGTCTGAATTTCCTAGACGTGGGTGCAGAATCAGGGGAAGTCAGGAGACGATGACGAAGATGAGATTCGGAAAAATTTCCAGAGAGAGTTTGTGGATGTTGATTCAAGAATTCCAAGGGGAGGTTACAGATCTCATCTTTGTCTTCGTCAGCTCTGTCCAGAGTGCCAAAATGATTTTTCAAACATTTAACACTGGAACAAAACTAACGTACTCCAGATCCTAGATGCTGCTGAATTGGAGGTACAAAAGCAAGGCATGTTTTGCAAATTTTCCTATTTTTGTCCCCTTTTTTTCCCCTCAGCAAATCGATGGCGAGGCCTTCTTGCTTCTGACGCAGACGGACATCGTCAAGATCATGACCATCAAACTCGGGCCGGCGCTCAAGATCTACAATGCCATTCTCATTCTGAAGAGTGCGGAGGAGGCATGAATAACCTCACCAAACATCAGGTTGCTAGACTCCTCCAAAGCTCCCTCCTATAACGTGGGGAGCCTGCTTTGATGGAGGGTGGTTCTTTGTATCTGAAAGGAATCTGTGAAAGTACATATCTTAAGGCAAAGATGCAGCCGAAAAGGCAGAGTGATATTGAGGATAGCCAGTGCATGGCTTTTAAGGAGAAGGCTGATCAAATACAGTGAACGCTTCAACCGTACGGATATGTCATCACTGTTTGATCAGCAGTACGTTATGAAGACAACTTCTGAAATACCCAGTGATAAATCCTTATTTCTCCCCATGTTGTCTGTAGAACACAGGCTCTGTGTAACATAGAGGACCAATGAAAGGGTATTTGCATGTCAGTGTTAACCTTTGGTAACGTGTATTATATTAAGGAAGTGAGGCAGGCTAGTTACTTCCGTTACTGAGTAGCCTGTGAAGTGAAGTGGATGGCAAGGAACCAGTCTGAAAATGAACGTAAGTTCATTTGGTGGTGTCAGCCACTGATTTCTGTGGAAAAAAGTCTGGGCAACTCACTGGCCATTCCGAGCTGTCGACGTGAAGTGAAAAGTGAAGCTACACACTGGTCGCTGAACCCTAGCTACATTGTCATGTGCAGAGGGAACCAGTCTCAACTGCTCCCATCATTCAGAAAAAAACCTTTCCCGATCTACAGATTGTGGCAATATAGAGGACAGTGACTTCACTTCTGACAGCCAGTGGTCTGTCCAGACTTTTTTTTTAAACCTAAGAAAAGTGGAAGCAGTGAACCCTTATCACGTTCAGCATCAGGTTTTTATGACATCGCCGAGTGAGAACTGTACAGCGAGTCCAAGACTGCCAATCTGTGAAACAGAGGGCGACAGCTCAGAGCGATCCTGCCAGATCCAAGGGATGCCAAGTAGCATAAAATTTCAAACTCACCTGTAGATGATGGAGCCCAGAATGTAACATACATGTAGCACAGTAAAGTGGAGTACATTGTAATGCTTTCCACAGTCTGCCCCAGACTGGTGCTGCTTCATGAATTAAGTGGTTTTTTTTTTTTTCTCTTCAGTGCAGAAGTCAGTACCAGTATGTTCCAAAATGTAAATAAAGACCGCCCCTGTCCATGTGGGCAGCTGCGTGTAAAAGGGGGAGGGGCATTAATGTTTAAACAATAACGGCTGTGCTTTGCTTTCCTACAGTGTAGAGGCGAGGTGAGGCCGAAACGCCAAGCATCACTCATTTCTCATGGTAGATTCTGCCCTGAATTATTAGAGTAGGTGGGCAGTGCACAAGTGCACCAGGTTACCAAGAACATCATCAGGTTTTAACACGAGGAATTGTGAAAAGCATGTTAACTTTTTCCTTCGAAAGTGTTGCCAACAGTACTGTGGTAAAGACAATTTATTGGTAAAAGGAAACTCGATATGAAGAAATTATGCCAAAATTCCCTTAAAATGAAGATAAACGAACGTAGATTGACTTAAATGAACTGAAATACATTACTAGGAAATGAGACCATCAAATGCAGCTGTAGTTATCAAGTACAGTGCTACCAAGAATTTAAAATCCATCTCTTTGATTGTGTCATCCAAGTTATTTATAGTCCCAGGTTTCCATTCCGTCCCTGCCTCGTGGGACCAGGTAGCAAGTACAGATAATCACAGACGTCTCTTCCGTTGGACTTCCTCTCCAAAATCATGACTAGTTGGCGTGTTCATGTTTCCATGGATTTCACGGTATAATCTGCTACATTTTGATGGCTCTTTTTATACACCGTAACTGAAACAAGTAATTTCCTTTCTAGTGTGTTATTTTCATACAAAGTAATGGAAATGTGCAACGTTTCAAGACATTTTTAAAAATAGTTTCCTAACCCGGACCCTACGTACGCTGTAGGCTTGGATAAATTAACCTTAGAAGATTTCTGCCTTGTTAAATCGCATGTTTCCATTTCAAAGGCATATACATGTAATTCTCAAATCCTTTAGAGGGTTTGGAATCACACGACTGCTGAAAAAAATAGGCAAAATTCATATTTTGGACAGGCTAAAGCTTTTTCTTGCGTAATTGTAGTTTAAAACAGTTTTATTGTGATCAAACTTGGTGAACCATTTTGAATGTTTCATCACAGCATATACTAAAGATTCAAAAGTGGAAAAACCTGCAGCCACTTGCCATTGCCATCGCCCAACATAGCAAACCATGCCATAGTGCTTATAGCCTCGAGCCAGTCACATGTATAGACCAAATTGGTGTCTACTGTACATGTACGTTGAATGAATCATGGCTGGGACTGGTGTCTAAAAATAGTTTGACCTTGTCTGGATAGCTGAGGTGTAGTACTTTTATCTTGAAAGATCTCTGCAATACAGATCTGACCAGGCAGCTGTGTTACAAATGTATGTGTGAGCAGCATGCATGCCATCGAGCTGCTCCGTTGTGTTGAAATGACCTATGTTAGGTCGGTTATAAATATCGCCACCAACAGGGATGACTAGTTTCTTATGTCATTGCCAACTGTTACAAAACCTGTGGTTGTTGGATGTTATTTGTGGAGGATTTGCGGAGGATTTCGCTTTTGTCCAGATTGTTACCCCTAAGTATTTAACACTACTTAGGTGTTTCTCAAGAATACATGTTTTGGAACCAACACAAGGGTATAAAATGTGTTATTGTACATAAAGAAACACTTGGCCTCAAGTTTTACTATATCCTCACTATTATGTTAAATTGTTAGCATTAACCTTTTTTCAAGTCTGACAGTTACAGTAAATGACCGTAATGTGGTGTACCATATGAACTAAATAAAGAAGCCGTTGGCTCATGTAACTTTATTTAGAAGACTAGTCAAGAATGATTATTGCAGTCACGTATGGTCTGCCAAACGGAAGAGATTAGGTTGAGACTTGGTTGGGAGTGCACTAGTGGTGTGTGTGTGTGGGGGGAATCAAGGCATGGCCTGCAAATGGACACATATAGACTTGACCTTGGCTCTGGAAGCTCTTGTTAAACCAGTGTCCAGTCCCACATAATTACTGCTTCTTGTGACCAGTAATAGCTCATTAAATTGTTCATTTTTGCCAGAAACCCTTAATGATCAAGCATGGACACAGAACCATATTTCTTTTTTTTGGCGGGGGGGGGGACTTTTTGGGTTGGGGCTGATAATTAGGAATTTTATTACGGCCTATGTGAGAGTCAAGTTGAGGCTATTTCTTGGGTCTTTTCACATGCCTTTTAAAGGAAAGGGAATGAAACTGACCAAAACAATTGCCTTTCATTTCCCTAAATGGGGGAGGGGGGGGGAGTGCCATAGCCTCCATTGTCCCTCACTCTGGATCTGTCCTTGGACGTTATTGGTTGGTAAGGACAAGATTGACATAGAAATTAGAGCTTTGGGTAAACTAGTTTCTCATTCATTCTTCATATATTTTTTTTTTCAATCTTTTTTTTTGGCGTGACTAATCTCATGTGGGTGTGAGCTGGCATGACGCTAACTTGAAATAGGCCTACTTGAGTCTCACACTTGTGAAATCAAGGATAAAGACCTGTGCTGTGGTCATGATGAAAATGTGCTTTGCTGCCCATTCATCCACCTGATATTTACGGTCATGAAACATACTAAATTTCCTCTTTGGCCAAGCAGCAGTGTCTATCACAAAGCCAGCAAGCTATCCAGTTTAAATAACTATCGGCTGACCATAAATGCATGATTCTCTGATTCTTTTTTGAAGGCTTGTCTTAGGCTAGCTCTGTCTGTTGGGCCTGCAATGGTGAGGAAATCTTTTGCCTAACTTTGCTGTCAGGTCAAGAAAATGTTGACTAACTCGTAACTTCCCACTTACGGTCAATTTTTTGCCTAACTTTCCACTGACTGGAGGCAGCATACCGATACGGCGGTAATGTGTATGAAAAAATAATTCCAAACTTTTCATTAACCTTGTAAAGGAACCTGTTCATGGTTTACTCAACTTTACATTTTCGTAGTGACCAACTTCTTCACGTGAATATGGAATTTGTGAGACAAATTACCATTTGAAATAGGCGGATTATATTTCGATACGTTCTCACCACCGCAATGCAACTCCTTGCATGCAGCTGTACGGCGGTACTCGACTCGCGCGGTTGACACGGCGCGCGCGGCAGGGCCAGTTGTGAAGAGATGACTCAAGAGGGCGCTCTATCAAATTGACGGTGTGCGCGCGAGAAGTGTTTTCATGGTGGTATGGTACACTGACTAGGCCAACTGTGTTTCTGCAATTCTGGTAGCCTACTTTGATAGCATCTTCAACAAAAGTTCATGTGTGGGAAAAGTCGGAGAATAGGCCTATCTGCAGTTCCTTTAGAAAGGTTTGTGTTGTTTGAAAAAAATCATCAAATGCGCTTCTTCTACGTCTGCCGCTGAATGCTACACCGATATAGTATTAGGTACGAGATGACTTGGGTACGAGATGACTCGAGTACGAGATGACCGGCTATTTCTACCTTCATGTTACACCTACATATAACTTCTACTTGGACACCATGGACACGTGTCATGCCTGAGGCTGATTTCACAAAGGACATAGAGCAAGCTAAGGATTATGGATAGTGTAGGGCCTGCATGTATGTAGGTGGGCCGGGCATGCTGGGATGCCATATGAAGTGGTTTAGTCATGCGGAATAGCAATGAATAGTGTTGGGGCTAACGTCAGTGAAGACTGTCAAAACCATAGAGCAAGGAACAGAACAGACAAAGGACACAGGGGACTTTAATTGTCATGTAATCTGTTATGCAGGAATGTTAAATATTGACAGACCGACATGACCGAAGAACCTCATGTTATGGTAAAAATATCATTCTTTATTAATATTCATTTCCCTGTTATTTAAGAAAGTTATTAAAAAGTCAAAGAGCTGTTGCAATGCCAAACACCAGGACTCACCCTTTCAATAAATATATCTTCCTTGTGTAGCACGTCTTCGTCACCAGTTACCGTAGATTTCAAAGAGCTTCAGCTGCATAGATCAGGCAGGAATTGTGGTCGAACCCACTAAAAGCTGCCTACTCCTGGGCACAAAGAGATCTGAAATTTTGTGAATTGCTTCAATGACATGAATGACAGACTTTGAGTTGTGAAAAGGAAAAATTCAACTGCAATGTGGTTTTTTGGTAATCTCTTTTCAAAGCCTTAGGTGCACAGAATTCAGAAATAGGTAGATCAAGGATACTGCAGACTGAGGACGGGGGTAGGCATGGTAGGCCCTAAAGTAAACTGTGTGCAATCTTGCCCACTAGTAACCAGTAGACATGGTAGAGGCCTCGTCCCTCTTCCCCAGGGCCCCATCTAGTTCATTGTATTTTGAACTGAGAGAATTTGAAGTTTTCAGGGAAGAATTTTGGCAACACCACATGAGGATAGTCAAGGGAAATGTTGAAATGGGCCATGTTAGGGAAGTTGGAACTCATATGATACATGTACAAGACGCATGGCCAAGGTGCAAGGCGTCAGTAGCTTGTGTCATTGGAATTCATACATACAGATTACATCATTAGATGCGTGGGTAAGAGTTCCAAATACTAACGTCTCCGGTTTTTCGCTTGCAGTGGTTTATTAGCCATCAGAAAGTGATTACATGTCTTAGAATTCAATTTAGCAGGGAAAATTGAAACATACAGGCAGTCACATGTAATCATGAGCTAGTGCTGGTTTGTCCATCATTCTTGGTGGGAGTTATTCCTCCATGGTTTGAATTCCATCATGTCACCAGGCGTGTCAGGTTTCCCTGAAATTCTGAGGGATAAGAGAAGAGCAGGCGCACTGTCATGGAGGGCCAAGAGGGACCAGCTGCCGGGGAGGAGGATATTTTGGCTATCAACCCGAGGGGTAAGTGTTTGTGCGTTTGTGGGCATGGTGGGGGCGTGGTGGGAGGGGATAGGCCTGTTGACTTAATCATGGTTCAATCCCTCTGAAAAGGTGGGTGACTTTGATCAACCAAAAAATGTACTGATACAGGTTTGCATTTTATGTGCTGTGAGTTTGAGGTGAATATCGTCAGAAATGAAAGAGGAATTTGTTTGTGGAGGAATTTGTTGGTGTGGATATTAAATTTTAATGATACCCCATATGTATATTGCCAAGTAAAAACAGGAGCGGTAAAGGAAATGTGCAGGTTGAAAAATGTTCACAGGGCAAGTAAAATGAGTCAGCTCCAGTTTCTCTTTGCTTCATGAAAACAATGGAATTGCCATGTCACACCACAACTAGAGCATTGTCCCAACTGCAGACCCAACTGTAGTTGGGTCAGGTCCAACTTCAGTTGGGTCTCTCCCAACTGGGCCCAACTATAGTTGGGACAGATGCTGTAGTTGGGGCATAACATCCACATTACATATGCACTTGTGTGTGTGTATACACGGTGTTATGAATGATCTTAAGAATGCCTTAAGTATCAGTTCTGCAATGGTGTCCGTTTTTATCACCGCTGTTCAATTTGTTGTAGCCATCAATGTGGCCGAGTTTGCCGGTGCCCGCGCGGCTGAGCTCAAGACCATGACGGAGGCCGTCATGACCATGGGGGGCATGCGCAGGACTTTCCAAAAGCTGCCGCGTCATCTGCGACGTCGGGCCATGAGCCATGACCTGCGACGACTGCCGAAGAGACTGCGAGATTCTGAAGAGAGAACAGTGAGGTTGCCACTTCGTTTTGGTTCGTCACACACAGCATCAGTGTTGTAATCAAATCCATTGCAAGTTCTTTCATAAGTCTCTTCAAAACTCCCTTTCACAAAACCAAGTTACCAAGACCTATCGCAGGACCAGTCACAAATAACGGGGCGAAGAGTTTGTCACAGTTCACTTGAATAGCTTGTGACTTGGATTAAGACTGAATGATTTGTGAGGGACTTGTGATGGACTTGGCCCGCAACCCTGAACGCAGTTATGAACATGCTTACAGGATATTACCCCAATGCATGTAACTTAACCTCAACCCTTTAGGATATTAAGAACTTAAAGTTTTTAAGTTTTCCTTTAGGAACTTAAAGTTTGGCTTGTGAATAGATATAGACGAGTGATTTATATTATTTTCATTTCTTCACTCTAATTGTTATCATTTTTTATGGAATTGTTAGCCTCTTAGCCCTTTCTTGTTTTGTGTCCATTGTTAGATTTTTCTTACGTCACTTTTTGTGTAGCATTACCTTATTAACCTAAATACTGTGTACTTCTTTTGCCACCATAATTATGTAATGTCATTTTCAACAATGTGTAAGTACACAATGTTTAGGGGGTCTCCGGTTTACAAGCTCTGCTTTTTGCAGACCTCCACTTATTGTTAATTAATTGTTCCATTCAATTGTTTTAATTTATGTACTCCTCTGACATGCATAAGTGGAAAATGAAATGAAGTGAACTGATATTTGGCAAGGTACCTTGTTGAACAAACGATATGCAACACTCTTAGTAAACCCCTGCCGAGTTGCACAAGATTCAACAGGTCAGCTATCCTCTTGACTTTATGGCTGAAGAGTCTCATTATTGCGAGCTACTAGAGGACTCCATATATAACACTCTGCAAAGGAATTAACTCTCATTACCGCAACAGTGGCGGTTTATTCCTCTGCTGTTGACTGCTCAGTTCAGCAAGATCTTACAGGGTATTGCACTTGTCATTTGATGTGTCTGTCAAGGCTATGATTAACCTGTTGTTAGGGCCTTGAGCTCTGCATTGCCCAAGTTGATACCTCAAGTTGTAACAAGGTCATTGTAGCAGCATGGAAGGCTGCATGCATGGTCATTACAGTGGCGATGGCAACAGCACTGCATTAATTGAGACCGATAGAATTACTTTGATATTTGTTTCGTTCGATCTTCAAGATGCAGAAAAGCATGCACAAGAAGAAGGCTGGTCAGGGCAAAGAGGGCGGGGCAGAGGAAGACCTGCCCCCGGCGAAGCGATCGCGCCGTCACCGTCGCCGGCCCAGTAACCTGAAGGCGGAGTACCAGCGCAGACAGGGCGGCCACGCCTGGCTGGAGACCCATATCTGGCATGCCAAGAGGTTCAAGATGGTGGGGCAGTGGGGCTACAAACTGCCCCTGCATCCGTCAGACAAGAGCATCAGGGCCACCTACAGGTACGACTCACGGACGGTTCATTCCTTGACCATATTATTTGACTGAAAATTGGAAGGCGAAATAAAGCGGTCAACATTTGATGTACAGCCAAACGCCACAAACACTGACCTCTTAGAAATAAGTTTCTTTGAATAGTATTTGTACAATATTTCCTCTTACTGCAACCTCCAAATGTTTCAACACCGTGGCAATATTTGCTACCACGACAGGTTACGCACAGTGCCCCAAGTCGTGACACGTGGCTGTTTCACCTGTCGGCCATGCCTTGTGAGATTTGAAGCATTTCATGGTGGAGGTAGCAAGTAGACTAGATAGGTTGGTGCTAGCACCATGGATATATTTTTTGAGTGTGTGGGGTTCTGAAAAGAAGTGTTGGTACTCAGTGTTTTAGTCAGTATGCTGTGTCCGTTGAGAGAGTAGATTTCAGACAGTATGCCCTGTCCATTGAGAGAGTACGTTTCAGACGGTATGCTCTGTCCGTTGAGAGAGTACGTTTCAGACAGTATGCTCTGTCCATTGAGAGAGTACGTTTCAGACAGTATGCTCTGTCCGTTGAGAGAGTACGTTTCAGACAGTATGCTCTGTCCGTAGAGAGAGTACGTTTCAGACAGTATGCTGTGTCCGTTGAGAGAGTACGTTTCAGACAGTATGCCCTGTCCATTGAGAGAGTACGTTTCAGACAGTATGCTCTGTCCGTTGAGAGAGTAGATTTCAGACAGTATGCTCTGTCCATTGAGAGAGTACGTTTCAGACAGTATGCTCTGTCCGTTGAGAGAGTACGTTTCAGACAGTATGCTCTGTCCGTTGAGAGAGTACGTTTCAGACAGTATGCTCTGTCCGTTGAGAGAGTACGTTTCAGACAGTATGCTCTGTCCGTTGAGAGAGTACGTTTCAGACAGTATGCTCTGTCCATTGAGAGAGTACGTTTCAGACAGTATGCTCTGTCCATTGAGAGAGTACGTTTCAGACAGTATGCTGTGTCCGTTGAGAGAGTACGTTTCAGACAGTATGCTGTGTCCGTTGAGAGAGTACGTTTCAGACAGTATGCTGTGTCCGTTGAGAGAGTACGTTTCAGACAGTATGCTGTGTCCGTTGAGAGAGTACGTTTCAGACAGTATGCTCTGTCCATTGAGAGAGTACGTTTCAGACAGTATGCTGTGTCCATTGAGAGAGTACGTTTCAGACAGTATGCTCTGTCCATTGAGAGAGTACGTTTCAGACAGTATGCTCTGTCCGTTGAGAGAGTACGTTTCAGACAGTATGCTGTGTCCATTGAGAGAGTACGTTTCAGACAGTATGCTCTGTCCATTGAGAGAGTACGTTTCAGACAGTATGCTGTGTCCGTTGAGAGAGTACGTTTCAGACAGTATGCTCTGTCCATTGAGAGAGTACGTTGAGCACCACCAGTTCTTTTCTTTCCAGTAATACTGGTTCTTTTCAGAACCCTACATACTCAAAAAAGAGATTTTACCGGCCATGCCTTGTTAATTGGCCACATAGAATGTCTTCTAAGAGTATCTAGTGTGCCTTTGGTCAATGGGGACAGAATGTCTTCTCAGAGTATCTAGTGTGCCTTTGGTCAATGGGGACAGAATGTCTTCTAAGAGTATCTAGTGTGCCTTTGGTCAATGGGGAGTGAATATTGACAAGGTGTAGACTTTATGTAGTGCCTTGGGGATCGGTGTGGAAGTGGTGTACTTCTTGCCCATTTCGTAGTATTGTTAAAGTGAACATTTTCTGGAGCTGTGTCAGTGGTTAGTTGAAGTTCCAGAGTATGCGTGGTGTATTTCTGACGCTGTTGACTAATTATTAAATGATTGTGTTGTGGAGAACTGCTATGCACCACTGAGCCACCAAACTTGCACCAACTTATCCTTTGGTGTTAAATGCGGTTCCGGAGTTGAAATGGGCAGAGAATCCATCTGAAGTAAAAAGATACACCAGTAACCTGTTTTTTGCATACACAGTAATTTCTCTGCAGGGCAACCCTGTGCCTCGTCGCTATGTGAACCTGACCCATGTTTTCATTGCCCCCTACCCATTAGGGCCATGGCCAGACACTGCCTCCTCCAAGACGTTTCTTACCTGCGAGTTGTCGAGATGTCTGGTCCCCAGGGATTGACACTGAGGGCACTCTCCCGCCTCACCAGTCCATCCACTGGTGAGTCCGTCAGATGTCCGAGATAAACATGTTCTAAGAAGTGTGGACTTTGGGGGGGAAATTTTGGAGATGACAGTGTTTAAGATCCATCTCTGTTGCACTGAACCAGTAGTTATCTCTATGTCAGAAGTTCAGGTTTGCGTAGGATAATTGTATCTTTTGTGGTCTGGGGCAAAGTATGTTACGTCAGTAATATTTTGGGGATAATATCTGTTAAACAGGTTTGACCTGTGCCGCAGCTGCTTTTCTCAGTGGTCAGCGTCACGGTGAAGCAGTCTTTTACCGAAAGGATCAGTTCCCCCAGGGTGCAATAGGACCCGTCCAGTTCCTCTGGAAAGCCGAAGCGACTTTGGCAGACAGTGTCCCCGAGGCAAAAGGAGAAAGCCAAGAGGGGTGCAAAGCTGGAATGCCAGCGGCAAGCCCTGGGGGAAAGTTTGAGGAGAAAGGAGTCAGAAAGCTGTGGCTGTGGGCTCACCCATCGTGTGCCTCAGAGTTACTCAAGGAACTCAAAGCAGCGAGCGAGGCTGAAAATGCAAATACTGGTAATCACGTTAATACATTACAAGACGTTGATACATGTTTCTCACAGGCTAATCAACTTTCAAGGAACATCAGTCAGTCTGCACTAAAAGCAAGTTGATCACGTTGATACATTACAAGACGTTGATACATGTTTCTCACAGGCTAACTGACTTTCAAGGAGCATCAGTCAGGCTGCATGAAAAGCAAGATCAAACTGGCTCTTCCTTATTCAATCCTGCAAAATCCTTCCAACCGCTTAGTGGATAATGAAGTAACTGAGAGTGTTGGGGATAAAAATCCTCCTGAAATTACCAGCCACCAGATACTGTTTGATTGAAAAAGATTTATTTTAAGGGTACCACAAACCCTAACAGTCCTCAGTCTTCCAACAGGATTTAGGACTGATATGGCTCAGTTTATCTCTCCAAAATGGCTCAGTCATGCTTTCTGTTCTGTTTTAGACTCAAACAGCAGAGTCACCGTGACACAGCTCAAGGACAGTCCCCTGAGATTCTGCCTGCAAGGCCCACTGTCGCACCCAGTGCTTCTTCACGCCCTAAAGATGTCTGACGTGGGCAAGGCCTCTGGCTCGGAGCAACCCAGACTGTGGTGGGAAGATTACTACGCAGTGAGTATTGCTTTCAGCATGTTGCACCTGAGGGTGCATGTACACGATCTGGCTTTCTGTATACACTGGCACAGTCAATGGGTTTAAAACGTCAAGGGTGCCTCGAAGTACCTCCATCTGACGTCTGAATACATTAATCCATTAATCATTAATCCTAGAAATCTGTAGAGGTGTACCATGTGTTAACTTTAACTTGGCCCTAACCCTTGCTGTGCATGGCCTATTGTGGTAGCAAGTACTGCTTCGTGGGCACGCCCCGGAATGTTGAAATAAAGAAGGCTCTAAGAAATACGTTTATGTACAAATCCTGAACACCCATCAGGTTTATGTTTTGGCAGCCTGCCAGACATACCAGAATCCAACCCAGCCGAAGCGAGAGCCCTTTTTTAGTCCTTTTCTGTGCGCGCTGTACCACTGTAACCTACAGCTAAAAATTTTAGGACAGTCAGTAACATGTGTGCAGTGTTTGATCCGGTCTGGGTTCAAATCCCAGAGAGGGCTACGAGACACGCCTTCTGCAGGTCGCACCAAATGATCGCTGCAAGCATGCCACTCTGAGATATCAGGCAATTCCACGATGTGTACACGTCATACCTCAGTTAAAGGCTGAAGGGCTCAAAGGACAGTATACGGTCCTGCCGAGAGAGGAAGGTTTATCATCTTGCAATGTTATTGCATGGTTACAGGACCTGCATCATCTGCAAGCCTGGGGGGAACAGTCATCCACCTGGGAGACCCTTGGCGGAGTGAGGACAGCGATGGATCTTCCCCCACGCTGCGTTCTCGGCCTGACAGTACGAGACCCACGCAATCTCCTTCCCATCAAGAGAACCAAGATCATGACAGACCCCAATGAGTTAGTTCCACCTGGTAAGTCGGGGATTTCACCAAGCTTAGTTTGACTGTCAGTTATGCAGCGCTGCCTCTCTGCCAAAGAGAGGCAGACAGGTTGTGTTTATAGTGCTTCCTCCCTGTTGTGTTACTTTTTCTAACTGTTGTTTTCTGCATTTTTGAACATTCTTTTTGTCATGAAAACTTAACACTTCATTACCAGTGACCACTGTGCATGGTTCGGATTTCCTCTTTGAGACTTTGCTCGGACTTTCTTGGTTTTATTTTATTGGTAGTTTCATTTTCACAAAGACAGACATACTTAAACTTTCCCCAGACAAAGTACCAACTGAAGTTGTACGCCAGTTCCCTAACGCAGCGCCTGTGTCTCCCATCTGGGAAAAGTCAGTGCGAAAAGCTGTCACATCAACCCAGATCCCCACCCACAAGCTGAACAGGATGCGCTCTGAGATGCTCGTCCCGGGCCAGGAGCTCAGTCTTGACCGCCAAGAGTCACGTGTTCCGATTCTGCTCCTCCAGCAGCCGGGCAGCGAATGCTCAGCAGCTGCATCCCACAAGTCCAACGGGGGCAGCTCGGCTGGCTTCGGAGGCGGCTGGGACATCGTCCTGCCGAGTGGCTGGGGGATGGCCTTCTGGATTGCCCTGATCCTGAGGGGCGCCCGCGTGGCAGGGCTTCGGGAATTGCGCTCCTGCCACCTGCAGCAAGGGGTTCCATTCTTCCCAGATGTTTTCCCGGACACGGCTGCGGGAGAGGAGTGGGCAGACAAGTTAGAGCAGGAGCTGACCAAGAAGTTCAAGAGCTGGCCGCCCGCCAAGCGGCCCAACTACGGGAAGCTTGGCGTCGTCTCACCTTTTAAGTGTCCCTGGAAGAAACTTCTCAAAGAATGGAGGGATACCAAGAAGTCAGAAGAAGAAGAGGAGGAAGATATTGCTATCGAGCCTAATGCAACAGAAGCAATCAAGCAGGCAGCCAGTGACATAGGTGCATCCTCTGAGGAAAAGAACCTGCACCCTGGAGAAGATGAGAACCAAACCTTCTTTGTCCTACGAGATAGAACTAAACTGGAAAAACTCAGTGAGTCTTTAGGAGCTAACCTTAGGCCCCTGAAAATGTCTATAGCCTCTACGAGGACCAAGCCGAATGTTTCCTTTGGAGCACCCATAGCAGGCATTCTTAAAGATATTGCTGGTGTCAAAATGCACACTACGGAGGCTGCTAATGGACACGCTGCCAGTCAGGCATCAAGTGCACAGAGTAAAGAAGCCAAAACAGGCCATCATATGGAGATAAACAGGGTTGCTGCTGACCTGATTCAAGATGCAGACAGAGTTCTTGTTGGTGTGAGGCTGAGCATGGCCAACCGTGGAGTGCCTCGGCAGTTTGCGATGATTTGCCTGCCGAGCGAGGAAGATTTCGCATCATTCAAATCTGACCAGAGGTTCTGTCCCCGTGAACCCATCCACAGAGAGTTCAAGCTCCCAAAGACGCCCAAAAAGAAGAAAAACAAGAAGAAAAAGGGCCAGTCAGTGGATGACAATCCCAGAGATGGGAGCAGTGATGAAGTCCGCGTGAAAGATGAAGTGGCCTCCAATGTGAAACTTTTCAAGTCTTGCCGTCGTCAGTTGATTGGGTTTGTCATGGATGGAGCCAATGCATTCATCTCTGGAAGTGGCCAAGCAGTGGGCTACTGTTGCATGCTGGGATTGCTGAGACTTATTGAAGAGCGCCCACGGGGCCAGAGAGGAATGGTCCTAGTCCGGGATACAAAAGCAGTCCAGTATCGATTTGCTTTTTTGGATGTTATATAGGATTCATACCTGGACCTGTTGGTATTTTTCTAAACACTGTACATGTACAATACTCATATAGAAAAGGTACTGATTCACTTTTGAACACATATTTTCATGAATTATTGAATTACGTATGTTGTTTATTATTGCCTTTTTTACGAATCTGAAAAATTGATACAAAGTTCGGCTTTGACCTCATTTCTAAGACAGTACTGCTGCAAACATTTCTATGTTGATTTTTTTTCTTCGCAGCGGCAATGCTCTTTACATTTGATTAACTCAGCATTTTATTCAATATGGACATCTTCAAAATCGCATCTACAACAGATTTGACTAATTTTTTTCCCCCAGTTCGAAACAGGATGTCATTACCTGTATTAATGGAAGCACCAACAAGATGCTGTAACAAAATGTCACATGTTTTGATGCCACCATCGTTCTCCTTGGTTTGAATTTTCAATGCTCCCTGCCGTGCAAATATTTGTACACAGTGCTAACAGCCGACCAAAGACAATATGTGCTGCCTCTGGTAATATAAGGAAGACCAAGAATAATTAGAAATTGTTATTTTCCATGGTTGATCAATAATTGGTGGTCGGAACAAAAATGGGATCAATAGGTTACCGTTACTCTTCCGGCAGGCACCATTTTGACCTTATTTACAGTACACCGATTTGAATTCTCAACCAAGATTCTTTGAAGAAGACACAAGCCGAGGCAGCAGTTTTTACATTAACCATGAGACGGGGTTTGCTCTTTTTATTTCAGATAAAATTCAAATCCTTTCTCCCGTGTGGTAGAGTCAGTGAATAATACTTAACTCCGAGTACCACCAAGACTCGTCCTCTGAAGTCTAGAAATACAGACCCGCATGATGTTAAACTTGTCAACATATTTTTCTAACTCGTTCTGCTTAGCCACTTCACTCCACCTATCTTGTATGGCTGCATTTTGAAGTGCTTTTTTAAGTCTGCATGCAGGTTTATGTTCAGAAAGATGTGCATTCTTGGCCAGGGTAAAATCCATGCAGCGTCATGCAGAGTGACGTCGCCCTTTTCCACGTGGGACCCGCTCCGTGAAAATATGTCAAATGACAACAAGGGCCAGTTTTGTTTAACAAGTATTGGAGAGAGCAAACTGAAACTCTTTATTTTGAGGCATCACTCAGTTTGGTATCCTGATCAGTGACGACAGTGCATGCGAGTGACAGATGTTGAGGGATCATATTGGTTTACATTATAATACAAAGGCCTCTAACCATTGTCGTCTAGGACTGAAATAGCTACCTGTCCTTTCCTAGACGATGTTAACAACTGCCCATCCCCTCCCAGTGAAATTGTTTAAGCCAACACCCTTAAGTGCTATTCTAAGGCTGTATTTCTGCTGTACCCAATATCTGGGAAGGAAATGTGAAGAGTTGTTGACCTGTGTTACAGATTGTTTGAAACCAAAACCAAAAAGGAGTCTTTCTAAATTTTGTACAGGAAAAAAATGGCTATCTAAAATTGGTTTTGCCTGTCCTGAGGATTTGATGGCTAAAAGTAGATGAGACACTGCCTAGAACTCCAAATAATTATCTCTGGGAACTGAGGAGTAACGACTCACTTCCACAGATCACACATTCCAAACTCTGTATCCTTGTGGAGACATGGCTTTGTTCTCCAGTACTAAACGTGGTCGCATGTGAAACGATGTTTTCAAACTGCTCCCATTTCAACATGCATCACTCTCCTGGCCTGAAGTTTTGACCAAATGTCCCTTATATAAAGCACTTCAATTTACAACGGATTCTTACATATTAAAAATTTCTCCTCTTTGAGCGATTTCCAAACATCAGTTTCCTTGACTGAGGCAGTTACACGTAAATCCAACCTATCAATTCTACAAGTGCTATTTGTGTTCCATTGTAACTGTTGGGATGATCATAGGAAAGATTTCCATATAAGGACAACGCTTGATGCCCTGTGCACAAACCTTTGAAGCTTGGCTGAAAAAACCCTTTTTCAAAGTAAATGCTTTGGAATTGTGTTAGCGCAGTTTCACTTTTTAGGACGTTATAACTTTTTGATGGCTATTTTTAATTTTAAGGGAAAATTAGTTTTTTCCATATATAGAACTCTTTCCCAGTCACATATGCAAATTCAGCAAGTCCAACCATTTGAATGTAGTCACTAGACACCGTCAGTTATTGCAAGCTAGTGGTAAAATAAGGATTGGGCAAAGATTATTCATACACCAGTCATGTTGTGCTACCATAATGTCACGTTACCGCACAAAAAAAAAAATTTATCTTTTCTGTACAATTTTTTTTACTTTTCATGCGAAGCACGCCTACCACTGCCACCTGCTCACAAGCGTGATGTCACCACAGTGTTGGTCTGCTTGTTCCTGGTTATTGGATGACATATGTTCCCGAAACCGATACACAATACTTTAACAAGACACGACTTTATGCCACAATTCACAATTGACACAAATTTTGCCCATTCAGCGTAACTGTTACTCCATTACGTGCATCACTTAAAAATACTGATGTGCGCTGTCTGTTTTATATTATCTCTGCCTATTTTACACTATGTACATGCATCACGTGAGATTATGAATGTGCCGGATTGTCCATGATTTGTCACAGTTTTGATGGAATAATATGGCATAGGAAAAAGAAAAAAAAAAGTTTATCGGAGAACAATGATGTCATAATACATCTTTCCCAGTGCCAAAGCTGACCCAAAGAACGTGCAGATGATGCCCGTGAAGAACAGGCCATAGGAGATGCCAGTCTTGACGCTGTTGGGCAGGAGGTAGGGATTGCCACCGATCAGTGGGAGGTCAAAGCCAGCCGGGAACATCATGATGGCCAAGCAGAAGAGCGTCCAGGCGGCCAGCCCCATGTACTTGGGGTAGCGCCGCAGCCGGGGCCGCTTGTCGGAGAAGATGATCATGCCCGTGCCGACGGCCAGCGCCACAATACCCAGCATGATCAGTACGGCGGCCAGGAGCCACTCCAGCGGGCCCTCGGCGTAGCGGCAGTCCCAGGGCCGGCCATAGATCTGCTGGCAATGGACCAGCAGGCCCAGGCTCAGGTCCGAGCGCTGGACATTGGAGACCACCCACAGGGGCAGGGCCAGGCTCATGCCGCACAGGGAGATGGCCAGGAAGTAGAGGATGCCGGCCGCCAACAGGAATGAATCCATGGCCGGTGACAGAAGTCTTGCACTCAAAGTCCTGATGTGTGCCCAACTCTGGACAAAGCTGACAATGTTGTCTGTGGTCTACAGATTATGCAGAAGTAGCAGAATCTAAGATAAAAAAAATCAACTCTTATTCATGACAACATTTCATTAAGCTTTACACTTAAGTATCTTTTGCCATGTTTAGACATTCACGCAAAATTATTTGACCTGTGAGAAAACAGGCTGACAGCTTTTTACAATATCAAATTTCCTGAAAAAAAATTTCCAGATCATGCCAGTTCTAATGAAAAGGTACTCGTGACAAATCTGGGGAATATAAAAGAATGCTGGGTCTCTGCCCAATGTCATGATGAATTTTTATTCAACTGTAATGCACCTGTGACTAATGAAGTTGAAAAATAAAAGAGAAGGAAAAAATGTTGTACCCTGACTCCACTTTTCTCATCACATAACATCTCAATAAAAGTCAGTCATTACAGAAATGCTGGAAAGACACGAATTCTGGACTGAAAAACATTTACGTATGTTGTCATGGTTGTTGGGAAATACTTAGAAAATTCTCTTCACTCCCCATAGACTTTGTACACAACTGCTGAAGTGGATTCAGGATGCAACATTTTTTTCTGAGAAGAATTCTACACATGGATGTCACTACTTTTCCTCTGCAGTAAGCTGCCATCACACATGTAAATTTGGCAGGGAATAGGCCTACATGGAGGATATATTGAACTTTAGAAAACGCTTGAAATTTTTACAACCAGTCTCCAAGGGTTTGTGCGGCGATGCATGGTACCGGGTATGGAACTCTTTCCAGTAAAGGTTTACCATAGTTGGTCCTGATGGAAAAAACAGAAGTAGGGCCTATACCATGACGATGACATGACCGACTGCGCATAAATACAATCATGCCGAGTTGAAAGGGCACACCACCAAAAGATGTTGAAAAATTTGTGAAATAGATATGAGCAGAACTCATCAGAAATGAAAATGGTGCGGAACAGATATCTGTAAATTAACATAACGACATCTGCCTGAATTACTTCAACTTTGAAAGGAGATTAACATTGTATATTACCAGCGATCATTTGCGCAGTTCCAACACAAAGCTCCGCCATTTTCTCTGTGTTGTGCTGACGAATGAGGGCGCTATACCAATAAGACAGGGGCTTCAATTCATGAGCCTTCCCATCATGTGTCAATGTCATGATTGCAAGTGCACGTTTTACTTTCTGCGGAGGTCTCCGAAACGGACGCAGATCATTTTCCCCTCTAGATAGAATTAAGTGAGTCTTTCTTCTTCTAACATGTCTAACCTAGAAACAATATTTTCCTCGGTTTGCTGTTGATGGGGTGTTTTGAATCAGTGTTTTTATTCCTCCAGGGTGAAATTTCCTCCATAGCAATTTATTATTTAGCATCAAAAATCCCGGTCAGCCGGTCTGGGCCTATTAAATTAATGTAGATAGCCAGGTCTGGTGAATGTCACGCCCCAACTACAGCATTAGTCCCAACCCAACTATGTAGTTGGGACTGGCCCGGCCTCCTACCCCCATGATCTAACTTGGCACACTTTGAATTTTTCTTCTAGTGTCGCAATATACTTTCACCTCAAAATGTCAAAAGGTGAAATTTACTCGAACTCCCATTTTTTATTCATAAATCTCGATAATGCACACCCACTGCAAAGTTCAGATGAAATTTTATCTTGATCCAGTTTTCTTCCGAAGTGCAAAAAGAACATTTTGAAGTCTTTTAACATAGGCCTACACTCAAGAATACGAAATGGTTTTGTAATTGTGTATGTTAGTGGAGGTAATAATGATTTAGTTAAATTCATCAAATTTAAAGAAACCTTTACTTTAAATGTTTATGTTGGATTTTCTGAAATATTTTCAACTGTGCCACATGCTGTTTTTTTAATTTCAGATGCAATTTCTTGACCTGTTGACACTGAACTTGTCCACAAAGGTTCAAAAAGCCTTTAGGATAAGTCAAGTGAACATCGAATTGGGCCACATTAGGGGACTGTGTATTTTGTTTCACATTAGTGCGCCACCAAGAGTTTGCAATGCGTTAGCCAATCACAGTGCGCGAAATTTGTCGACCCAATGCGCGTTTGGAAAGGGTCGACAAATTTTGTGCATTATGATTGGCCAGCGTGTTGCAAATTCTTGGTGGCGCACTATTGTGAATCGCTCGTATTGATCACTTATTTTCAGGGACTATCATGCCATGACTGTACCTGTGATGGCCTTGAGCTTAGATATGACATGAATATCCAGCCTTGACATTGACAGCAGATGTAGTATTACTCTCGTTGAAATTTGCTTCCATCTGGAGCTGGATTGGTTATGCAAAGCAGATCATGCAAGGTATCTTAACACCAGTAGTAATAACAAGGCGCCTCCAGCCCCTTGTAACATGAGTCTTGCTGGAAAATGTGTGTTTATTTCCTGGTGTCATGAACATTTATAGGAATGGAGTTACTCCAGCAACCCTAAGTCATGGAGCACCATAGCATATCACCTGTCATGCAAAGAGTAAGGAGTTCTTAATTTTTTTTTGTTTAAAATTCATTGTTTTGGTCAAAATGATTCACCTTAAACAGGCTGACTTTCGATCAAATGAGCAAGGCCAGGGGACGCTACTTCAACAGCCACAGAGGCCGAGACCGGGGCGCCAGATGGGATGGAGGCCAGGAAGACGGGCGAGCGGGACCCAGCAGAAGAGATGGAGAACAAGGAGGGAGTGGGTGGGGACAAGGCCACGGTGGAGGGGGCAAAATGGGCGGACCACCACCGGGGCTGAGGGGACGACAGATCGGCATGTGGTATGCTGCACGCGGGAAGGCAAAGAAAGCGGCCGAAGAAGCCAGAAATGTAAGCTTGTAACTGACAACCACAATCATTTCATTCAGAGGCTCGTTAAGTATTGCTCATGAGCAATCAACTCTGTGTTTGTCCCAGATTTTGAACATTGGAAAGAATTTCTACAGGGTGTTTTTAAAAAAAAGATAATCCAACTTTAAGGGGATTGATACGACCATACTATATACCTTTCAGCAAGGATCACGGTACCACTTTAGAGTAGACATCATCAACGTTAAAACGACACAAAGGTTTGTTGTCCAGGGCAATGCATGATGGAGCACCATCACCGAGAATTTAGGGTGCAAAAATGTGGTTGGTTCACTTTCATGTGAAACAAAATCAACACGAATTCGCATTAATTTTAATGACAGATTATTTATTCATTTAGCACACATTCATCAACAGCCGTCCTGAGTGACCTCAGTTCCTGTTTAAGCTGGTTCCATGTGTTTCATACTTTTTAACATTGGCCCAGATTGCTTTCTTTGCTGGTGGGTCTCTGTCTCTGAATGCTTCTCGAAAAGCGTCCGGTGGGCTTGCAGACCTTTGGTTTCTTGAAATGTCTTTACCACAAAAATTCTCTGCTGAGTGGTTACATGTAGCTGCAACATCGGGATACCAAGCTTGTTTGATGGCCAGAATGGACATGGCAGGCCTTTTGAATAAACCCCATTGTATAACCAGGCAAGACATTATTCACAATCAAGGTTAGGCAGTTGGTCAAGTGAGATGCGATGAGGCTCAATACGTGAACAAGTGCAGTTAGGTGCCATGATTTCAATCCATTGGTATTCACTTATGCAATTACATGATCAGGCAAGAAAGGTGTCAATTGAAAGCTCTTATCTTCAATTTTATTATGGTGGCCCCCAAAATGCTGTGTGAGATGCCATATAGCTATATCAAGCCCTTAAAGTTGGAGTTCCCTTTTTTAAAAAACCCTGCCTATGCAGATGCCACTAATTTTTTTCCGTGCAGTGACCTATCAGCCATCTGAAAATAACAACATGTCCTGAGAGTCAAATTCAGCAGAGAAAATGTTAAGATATTCATACAGAAAACACTTAGAATTTTTCAGACCAGTCTCATAGGGTTTGTGCACAGGAAGTCAAGTGGCATCCAATTCTTTCCCAGATTTCTAGTGGTGAAATCTAGTTGCCAGATTTCCATTGTAAGTGTCCGCATTGTTAACATTTCAAACTTAATGCTTATTGGCATAGCATTGTCATTGCTCAGTGACTTGCTCTGTAGTGGCCTTGGGTAAGAGGACACTAAAGAGATATTCAGTTTTAGAGGTGGGGGAAACCCACTATTCTGCGTAAAACCCCATCCACGCGCTGATCTGGGATTTGAACCCAAGTTGCCGAGTACCGGTGAAAGGAGGACAAAGCAACCACCTGCGCCTACCCAACTTGTCCCACTATAATTACCACTTTAATTTCCCAGAGGCCCGTCGTAGGTATGCAGCCCGAGCATGAGCGGCACATCTGCAAGTTGTTGGACGATGTGAGAAACCAGGGATCTGATGACGAAGAACAACTCGAAAACATGGAAGTTACCCCCAGTAAGTTGTTGTCGAGGTCAACAGCTGCATACAGCAAAGATCAGTGAATCAAATCTTGAATTATAGTAAATTTATTCCAGTATTAAAGCCATGTCAAGTCATGTCAAAGGCAGAAGGGTCGTACACTATGTAGGGAACGACTTTGTCACAAATCACTGCAACCCACAGTACATGTATATGCAGGTTGTCAGTTGAATAAGTTTGCAAGGTAACCTGTGGAGGAAGTAGTGGCACTTGATAACCCTGTGTTTGATGGATGAATGCCATGGGCCTTTATCCAACACACAGGTGGTTTCCTGACGGTTTGATGGTTTTATTGCTTTCATGGATGCTGGCCTTTCCAGAGGTCACTTTCCTCTTCGGGTCTAGCACGGCGATGAGCCAGTGCAGAAGGTGCGCTCAAAATGAAATGTGTTGTATAGGTCATCCCAGAGCATTAATACATACGCGAGGCCCACCCTTTCAGCACGTCCGTACGCTGACTCACGCAGTGAACACGCTTCGGCTGGCTTGACGTCAGATGCATTGTTTGCGAGTGACCTTTCCAAAATGAAAGACCGAATTGGCTCAATGTTGATTAAAAGAAGAGATGCATTGTTTTTTTTGTCACAACATTCCTGCAAGTTGCATTGAATGAGTCTTTCATTTGGGAAGATGTGTGAGTTCGGGGCCGTCTCCTTTGTTTCTACCAGGGAAAAATCCGCAAGAGGAGCAGTTCCACTCATTCTACAGCCACGTGCTAACACGAGATGCTGGCCTGGACGATAGACTACGGCTGGAGCTGGAGACTAAGTTGGCCAACAACCGGCAATACAGAGACATGCAGGAGTTCCGCAAGAAGCTGCCATCCTACAATATGAGACATGTAAGTGAAGGCCACTAAATGTTGCTCGTTAAAACGTTGACGTCTTACATCAGCAGGTTTTGAAGGTGTTCTTTAGAGTCAAAGGCATTTGTTCTCAAGCATAGGCATCAGGGGATATCGGTTGTGCATTTTTTTCATGAATCCTATCCAAACTGTAGTTATACAGATGGACAAGGAAATTGGTTGGAGTGGGATTTGAACTTTTGATCCTTTGAGCACCACGAAAGTTCTCCACTAGCTGAGCTATCCAGACTAGGTTGGTGGTTCCACCTAGTCTTCAGTATCTGTATTTAAAAATGCTGTGTCCTCTGGGAGAGATTTGTTTACCTCTTCTCACGTTTGTAGAAAAGCTGACCTTGTTTTTACCATGACTTTCTGAGATGATCCCTGACTGCTTGGTACATATTTCGAGATGCTGAACTTCCGCTTCAGATTAATACTCACTTTGACAAAGGCTGAAAGATCTGGAGTCAGGAATCCCTCCAAAAAAATTACCTCTGTGCAATTTTCTTTTAACCTGGGTTCTTTTTGCAAGAAGGATGCAAACTTAAACCAGGCGTAACTCTATGTTTTACCCCGAGGTGCCTTTTAAAATCTCAAGGTAAACCTTGAGATGCATCTTGTGTCAATTTCCACTCTTCCCCGACCATGCTCTTTCATGCCGTTTTTCATCAAGGAGCTTCTGCGTTTGATCAGCGAGAACCAGGTGGTAGTCATCAGCGGGGAGACAGGCTGCGGCAAGACCACCCAGGTGCCCCAGTTTATCCTAGACCACCATATCCAGCAAGGTCAGGGGTCGACCTGCCGCGTCATCTGTACTCAGCCCCGTAGAATCTCAGCCATATCGGTCAGTGAAATGCTCAGGCGTGTTCTGTGCAATGTCAAGATTTTTACTTGTGAGAGAAACTGTAATAACATTGGAATTATTTGACATGTGTTTCGTCAGATGCTCTTGAATTCAAAGAGTCTATTGCTGGTTATAATTTGTATATTGCATATATGAATTGTGGTTTTAATCCTCACGTTAATTTCCGTTGTGCTTTTTACCAGCAATTTGATGTTGCTGGCAGCTTCAAGCACAAAATATGAAGAAGTTCTATAAAGCGCTGCTTCTTGGTTTGTGGTTTTAAGTGATGCCCTCTCCAGCCCAGTAACACAGATTCCTTTATTACATGCCCCTCAATATATACGTTGAATGAGTGTCCATTGACCAACTAATGGAAAAAGTGCATTAGTATCACCCCCAATAGCGTCTTGAAGGCAAAGTTGTTAAAAAAAAAAACCTGTGTGCATCTCCAATTGAGTCCACAAAAGGAACCAAAAACATATGTTCAAGTCCTGGTTACTGGTTTGTCAGGTGGCTGAGAGGGTGGCGTGTGAGAGAGGCGAGGCATGCGGCAGTGGCAACAGCACGGGGTACCAGATTAGATTGGAGGCACGGTTCCCACGGCAACAGGGCTGCATCCTCTACTGCACCAATGGTATCTTGCTGAAGTGGCTGGAATCAGACCGGTAAGTTACTTGACTGGAAAAACATAAAAGCTCATATCCCTTTTGATGTAATGGCGGTTCTTTTTCATGTAACAAAACCTTGTGTTGTTTTGCCCTGCAGAGGCAAGGTTTGCTGGTAGTTAGAAAGCCACAGTCTTCCGTTTCTCTTGTTTTTTGACAAGAAGCATCTGTATTTTGTGTACGTTGAATAGAATGTTAATTTAAATACATCTGTTTGGGACAGACTTCTGCAAAGCGTAAGCCACGTTGTTCTGGACGAGGTTCATGAGAGAGACATCATCTCTGACTTCCTGCTGGTCATTCTCAAGGATATTCTTCCCAAAAGGTACAGAGAGGAAGGTTGAGGAAGAGTTTGCTTGATACTCGCACAGATCTATGGCAATTTACCACTGAGTTTGGCAGTGTTGGCCAGTTGCTTCAAGTCTGATGCAACAGTAGATATTGTTGTCTGTGACAGTGGACGAAAGGGAAAAACAGGATGTGATTTGAATATTTCAACCTTTGCCTGTCTCGTGAAAAGATTTGAATTGAGTTACAGTGATAAATTGGGTGAAGATATGTTTTTTTGATGAGGATCAAGCCACTTCACGTGATTTTACGATACCCCTGATCATCGAGCTTGTAGCAGTTCCTGGATGCAGGAATCCTGTCGGCCCAGTGATCGTGGTCGATAACCAAATGTTTCTCTCGTTTTCAGACCGACGCTCAAGTTAATCCTGATGAGTGCGACCCTCAATGCCGAACTGTTCTCAGCCTACTTCCACGGTTGCCCGATGGCCAACATTCCTGGTTTCACCTTCCCCGTCCTGGAGTACTGGCTGGAGGACGTTCTTCAGATGACCAAGTAAGGCAAACACAGACTTGGGAAGCTTCTTTTAACCTCTGAAATCTGTCGGTGTTACACTAGTGGCTTAATCTGTGTACCTAAAAGAAAAGGAGATATCAAAACCTTATTACACTAACAGTTGGGCTGTTTTCACAGTCCAGGATACAGACAGGTATAGTTTTGGCGGACAGGTCATACTTTGTGCATAGGTGAACTTGAAAGCACATAGTATACTGTAAAACATTGAGAAGAAATGAAAGTACAGGTGAAAATTTATCAAGATCAGCTTACCAACCCATTTTTTTAAACAACTTTGAATGTACCGTGTACAACATCACGACGTGTGTCTTCAGAAACCTGTTGCATTTCACCAAATACCTTCTCCTTCTATATGACAGACTTCTTATTCCTATCTCCTTTTGAAAAACTTATCTTTGTTCGTTTGTTGAACAGGTATCATCCTCCTGAGCAGCGTAGGAGACACGAACCGGTGTGGCTGAAGTTTCGACGTGGGAAGCGCTACCGGGAGGATGAGCTGAAGAAAGACGAGGAATTCAGGGAGAGGTTCAGCAACTACATCGTCGAAATGCGACAAACGTAAGCTACACAGATGCTGCTCAAATCAACAATCCCATAAGAGCACACTCCAAAAAATGAAAAGCATACATTTGGTGTTGTGGATGTCACTTTCATCACGGTGGTCTTCCCTAATACACAAGACAAGCACCGTTTTGTGCACATTCAGTTGTAAGTTAGGTACATAGTATGCAAGTCAGTGGGTGTATCAGATATAAAATACATCCTCAGAGTGGAAGGCAGGAGAACCTAAGACCTCCCTTTGTTGCCATTTTCTGTTTTTTTATGTAATCTCACTAGTTCATGTATTAAGTAAAGTCATTGCATTGAACACTGTGTTAGCACTGCATTAGCAACTCTTTGTATTTGTAGAATGTGCTTATTATTAGAGAAGGAGGAAACATGAATATTCATAAACCAGCAAGCAAAGATAGCAATCTCCTGACTTCAAGAAACACATTCTAAGTACGAGGTTTTCCACCATCACCCATCTGGTCTCTTGTTATTGGTCTCCTGTATATTTTCTACCCGACTGTTGAGGTTGTTTTGGTGTATTCTGGTAGATATCCTGAAGAGGTGGTGTATCATCTCGAGAACATGGACCATGAGAACATGGATCTGGAGATGGTTTCTTCTGTTATTCGTTACATCTGCCTTAACAAACCGGTCAGTTCATAAGGAGTTCCCAGTATTTCATTGATCTTGTTGGTACGAGTGGCCAGTAATTTTATTCATTATTGTTACCAGCAAAGTTCACACTGTGTGTCCACCCAGACAGCCCATGGTCTGAACCCAGCCCAATCCAGCCAACTCAACCCAGCCAAGCCCATACCCAGCCCAACTCAACTTAACCCAACTAAACTCAACCAATTCCAGCCCAACCCAGCCAAGCCCAGCCCAATCAAACCAGGTCCAGCCCTAGCCAACCAAAGCAAACCCAGCCCAGCCCAATCAAACCAGGCCCAACCCAACCTAATCCAACCAAATCCAGCCCAACCCTACCCAGTCCGGCCAAACCCAACTCCACCCAACCCGTCCCAATCCAGTTCATTTCAAAGCAATCTAATCCAATGAACTCCATGCCTTCATAGAGTACGTCAATAAGCAGCTGCATGATTTTCTTGTTCGGTGAATACAACTTTTCTGCAAACTGTTGAGACATGATATTAGGTTCACACCTTGAGACATCTTGAATATGCTGATCTGAAAAGAATTTCAATCGTTTTAAAAACGATTAATCTGTTAGATAGGTTTTCCCAATTTAGTAACGTTGGATATGATTTGCTTTTGCGTCTAAATTCTTCTCTTTTTAGGAGGGCGCCCTTCTGGTCTTCCTCCCAGGCTGGGAGCAGATCTCCAAAGTGAACGACCTCCTGACCCAGCAGCAGATGTTCCGGAACAACAACTTCCGCATCATTCCCCTGCACTCCATGATGCCCACAGTCAACCAAAGACAGGTCTGATATTAAGTTGGACGCACAGCATTTCAGCTCCCCAAACACGACTCGATGGTCTTGTCTAATGTTGGTGTTATTTTTTGTTTTTACCACGCCTCTCAAACTTCAGGTCTGGAGTGACTTTGTATCAAATCGGTTCTCATTTTTTCATGCATCACATAACAGCAGTTATTAGTTATGGGATTAGAATGAAGTTGATAAACAAAGAAACAGAGGCCGTGACCGAAACGGGCTTCCGGAGCTACGGCTAGGTCTATTGTCTACGCATCTCCAGGCATTTCTAATGGAGTGAAGACCTAGACCTAGCTCTAGATAAGAGATTCGGATGCAGCCAGAATCATTGACAAACGCTGTTGGTTTTGACTGGTACAGCGTCTTTGAAATCTAGAGCAAATTGTAATATAAGTAGCCTAGCTGTTAAAACAGAGAGAATTGTGCTTCTTTGAAGAGCAAGTAACAAAGGATTCCTTGTAACTTGTCGCTTATTTTGTAGATCATGTTTTGGTTGCCAGTTGCAGGAGGTGTTTTCAACACATTTCTGGCTTTATTTAAATGTCTGTAGAATACTCTATGGTAAAATTTGTATAAAACGCCAGGTTTCTGTGACAAATTCAGTGAGATTCACTTTTGGTCTTTTGGATAAGTTTCGGTTGAACCTCAATGAGTCTTACTTGAACTTTTCACAAACTACGATACAGGTATTTGAGCGACCCCCGCCGGGCGTCCGCAAGATCGTCATAGCAACCAACATTGCCGAGACGAGCATAACCATTGACGACGTGGTGTACGTCGTCAACCTGGGCCGCGTCAAGGAGCGGAACTTTGACGTGGAAAACAACCTCAGCACCTTGAAGCCGGAGTGGATCAGTGTAGCATCAGCCCGTCAGAGAAGGGGGAGAGCTGGCAGGTATGCAGACATATCATTAGCTATTCATATATACAAATGTATTGATTATCTATTCATATATGCACATTTTTTGTCTGCAGCTCCACTTATAAGCATAAAAATGGCAAGAAAGGAGAGTGGGTAGACACTCGTGAATAAGATGTGCACATATTTTGATCTTATTACCAGAAAACAAATCACTTGTACTCAAATAGCGAAGTCCACCTCTACAAGTTTTTGTCTGTAAAAAATATTGTTTTGTCCCTTCAGAATGTGAATGAATATTTAGTATGCTTGAATGAGTAGATAATAGATAACAGCTGTGATATGTCATTAAAAAGTCTGTTTATTTTGGGAGCAAAAAACTTCAAATGTAGCTTGAACAGGTGGGTATGGTGCTGCAGGTGTTGGGAGTGTATTACAGCAAATGTGCATTTGATCTAAATGTCCAGAGTGCAACCCGGGGAGTGCTATCATCTATACAACCAGCTTAAGGCGGCCATGCTGGCAGACTACCAGCTGCCGGAGATGCTGCGGACGCCACTGGACGAACTCTGCCTGCAAATCAAGGTGGGCAGACGTGGTGATTGGTCCACGTACTGATGACCTCACACTCTGTTTATATGTACAAAATAATGTTGCTACAGTTTGCAAGTAACATGATCACACACTGACATCGTGGGATTTTTTTTTTGTCTCTACAGTCACTGAAGCTTGGTAGTGTCCACGGCTTCATTGAGAAGGCCCTACAGCAGCCTGACCCTGGGGCAGTGGACCTGGCATTGGAAAGCCTAACACGGATGGTCAGTCTCACTATAACCTCATCCGGTGTTTTCTGATTGGTCACTTTTTGATTTTCAGTGCATTGTTGTTGTCAAGATCTTGTTGGGTGGTCACTAGACCCCACAAGACCACCGTGAGACGAATGCAAGACCCTCCATTTTAAATTCAAGTAAAAAGGTGTTCAGTTCAACTGTGGCAATATCATTCCTGAGTCATTATTCGTTCTGATACCTGTGGTTAACTCCATGACTGATCATGTGCCTCGTCTTCTGATGGTCTGACCACGTCGCATGATACAGTGTTTTCGGTTTAATGTCATGGGGTTTTAGTTTTAAAGTGATATTCTCTCTTTTTTTCTCCCAGAATGCTTTGGATGAGAATGAGGAACTCACCCCGCTGGGTTACCACCTTGCCCGGCTCCCTGTCTCCCCGACCATCGGCCGCATGATTCTCTTCGGTGCCATGTTCTGCTGCCTGGACCCCATCCTAACCATTGCTGCCAGCCTTAGCTTCAAGGATCCCTTTGTCATTCCACTGGTGAGATCTTTCTGCTCTCCACATGTTCCACATCACAGCATCACTGCCATTCTGACTCCAAATCTGCTTTGGCTCGGAGTCTGCCTTATATTCAAGAGCGAATAATTAATAATTTGTAATAATTTGATAGTGACGGTAATGCTTATATAGTGCTTTCCATCGTACCAATGATTACAAAGTGCCTTTACCTTAATACCTTCAGCTCTAAGCCTAGTTGGCAACCGTCTCTTTTAATAGCTGTGATGTGTTCTGAGACTTCCCCCTTCCATGTCCAATCATTTTTTTCTCTCTCTCAGGTTTTGGTATCAAGTTTCTCTTCACAGCCCTACTGTAGTGCAGTGGTTAATCTTTCAAAATCTGGCCCAACAAGGTTTTCTATTTTGATTGACTATAATTTGATTTGAAAAAGATTTGAAAGACTGCTGAATTGTTCCTCTTTCTTCATGCAAGATGGGCATAAGAATGAGAAAGAAATGAAGCTAGGTTGCTTTTAGGTAGTGAGCCAGGAGTGAAATTAGACGATTTGTTGCAGGGCAAGGAGGAGATGGCCGACGCCCAGCGTAAGCGCATTTCGGAGGACACGTTCAGCGACCACCTCATGCTGGTCAATGCCGTGGCTGGCTGGGAAGAGGCCAGAGACCGCGGACGACAGGCCGAGAGTGATTACTGCTGGAGGAACTTCATGTCCATCACCACCCTCAAGGTATTAGGAGCTGATGCAGCTTGATTCTCCAGCTCTACCAAAACATGAATTGTAAGGAAGGAGTCTTGGGTTCAAGTCCCACCACAGCAACCTAATGAACTTTTTCCCCTTCAAGTCTGTGTTGAAGTTGAATCCTATTTCGAGTGTCCAAGTGCATAGAAATGTAAGATTAGAAGTACAAGGTTTTGGACAAAACGTAACATGGGTGTGCCAGAAATCTAATGAAATAGGTTTTCAAATGGCCAACCCTAATATTCAAATTTACGTCTTCCACCAGCAGTGCACATGGACTTAGAATTTGACAATCCTTACTGCCTTAAGACAACCTGTAAAGTTCACGATGGAAGGACGTTTTCTAGATCTAATAAAGATATTCTTCCTCTATTTTCTCCCCAATCTTGGACTAGATGCTGGACAACATGAAGACCCAGTTCTGTGAGCTGCTGGCATCCATAGGCTTCGTGGCCGGGAAATCCTGCAAACAGAGGGCAGCTAACAGGAACTCAGGTGAGCCATTGGGGAGATTTTTTCAGCATTGAAGTCGAATCCCTGAGGTTGTGTGAGTGTTCAGTCTACCATCAAATTCAGATGTTGTGTACTCATTTGCACGGTGCTAAAGTATGACAGTTATGGCGTTTCTGTTGAGGACAAGAATTGAAAACTAATCACTGCAAGACGAAGACGTACAGAATTGAAACAATGAGAAATTTCGTGTTTGTGATCATGGAAGCGACACCCAAAGCCAGATACGGCCTTTTCGCAAGTTCACATCATAATGAAACTCATTCTGTTGACTATTCTATAAACCCAGGTGGCTCTGAGGAATTAGACTATTACCCCCAACCCAGTTTTATAGTCGGCTCCTGGAAGGTCGTTTTTATTTATTGTTTTTCTCATGCAGACAACAGGCAGCTAGTCAAGGCTATACTGTGTTCAGGTCTGTATCCGAATGTGGCCCAGGTGAAGAAGAACTCATTCAACAGGCGAGATGGAAGACACAGGTAAAAAGCCTCCAGGGGTTAATTCACCTGCTTGTTTGTGTTTGTGTCTGTGTCTTCGACATGGGTTTTCAGGGCTGTGACTGCGTCTTGTGCCAGCATGTCTCTGCATGTTTTGAATGCAGCAAAGACATAATCCTAGCTCTCTTCAACAGATACGGATGTAGCCTCTGTCTCCGTTGTCTGTCCAGAGATCTTCGCAGTGGTTATTTTTGTTCTCCAGTCTTTCAGTTGTAAATGAACGAAGTTTACTTTAATAATATCAAGGTTTTGTTGATGCCTTTTATTAGTTTAAGTTTTGGATGTATTCTCAACTGACACTATTTCACTGTATCCAGTTAAAGTCTTTTTAAGGGCATTTGAATATTATCACATAAAATATGCACATAATAAACAAATCATTATTATGGTTACTGCTTTAAAAAAAAATGTAAAGAAAGTCTTTAGTTGTTGTTAGAATGACTTGCAAATCAGGAGACATGAGTTTCTATGTCTGTACTGTGCAGGCCAGCTAAGATTATGACTCCCCAAGATGGGCGGGTCAAGATCCATCCCAAGTCGGTCAACTCCGACGAGGCTCACTTCCCCACCAACTGGATCCTCTACCATCTCAAGCTGAAATCCACCAACGTGAGTATAGTCCCGATGCAGGGCACCGTCAGCGGGGTACCATGGAGAGCCCCATTTCGTATTGCACTGTGGGAAAAGAGGGACACCCCCTTGCACCGTTGAAGCAGTGTTTATTTTGGCATGAGAATGAGGAGGATTCGGCCGATTTTTCACCTTTTCTGTAGAAATGCTTGAATGAGGATAATGAGGAGTGCATAAGTGAGGCCCCATTGTCATTGGTATAAATGCTAGTGGACAGTATACATATATAACATGGTTTGAGGTTGAATAGTTGATATTATCCCTCTGGGGGAGGGAGTTGATATCAACTATTCAACCCAAGTAAGCCATGTTATATTGGTTTTATTGTACCTCATACATATTGAGTTAACCTCTGTGAAGTGAAACAAGTCACTGAGCTTGAGAAAATGTTGATCGACAGTTACCTGTCTTGCCATCTTTTCAAGTGTACGTACGTTTAGCCCATAGAACAGTTCCCCATTTGCTTAATAAAGTACTACATGAACTAGCAGACAGGTAACTGTGTGCTAGTTTATCTACTCATGCCTATTTACTCTGTGCATAAAAGCTTGTGTGCGACCTTGACAAACAGCCAAAATAGCAGATAGCGCTCAATGATGAATGGTCCGATTAGACTTCAGTATTCGATCATGAATATGCATGAGGTATACTTGTAATAAATGTGTGGTTAGCGGCAGGATGATATGTGAGAAATGTCCTCTATGAGGTGGTTTCCTACAAGGGAATATTTGTAGGCTTGCTGTGTTACAAGTCAGTCTTGTTGGACATTGTGTGTGGCTGTCGGAAGGACGTGGCTTTCGTTGACACAAAGAGATCTGACCAAAGTGGAAGAAACTGGCATGTATGGGCCTGTCACTCAGGCCTGTGAACCCGTCGATATCAAAACCTGGTTCCATTTTTTTGGGCCGGGTGCCTGTAAAAGAATTCCACGTATAAAATGTATGTGCATTTTACTAGTGAAGGGCAGAATTGGTTGAAAATCATCGTGCTGCCGAAAAACCCAGTCCTGCGGTCATAACTCCGGTTCAGAGATTGACGGAGCTACTGTTGTTTCATACAAATTAAAGGTAGAAACACTTCCTTTAATAAAAATTTTAGGGGAAAGGAACATTTGCCCTTTGGCACTCTGGTGAGATGGATACTAACCTTGCAGTGACATATTTGAGAGTAATTAGACGTGCATCTGACATTCGCACCTGTTGGGTGGTGTTTCCCGAACACTTGGATTCGGTAAACGTGCGGTTTGATGTAACCCCCTGGGGCCAATTTCCTAGAGCTGCTTAAGCACAGAACTTGCTTAAGCACGAAAAAACCTTGCTTAATATACAAAGTTTACCATTTCAAACTCTACATAATTGTCATGCTAACCAAAAGACAGGTAAATACCATTCCAAAACAATATACATCACAAAACGTTTGGGCTGGTAACCTGATTTGTCCAGCAAGGTTTTTTCAAGCTCAAACAAATTTTTTGCTCAAGCAGCACTGTGAAATTGGCCCCTGGTGGTCATTCTCCTGCTTTGTGCACTCTGGTGCACACGGCTGCTGTTGAGTTCACCCCCTTTAACTTCTTCGAGTGCACCTCCGCCGACACCCCTCATGAGCCATCCTTGCTCCAAGTTTGTTGTCAGTTCCTCTGTCTTCCCCTCCCCCACAGGTGTTTCTCCATGACACCAGTGCTGTAGAGCCCTACCCTCTCCTGTTCTTTGGCGGGAAGATCGGTGTCACCGAAGAGGAAGGGCTGGAGATGATCACCGTCGACGATTACATCAAATTCTCCGCCCCGGCCAGAATAGCCCGTTTAGTCAAGGTAAGCCATCACTGATTCCCTGTCCTCAAACATGGGGTCCTCAATGGAACGTCCGAGGATGCTGTTTTGAACAGTGTTTAACTTGCTTGTCATTGTAGTTGAGAACATGACAAGTGCAGCACAAGCAAGGTAACTCACAAGCGCAGTCACGTGTCCAGTAACATGAAACATGCCTTTGATTTTTATGAGGAGCTGGATGATGCATCATTGATTTGTTTTGGGGCTAGTGATGAGGTCACTATAGCGATATTGGACTTTACTAGGATGTATGACAATGCAGGTATGAGCCCTAGGCACTAGTATTCCATGGACCTTACTCTGCTCACTCAATCAGCACCAATTTTTTTGTTCTGGTGAGTGCTGTAGTTTTGCCTTCCATGTTAACGTTAAGCTGTGCACTGTACTAACTGGTTTGAAGCACTCCAGATATCAACAATTTAACCACTTAATGCCAGGTGCCTTTGGAAGTACTGTGTTTAAAACCGGGCAATTTTTCAGTATCTTCGATTTTCAAAAATCTTCGAAAATTCATGTCTTCTTTTCCTGAATGCCTAAACCCCATTGAGTGACTGTCTGGTGGCTACTCTGATCTGACAGACAACATCTATTGATGCCAGAGTATTTCAGCGAGGCCTGCCACTTTGTAAAAAGAGCTCAGATTGTGTGGTTTTTTACATAAGTTTCTTTTGTTCCCAAAACTAGAACAGTGCGCTGCTGGCATTTTTTCAATAGGGGCCAGATAAGCGTGCAGCAGTATTGTATCACTCATCACTTGAGTGGTGGAGCGCTTTTGTCCCCCGTGGTAATCCGCTCGCTCTGAATGCCACAAACAGTGGTATAATCTTTCAAAACAATGACAGATTTCCTCCGCTATTGACGACGTAAAAAAATGTTGGCAATTCCCAGCAGCTCAGTCTTTTGTTCAGAGTACAGTCTTTTGTTACAAGGCCCAGCTCTTTCGTCCAATTTCGGGCACCCTGGCTATGCGTACAAATCCAAGGTACCTGAAACTGGGCTCCCTGGTTGCAAGTGGTTAAAAAGCAAAATGCCATGTATATTACAAAACATTGTGGCATTTTGAGAGCCACAAAATTTTTCATTTGCCCCAAAGCCCTGAGAGATGTACCTCTGTGCTAGAAGAAAATTGCTGACTTTTGTGGATATATCCCAACATTGCCAGGAACTCCGGTGTGAACTGGACAAGCTGCTGCAACAGAAGATCAGCCAACCAGGGATGACCTGCTGGCGTCAAGACACCAAGGAGGGCCGGATCATGCAGGCCATCATCGACCTCATCACGACCCAGGAGGACAGCAGACAGTCTGCATGGTAGATGGGCCAATGTTAGGGGTTGTACTGACTCTACTGGAGGTCAAAACACGGAGGTCGTCTTGTTATACTGGCTGCCATGACCCCAAGATGACCTAGGAAGACCTCTGCATAGGTAGTCGGCACAGTTTTAGAGTTGGTTGACCTAGAAGGCCTACCGCAGGCCTGGAAAACCCGGCAAGGCCTGCTACCTCAACTGAGGTTGTGAAAACCCTGCTAGGGTAAGGCCAGAATGTGCATTTGTATCACGGGGGTCACTGCTTGCCTCATAACAACCAAGCTAGGAGAAATATAACATAGTCAGAACAGTTCAGAGTTCATCCACGTGTACATGTACGGAAGACCGAGCATAGGCTTATGCATTTGATGGTATGTACTCAGCAGTGACAAAGGTTGATCCAGAACTGAATTTTGGGGGGGGGTGGGGAGTCAAACTCGTTTGGGGAGATGATATCTCGAAAACGGATCAAAAAATAGTTGACAGGTTAAGAATGAAACAGATCATAGCAGTGTAGCTCTTATTAGATAATTCTCTGAGAGTTACCGGGACATTGTTCTACATGTTGGAAGAATAAGTAGTTTTGTCTTTTGAAACATGTATAAATTTGTTCCCAATTTCTGACAGGATCTGCAGATTTATTTCATTTCTGTTTCACCATGATTATTACCAGTCACTCGCTAAGCACTCAAACTTAAAACTACAGACTAGTATGCTCTGGATGTGAACCTGAACAGTATAAATGTGCCTGATATGTGAACGCTCCAGGATAGCATTGTTGTTCAAAGTAATCATGAATCACGTACGTTCACCCAGCACTGCCAGTGTACCAATTTAGTTAATACATGAGATTGTAGGGGGTGGCGTATGACAGAGGAAGCCATAATCTGGTCCTGTCCCCTGTGACTAGGGCTTCGAGTTTTGATCAAAAGAGGCAGCAGAGGAGAGCCACAGCCAGTGTTCAATACATGTACATGCCATGGTCTCGTATGGAGACACTTGCCAACGTAGGTTTTCCTGAAGATATACCCAACATATATATTTGCAATGGATGTCTGTATTGACACAGATGATAAAGCCAAAAGTGCAAGAAGTTTAAAGTACTGGTAATATTCAGCCATTTTATGCAACATGGTCATTAGAAGCCAGTATCGATCTTTGACATATCATAAACTGATTTGGATCAACACCATTAAACCCTACTAAATTCTACACTATTCGAATATCAACTGGACTTTGGGTTAGTCAGTGAACTGCTGTAACACAACAAAATCACAGCGAACCAGATTTTTTAGTTCGTGAATCTGGCTTTAAAAACTTTTGCAAGCTAGTGACTATCAGGATGGCCTTTCAGTTCAAAGCTAGCTTCACATTTATGCTTTTCATATTCTTGTGAGAACCCCAATTGTAAGAATACTATGATTTTGTAACCAGGTCGAGTCCTCGTTCTTCTCTCACCTGACGCTGGTTCCTTTCCTTTGTTCAGTCACATTGATTCTGTTCCTTCCCGCTATCATACACGTATTGTATTTTCGCAGTCGCATGTGTGCTGTACGCGTCTATGGCTATAAGCCAGGCAGTCTGTGTATGACGTCACTAGGCAAAACTCACACTGCATCGAAAGCCCATTTACAGAACACGGATATATGGCGGACCGACTACGAACAGACACACTGCAAACATGTATTTGCGATGCGGTGGCACACGTGCACCTGTGCGGTATACTGAGCGCACGATGGTCACTGTAATCTGGCTCATTTCGCGACTTCGTGTATCATCAAGAAATTAGTCTGTGAGGAATCGCTGCACACCTACGTGATGACATTGATGGAGTAAGTACAATGGATTTTGCTTTTATTATTCCACACTTTACAGGAATAAAATTCATAGGCCTAGTTCTTCAGTTGAGAGAGAGGAGACCATGGATAAAGGAAAAGACCATGTTGAGACTAATCCTACATGCAGGACTGGGATCAACACTAGGCATGCCTACACTCCACTGGCTACAGTACATCATGTGCATGGCCCATTTCTGTCAAAATGACATGAGTAACTTTAGTAGGCCTATATGCCCACTGGGATTTTGCACACATCTTGCACAGTGCTATTATTTGTGCTCCCCTGTAATACTAGGCCATCCCATAATATGATACAAGCCCAACAGGCCCAACTTCACTTTGGCATGCTGTGCATATTTGAATTGTTGAAATGATAATTGATGCGACTGCATCAGGATGATGCAGATCAGTCAGTAATAGTCTGTGCAACTTGGACTCTTACGAATTGCCTTTTTAAAGGTTTGGATATGGTCCAGCAAAACATGGCAATGTACACACACTGTATACTCATCAGAGTCAGTGTGAAGTTGCCAACTTGGTCTGGAATCAACTCACTCCGAGTCAACTCCATCTCGGGTCAACTTGGTCCCAAGTCAAGTCAGTCTTGTCAACTCTTGAAGGCAGGCACTTGGCTGCAGCATGAATAAAAATCTTCCAAGCTAGTTTCAGCGCACTTTAGCATACCTGTATTAAAGTACATGTATTTCCAGAATTCTGACATTGCATGTACACTTTATTTACACATGTAGGCCAACTGACATGTGCATGAGATGCCTGGCCTTGTAATTTGGGAAGGCCAGGCACTTGGATGCATCACTAATTACCACTGATAAAAAGGCAAAATCCCAGTTTTTCTTGTCAGCTTGACAAACTTTGGCATATAAGTATTTCCAGAAATCTAACATGGCATGTAGCCTACACTTTATAAACATACAAATATATTGTATGTTAGCCTATTTAGTTCAGCCTGACACAAAAGTCAATTAAGAACTTGGTTCCTGATTTACTAGGAACTTCCGTGTTGAGTTGTTGTCAGCTGTTGTGGAGATCAGAGGATTTGGAACTTAGACTTGGACTCAGATTCAAACAATGAGAACTTAATTGGCTACCAGGACCTGGTCCAAGCCCCCCTCCCTGATTTTTAACTTTATTTTACTGTGCAAGACTGGTGGTCTACGCCTTTATATGCCTGTGGTGCCGCGGCATGTGCAAAATGGGAAACAGGACATGATAGGGTTTAATTGGAACGCTCCTTGGTATGTTGGTAAAGGTAGGCTGATTGTCCAAATACAAAAGGATTTGCACGGAATCATGCAAATTCATTCTGTTCATGGAATTCTGAAAGTTTCCATGATTGACTTAGTAGTTTACAGTTTAATGAGTTGAAGGTTGTACTGAAGTGCAACATGTTACTCATAGCAAACTGCCTGAAGTCATTAGTCTGTCACGAGTTTGTGCTGGGTCCAATGTCCACAAGCAGGGTGGACGTCGGACCCTTCAGTTCTGGGAGTAGATAAGTGTCACAAATTCTGCTTTTTTCAATCAAATTTTCCCTTGAGAATGACAGCAGCCATTAAGCTTGAGGTACCCAGGCTTAAGGAGGTTTCTACACCAAAAATCACTGAGGGTTTCCTCCGCATTCTGCTGTTTTCTTCCCAACGATCGCACCGTATCGTACATTTTGTGTGCATCACACAGTGCACATGCAGGGACAGCCAAGGGACAGCATAGCCGAGCTAGTTCCGCACGTCATTTGGACTATTTTTGGAGGTGGCAGTGTTTAACCTGCCACAGCTAGCATAGTATTTGGCCTGATGGTATCACTCCAGTCACATGGCTCAAAGACCACTCGTGTGATAAAAATAAGATTCCACCCCCTCCTCCATATATGGACAAACTGACCTTGCTAAATTGGCCATTGGCCCGCGCATGTGCACCGAGCCTGTGATGCACACAGATTGTTCAGTACAGTGTCATTGTTGATAAGAAAATGGAAGATGCGTGAGTAAAGCCTCCAATTTTTCAAAATAAGATTGGTCTTAAAGTCTAAAAACTGGCATTAATTACACAGTTTTCAAGAGTTATACATGTAGCTAGGTACTTTAAGCTTGCTCTCGCATGAAAATTTGCATCACCGGTCATCGACATACCTCAAAGGCTGGATTCAAAATACAGATAGCATTGCAACCCTGTATAACCAAACACTAGAAAAAATTTCCCAAAACCCCACATAAACATTTGAGAAGTACTTGCCTCGAATAAGAAGGCAAAATTCCTGTCTTTCTTGCAACCCTGTATAACCAAACACTAGAAAAATTTGCCCAAAACCTCACATGAACATTTGAGAAGTTCTGTATACTGGATAATTTCTATTATTATCTCAATTTACATACACTTAAACAAAAGTTTGTTGAAAAATTATTTTCAATTTTTGGGCTGGTTTAGAAGTGTCCATTTTGCACTGAACGGAAAAAAAAATAGGAAAACTGAGCCAAAATATAAAGTTTATTGGAAAGTTGTAGTGGGTGAGTAAATTCCAGAGTTTTGAATTAGATTAGTTGGAGTTGGATGAAATGTCTGTTAATTTGAGGTAGAAATGTTGCTCCGGCAAGGCACTGCAGGCAAAAAATCAAACGGCACCAAAGGGGGTGCACAGTTAGGGGGCTTCAACAATAAATGAAGGATGTTGCTGTGACAACAGTAAAAGCTGAAGTGATGCATGTTTTTGTTTTTATTGCAGGAGGAAGTCATTAAGAGTAGATGATATAGCAAGTGGCCAATGAGAGGGCAGCATCAGTGGAGAGCACAGAACCTGAGTAAGTTCCTTCCCAGCACCAGGTTATTCAATGAAAAGCTGGATTGAGAAAGTAAACTTTATCCCTGTAAGTTTACTCATTTTCCCCCATACTATTACATGTGTCTTAATGCCAACCTTCCCAGATCCTTCAAAATCTACCAGGATATTTGTGGAAGATTGAGGAAGGTAGAGCCCAGCCCAGCCTTTTTGAATTCAAATGGGACTTGATGTGTCCGTAGAATTATGTAGAATGAATCATACTGGGGAGGAGTTTTAGGATTCAGAAAGGTTTCTAGGAACCACCGTCTTTCTAAGCTGTCCTTACGTCTTGCTGCTTAAATAATCATTACTTGTCTACACTGTCAGCTCTGACAAGTTTGGCCTCACAGAAAATGATGAAGATGACTCTGATGTTAGCCGTAGCACAGACAGAGAAGGTAAGTACATGTACTTTGTCTAAAGACTGTGTGTAAAAAGGCCCTAGATATCGGGAAACAAAATTAACAATTCTACACAAAACCTTTGTACTGTGACTTCCTTTGTCTGACAAAGTCAACAATTCAGTGCAGCTTTCCACTAAGGAAGATACTGCTTACATTTACCACTGTTTGTTTTCACTGCTGAAGTTAACACCTAGAGTCAGTGATGACATCCGTATTTTATCTCCTTTTTGTTCTTCTCAAGAAGCGGGCTCAAAAGAGACTCAATTCTAATGATGACCCAAGTGACAGCCACTCTGACAGTGATGAGGAACAAGAACAGTGGATGGAGGAAACAACAGGTACAAAAGCTGTCACTTGTTCATCATATTTGCCATCTGTGAAGAAATTAATTTTTGCAAGTAGATTTGGCCCTGGTACTTCCTAACGTCTTAACCCTAAAAGGGCTTGGTTACATTGGACCACCTCACAGCCCGCGGCAATCCCCCAAGAATTGGACTGTCCAATGCAGGATTTTGTTATAAACTTTCCTTCTCAATACGAACATTAAAGTTTTATCTCAATCCGTCATATAGTTTGACAGTCACTTGGAAGTTGGAAATGGCGACAGAAAAGTATACATTCTTGGTTGACCTCTCTCGGAAAAAAGGTGCTGTTTAAGAACGGTATGTTGGATTTTCACAAAAATGGTGTCAGAATGACCAAAAGGAGTTACTTAAAAAAATTCCAGAAGGCTTCTGGAAAATTTGCACCTTGATAATATTGGAAAATATGGTAAAGGGAGGTAGACTCCCTCTCCCCTCCCCCCCAAATCTTAGGGGTAAAATTCAGAGGTTTTTCAAGAAATTTCCACTCACACAGCCAGAGTTTTCACAATTTGTTAAGTTTTGCTCATTTGGGGGAAAATTATTATTACAGTGTGACTGAAAAACCTTACGCGACCTTTCCGTCGTGCTTTTTTGTCATTTTTCCCTGAGTTTAGATTTGGGAAGGCCTCATTACCAGGTGAATATACTGCCTACGTGGTGCGAGTGGATTGACCAATGAAATCTCCAAAGCGAAGAGGCAGGTTACCTCATAAGTAGCACAGGTAAGAGTCCTGTGTTTCATATCGTTGCCGGCCTTCTGCAAGGATGAATCGGTGAAAGGGGGGAGGGGCCAGTTGGGGTCATTTGAAAAAAATGAAAGGGTCTTTTTGGTCTATTTAGTTTGAAAATTAAAAAAAAATTGGCCCCCAGAATCAAGTTTGTCCCTGCTCCCCCAAAAACCTGGGTCCTGGATCCACCCTTGGGTGCTTGTGGCTAGGTTTCACAGCAGCCCTGACCTAGAGCTGGTTGTGTGCATTGCGTCAACCAAGCAAGACGATAGGGATGAGGTTAAACCCTTTCAGAAGTAATAAAATTGGTCAGCAGAGTCAACGGAATCCTCCTGTCATAGTTCATTTTTCTGACATGAAAATGGATGAAAAGCAACAGACACTAAACAGTTTGGAAATAACTAAACAATGGAAATAACCTAGCCAGAAGTAGTAATTTGTAGCACTAGGTCCTTCAGGCTCAGAGTGTTACGTAGCATTTTGTATTACTGAGTACTCTTAGCCCAACAATGCCTGGTACTGTTAGGGTTAATGAAATAAAAGGTGTAAAAACAAGGAGCATACAAGGATCCTGGAATTTTTTAAGAAATGCCTCAATTCCTGCTGCAACTTATTTCCTTTTGTGATTAATTTCTTCCCCAGACCTCCTCATATGAAAGGTGTGGGTATGCCCCAGGAGAAGCCGACCATGATGCTGATGAGAAGAGCGCCCTCGCCTCCGTCAACCTGGAGAGGAGGGAGGAGGACAAGATCCCATGGACTACACAGAGATGATTCATGAGATTGTCAAGGAGAGGAAGTAACTCAGATAGATGCCAGATCTCACCTCAGTCACTGAGGAGGAACAGTTTCCAAGATTGCATGAGGGATCCTCATCAGAATCTTTGGCACTGATTCCCAAAAAGGCAAGGAAAGGACTAAGTCTTCTCAGAGATGCAGTTCCTTGCTTCCACCTTAATGATGGAGCAAGTCTATCTGCATTTAAACTCTACTCAAAGGATCAAAGGATCATATGTAGTGATCAATAATTTAAACAAGAGGTATTCACATCGCAAAAACGAGCATCATTTAATGTGGCTATTTTCTGGCATCAAAACAAGAAACTTCCACGACAGAGTACTGAAGTCTCACGACGCTGAAAAAAAAACTTTGGTCAGCACCTTGTCTAGGTCCTTTACGGCCCTGAAAATGATGTGATGGCGCTGTTTACAAGTTAGAATAATATTTTGGTAATGTGAGGGCGCTGTTGATGAGTTAGAATGATATCACGGTACTACGAGGGCAATGTTTATGAGGTATGATATCGAAGTAATGTGAGGGCACTATTTGTGATTTAGAATCACAGAAATGAAGCACTTTGAAGATGTATCTATCTCCACATGAAAAAATTACATGTAACCATTGAGACCCTTTTATTCAGTAAAATAATGCAATGTCTGACATGTATCTGTTTGCAAATCTTCCCCCAAATCACATATTTTTATAATTATCTGTAAATATGATGATTTCTACAAAAAAAATCTAATTTATGGTTGTCAGGGCATTAAAAACAAAACAGCTTCACAGTTTTCCAAAACCTAAACACAAAATGGTGTAAGGTCCAATATTTCAGTCACTTTTTCTCAAAATGTCCTAAAGTGAGACACATGCATGTACATTATTGTACAACGATAGGGTTGTATAGTGCTGGGCAGCTCATTCATGTCATTGTAACCCCCCCCCAGCTCTCTGAGACACTCCCAGTCTCTCACCCCCTTGCCTCAGAGTCATTCCATGTGCAAAGAGAATGAAAGGTGGCCATTTTGAAGTTGTGCAATACATAAGCAATACACATCACCCAATGCTTTTTTACCTTTCCAGCTAATTGGGCTCTGAAACACAACTAAGCAGTTGCATTGTCTCACATTCTGTCACGTCTATGGTGCTCAACCAAGCATGAACATGAACTTCAGTGTACAATAAGTGAAGTCAATGAGGTACACACCTGGCTGAAATTTTCAAAGACAAATATCTGATCCTTTAATTTTTTTTTGAGTAGTGTATATTGGTATAAAGTACAATGCTGCTATAATGAACAGGGCGGGGTCCATACACAATGCTTGGTGTAGCATACCTCCCCAACTATTACGATTTCATTGGTACTGTTCCAATCCTTGCATGAGGCCTAAAAATCAAAATGTTCCCATTTCCATAAAAAAGGGGAAATATCCTGGCAAAAGAGAGCGTTATTTGCAGAAAAAAAGAGGGTGCTATTTCCTATGTTGAAATGTCACTTGTTACACATACGTGTACATACATGTGTGTTCTTGTTCGTGTAAAACAGATTCTCTTGTGCAGCAGCTTGTTTTGCTATGGGCTCATAACATGGCTGTTCCAATTTCGGAGTTTATTGACATCTGAACTTTTGAGTCACTGTCATCAGTCCTAATTTCTTTTTTTTAATTTAAAGCAAATTTGTGATGTTCAGTAAAAGTGCACAGAAAATTTGGGAGCCAAGAGACATGTTCCATATACCGAATCATTCAGTATAGTAATGCTGTACTGTACTTGCATCCAAATTATTCATGAATTAAGAGGTACTCTGTAAATTAGATAGAAAAGTGGTCAGTTTACTTTTTAACACATTTGTTCTTTATCATTGGCTCATATTAATGCAAATTTAAAAACATTCATGTTTACATTAAGTTATTGACATGCTATACATGTTCTTCAAAATTTGCAAATAATTACCATTTGGAAAGACTCTAGACACTTTGATACTACTTCTTTTGAGGACTAAAAGCTTGTAACTATTACATGAAAAAAAAAGCTTGTAACTATTACATGAAAAAAAAGCTTGTAACTATTACATGAAAAAAAAAGCTTGTAACTATTACACTAAAAATTGAATGGAGTTCCCATTCAGGCAGCCAAGATACCAGCACTGTTCAGTCAACCCAGTGGCTGTTTTGAACCTCACTTTTAACAAGTTTGCCCCCCCGAACACAGATATTGACAAATGGGAAGAACCACCAACATAGGGCTGGATAGCTTGGTTTGTAGAACACTCGTACGGTGTTCCAGAGGGCGCAGGTTCAAATCCCACTCCAGTCAATTTCTTTGTTCATCTTTACAAGTTTTTCCTTTGACAAACTTCCATGTGCATTTTGTATTTTCCAAGTTGCACATCCAATTTGCCAGAGCATTAGAAAAAAGTCTTTCACTTGAAATTATCACAAAACTGCAAGTCGCAAATTGTTGGCTCAGTGCTGAAAGGTCATTGCTGCAAAAATGTAATTTTTGAAAACACTCTAAGGGCCTTACTTTGTGTATGAAAGAAATATTTGATTTAAACAATTTTTTAATTTTTTAGTCATAAGACTAGTTTTTTGTGGCCAACTAAACACCTTTCAGTGCATTCTAAGGACCTTTTAGCACTGACATGAAATTTATTTCATTTGAAAATATTACCTTGCAAAGCGCTTTGTGTGTATGTCAAACAATCACCATTTATTGCTATAACCAGCTAATTTCTATTTGCAAGTGAAATAAATGCTCATTTATGTAAACTAGCAGAAGAACTTGTTTGTACATGTATATCTATTTGTAGAACTGTAGTACTTTGCCACTTTACCCTTCTCCTAATCTGGACCATTTTACACTGCCAGAGTTTACATCTGTTACCATCTTTAAATTTTACATTACAGCCTCATCCTACATGGAAGCCCTGCTTGTCTTGAACATCTTCCAAGCTCCTTGCATAAAGTTCCCTCTTGGAGCCTTTTAGTCTCAATCTTATAAGGGCTACAATAAACCCAATAGCAGTATGGAACATTAAGAGGCTACATCCTTCAACCCATAGGATCCTCAGAGCCGTAATATTGATAGTCCCAAGCCCCCAGCCATCCACTCTACCCTTCCTATCAGCTCTCAGACTTCAAGCCTCAAGGACTTCTACCCTTGCCCATCTCCAGTACACAGTTTGGCTGAAAAATATTCTAAGTCCAAACAATGGAAGGTTTAACATTTAGAAACGAGCACATTCTTTCAAGAAAGTGCCGTGGCATAGCGGTTAAGGACACTAACTGCTATGCACAAGGACCTGGGTTCAATTCCAGGTGGGCATGCACAATTTTGTTAAAAAACTTAGTAAAAAAAAAAAAAAAAAAAAAAAAAAAAAAACTTCCTTTTCCCGGGGACCCCGGGATTTGAACCGGGGTCCCCTGGCCTGACGGCCAGCAAGCTAACCACCAGGCCATAGGCCTCTTGATAGATATAATTTCGGAACTTATATTTAAAGGTTAGGATTGCGCAATTTCAAAAAGGTCAGAGGGCACAGACATTTGCATGTATTTAAATGACAAAAACAGAAATTTCAATATGATAAAATACACAAAATATTCAGACCTTGTATTTCAGGTCAAATATATATTTGCAAACCTTTCTATATTTACACTTCCAACTGTTCAGTGTGGTAAATGTATCATGTACGTGTCAATAAAAATTCAACTGTGTTGGTTGAAACTTGATTGGAAAAAGATTCTGCTAGGATTAAAACGTCATGTCCTCTGAGTTTTTCAATTTAGAGAATATTACACAATTTTCGGTATCTTCCTATAAACGTTAAAATTTGTCAGCTTTTCTGGATCACTGGGGGCACTACTGCTGTGAAGTAAATCAGGGAATTCAGGCAGATTCAGTTCTTTTTTTGTCTTGCCATTACCACTGTGCCATTAGGGCAGTGTTCAGTTCTGTTTTGCCTCCTTCCATTACCACTGTGCCATTAAGGCAGTGTTCAGTTCTGTTTTGCCTCTTTCCATTACCACTGTGCCATTAAGGCAGTGTTCAATTCTTTTTTCCTCTTTCCATTACCACTGTGCCATTAAGGCAGTGTTCAGTTCTGTTTTGCCTCTTTCCATTACCACTGTGCCATTCAGGCAGTGTTCAGTTCTTTTTTTCCTCTTGCCATTACCACTGTGCCATTAAGGCAGTGTTCAGTTCTATTTTGCCTCTTTCCATTACCATTGTGCCATCAAGGCAGTGTTCAGTTCTTTTTTTCCTTTAATTCCATTACCATTGTGTGATGTAGTAGGCTTTATGGAATAGTAATAGCGCCCTCTATGGTTGGTCAGCATTTTATAGCACAGCCTCTGATGCAACAAACACAACGGAAATTCCTCCCGCCAGGATTGCTAGGAGAAACCAATCAATGTCATCAAGTTTTGTCAATTTTATTCCAGTGCTAACCCTTAAGTGGCGGGGTTATTTTGTACCATCTCACAGCTGAGATCTTGTCCGTCCGAAGCCCTTTTTTTTTTTCAATACTTGGCATGCATGTAAAACACTCCTTATCAACTAATACAAATGTGGAGATTCAAATCAATCCGACATACAACTTAAAGTGGATACAGTCATTTGAAGTTGAAGGTTACAAGCATACCAGCAACCATGTGCACTCAGCACAGCAGTTGAAAGTGCAGGTATGTTATTTTTGGTTGACCTGTCAGTTTCGGGAATGTGGGTGCTGCATGAGAACAGTATGTGTGATTTTCACAGAACTGCTATCAAAGTGACTGTAAAAAGCTGCTATGTGAAACTAAAGGCTTGGCTTGTAAAAAAATGGATACATATGGCTGACCTCTTTCATGTGGCCAAGTGGTTATGGACTATGGTTTCCAATCATATGGTTGGAGGTTCAAATCCAGCAGCTGGCAGTATGTTGTGGCCCTTGGCATGCCACTTCACATCTGCTTGCAGATTCTATCTACTCCCTGCTTCTTTTAGGGTCAAATGAACACACACAATTAACTGCACAACAATGATTGTTAAGGTGTTAAACCTGAAAGTGATTTGGGTAAAGTAATATCTTATGACCCCTATTGGCTTGAGTGTCTATATTTGAAATCTTCAATATTGCCTTGACGTCACTCTGTGCATGTGTCTGTGACATCAATGTATGGCTTCAACATCATCGTCATTACTTGAAAAGACAACTTACAGTCACTGCAGAAGACAGACTTCTCCTGGATGGACAGCACATGTTTCTTCCACTCTCACTACCATCTCTGCTTCTATCCACTTGCCAACAAGTGCCCCAACAATAATATACAGAGAGATGGCAGCAATGATGAAGACACTGGGCGATTGTTTGAAAGGAAGTGGCTAGACACAGGCCCTAGTGCAAGCCAACATCATAACTCCTGGAACAGCAGACTCTTATTTCCTCCAGGCAGCACGTGGCATGAACACGGAGGGCCAACTAAGTCACAGTTGCATGACTCATATTGCATAATGACGAGCAGAGCATACTGCTCGAAACGTCGAGTACCACTGGTTCTTTTCAGAACCGCAAATACTCACACAAGAGATACGTCCATGGTGCTACCGCAAACCTACTTTCTATCATACTGCATAAGTTCTACAGCAGATGACAAGACCCCTGCAGATTCTGAAGCCTGGTGTACTCAGCGATAGCAGGATCCCCCCCCTCCCAGTTTCTTCATTGGAGACAGTCCTGGAACTACAACTCTCCATTCTGATCCATGTGCAATTTCTCCAAAGCAAACCGTGGTATATACCTGGATGTCTTGACCGAACTTGCTGCGTGGTTCTGTGCATTAATTAGACCATACAAACTATGCCCGTTGGGTTCCTGTTTATCTGCGAAATATGACTGAACTGTCCTACACACATCCAGCTATTCACAGACAATTCATGGCAGGTCACTTTACAGCTCAGGAGACCAAAAGGTGTTCTCAACCATCCCAATTGATCAGGCACATTATCAGAACAGTGCACACGTGAAGGATGACGGCGGAGCACTTGGCATCACAGAAAATCCAAGTGCTCTGTGATGATGGATGATTGCAAGATGTTTGCACTTTCTTTTATGAATGAACCGACTTTGTCAGCTGGCAGTTGAAGTAGTAGATTATCTACACGGTGTCCTGTGAACATCTCTGATAATCTACACAGACTTGCGCCCGAATCAAGATTTGTCGACTGCTTTCCGCTCAATACTTGTAAGTTCTCATGTGAGAAAACTTGCCAAAAATGCCACAAACACCTCCACTAGCTCGTCATGAAGTATATGCACCATAGGTTCTTTCTGCTCGATTACAAGCACAAATGACTTAAACATTGGTAGCGCAGCACAATACAGTTCTATTACCAACATGGTATCTGATGTTGTGTAGTAGAGTTTTTCAACAAATTCTCCTCTTTCTCAGTTTGCCAGAATCAGATTCTTCATCTTAAGGGAGGTAATGATTGCTTTCAATTGATGTTGTCTCTTTTTGTTAACACTTTGCCTCTGATAAGTCAGCCTGATAAGCACTGTCACTCACCCATGCAAATTTGAGTACCTTCATGAGAGAGTCAATCATTTCACAAGTCCTGGATGTCACATCAAAAGCTGATAGCCAGTGATGGGGTATCCTTTCCAAAGGTGCAAGATATTTAACAACCAGTATGTTGCACACATCTTTCAAAGTATCTCTCAAATCAGGACTATACTTCATGTCATTGTAGATATCATCCGCCAACTTTTCATCCACTTGATCAAAATGAGAACAAAAGTTTTTCGCAGCATTGGTGGAATATGGTGGCATGTGTCCCCATCAATGTCGAGCAAACCAGGAACTTCTTTCTGAAGTCATGTTTCGAACCCTGAAATTTTGCTATGCATGTATGCTGCTGAATTACTTAAAGTTGAAATGATATTTGACATTGGAAAAGTTGTCTTTCGTAAACAAATCTTTCACGGCCAGAAATTCAGTTCAGCATTGACAGTTGTCATTAAGATTGATGCATAATGCTGCACTACAAATATGCCTATTTGATTATCAAAGCAGGAGACAAGTGTACTTTAGAATTCTCTCCTTGTTATTTGTACATTCATCAATATCAATTGAGAAAGGTTCATTCTGCAAATCAGTCACAATTTTTTGCAAGTAACTTCAGCAATCTCATCCACCAGTTTGTTTGCGCATGTAATTTGTTGCATCGAAATAGAATTCAGTGCTTCAGGATCTCTTCCAAGTTCTTTTGCTAAGTCTATGATCAGTTGAGAAGTGGTGAATGGCAGACTATACTCAGGAATAAAAGATTACACTGTAATCTCTAAAATATCACTGAAATCATCACTTACTTCTTAGGCAAGACACTTCTGTCATAGGCTGTTACTGTTACTTCGATGAGATCAACAGGAAAACTGAGAAAACTTGGATTTATTTCACTGAAAACTGTCTGTTAAACTATATAGGTAAATAGGGGTTGAAAATCATGTGATAAGTATACTGTCAAACTGTTGAGGGCGCACTTCTAGTGGACAATCTGTCCAGGTCACTGGAACATCCTCCACCCCGATGAGGTCATCTGTCCTCATATCCCTCTGCTGGGTAGAGAACAGTGATCTTGTTGATCAGTTCGAGGTACTCACTGGTAGCAGTCTTCACCTTTATGTCCGAACTCTACCTGTCCGGGTAGACTTCAACAACTTGGCCCATGTACCACTTGCCTCGAACTGCGTTAATGTCTGCAACGATGTTGTTGACGCGTACATTATGCCTCTCCACCTTCCACTTCTTACGGAGTACTAACAGCAGTAGCACGTCTCTGCTCCGGCGCTTCCAGAATGAGTCAACAATCTTCTGTATGAACTCTACACAGTGTCTCAGACTCTTCGTCTCTCGAAATGGTACTTGTGGCACCTCAGTTGATGCCTTTCCAAGTAGAATGTCGTTGGGACACAGGTAAGGTCCATCATGTGGATCATTTGGAATCCGTCCAATTGGCCGTTGATTGACCAGGTTGGCCACTGCATGTAGCAAGTGTACAACTCAAACGGTGTGAGAACTTGAGCTCCGATTGCCTTCTTTAGAGGGGACATACAGCTCTTGATGAGAGACTCTGTACAGTCTTTCTGATGTGGGGCTGCTGGTGTGATGAATTTCCATTCCATTCCATTCCATTCTCTGCACTAAACTGATGTAAGTCATCTTTGCTCCACCCCTCAATCATCTCTCTTAACTCTCGCTCCGCTCCTACTAGTTGGGTATCATTGTCACCTTCATTACTGGATATTCTCTCAATGGCAAAGAACCTCCCGAGGACTTGGATGAACTCCATGGTAGAATAGTCAATGGCTGACTCAAGATGGACAGCACTGGTGTTGAGACATGTAAAAATTACACCGTAGTGCTTTGTTGTCTTGTTCCTACCAATCTTTACCTCCATTGGTCCGAAGAATCGCTAATCGCTGCCTTGGAAAGTCAGCCATTCTCTGTATCTCAGCTTCATGTTTCATCTCTCTGCAGACAACGCAGCGGTACTTCACTGTCTTGACCAAGTTGTATGCCTTTAAGATCCAATAATTCTCTCTTGATTTGGCTACTGTCGTTGCGACTCCATTTTGGCCACTTTCATGCATGCTGCACATTATCAGGTGGGAAACATGATGATCATGGGTAAGTAGTGCTGGGTGCTTTAGGACATCATTGTTTCCTGTATACAGCCACCAACTCTCAGGATACCTTGGTCATCAGTAAAAGGGCTTAGCGTCTGGAATTCGCCACTAGTCACTCGTCTGTGTAGGGGCTTCTGTGCTTGGATTATCCAGTAGTCTGTGGCTTGTATCATCTCCAATGGCTTGAGTGGATCTCTAGTTTCCTTGCCAGGGTTATCCTGCCTTTCAGCCAGTAGGTTGTCGACAAATCATAAGATGAAGGCAGTGACACCAATCTTCTCCATTCAGAAAACTTCCTACAGTCTATGGTGTCTTCCACACTAGCAGTGATGAGAATGTTCTGCATCCTTCGGCGTTCCTTGTCTACCTCTGCTTGGTCAACACGGGTAATGAGGCCACCTCTCTTCGGGCAGGTACTAGAATTCTGGTGTGGACATCCATTGCTGACTCAAGTGACCCACATCTATTCCAAGTGATACGTCGTCGACCAAATTCAGCTCACATAAACATGACGCCACTGTGATGGATCCGAATAACTCTGGATTTCACCCACTCGGTTGAAGACAAACGGTTGTACCCTTTAGCCTGGCCTCTGATCCACGCTAGAGCAACGGTACTGTCAGAGAAGAAGATTGTTTCTACAACCTGTAGTCTGGTCTCTTCGCGTACGGTCTGGCACAATCTCGTTCCTATCACGGCGACCTGTAGCTCAAGTCGGGGCACTGTTAACTTCTTCAGCGGGGTAACACATGACTTAGTTGTCTTGAACCATACATTAAATGAGCTGTCTGCCAGTTGCCATCTCAAGTATGCACAAGCTCTAAAAGCTCCCTCTGAGACATTTGAGAATATGCAGAGCGTTGGGGTTCCCGTCACGTCGGATGGAGATTGGCATCGTGGGAATGCAATCTGGTTCAGCGACTGCATCTCTTTGAACAGCATAATCCATTTGTTCTGTTCTCTGCTGGGTAGCTCCTCATCCCAGTCCAGGCTTTGTTGCCACAGGTGCTGCATACTGATATTGGCTCGGATCAGGAACGCAGCTGCAAATCCAATTGGGTCAAATATGCTGGATATTTGACTCAAGATGAAGCATTTTGTCAGCTTGGGGTAGGCATGCTCCTCTCCAGTCAGTTGTTTGTCAGTGGCAACTTTGAAGGATATCTCATCACTTTTATAGTTCCATACGGTTCCCAGCATCTTTTCTTTGCTGGATGTCTTTGGTAGCTTAATGCCTCCTTGGCTGCAGTTGTCTTTCCCCATCAGCTTGTTCGATAACCATTCCTCGACAGAAAATCCACCTTCAGCCAGAATTTCATCTACTTCTCGGCTTACCTTTCTGGCTTCTTCTACTGTATGCACTGAGTCAGAGAGACAGATGTCATCCATGTACATGTGTGTATTCTCCCTCAGAACTCTTGCAGCTTCCACAAATATGGACTTGGCTGCCCCTGCTGTTTTTTCAATGCGGTCTGGGCCATGGCTGGGGCTGGTTTATCTCCAAATGTCAGGGCTGTCTTGATGTATACATCCGGTGCTCTACTGAGATCTTTGTTTCTCCACAAGAAATGGTGTCCTTGTTGGTCTCGTTCTGGAATGAGAATTCGGTGGTGCATCTTGGATATATTGGCACATATAGCAATATCCTTCTCCCGAAACCTCAAAATTACTCCAAACAGGCTGTTGAGGAGATCTGGACCCTTGAACCAGTAGTCGTTCAAGCTGTGGCCTTGGTAGGTGGACGACGACTTGAAGACGATTCATAAGTGCGTATTCTTGCTTTCAGGCTTCAAGACGCTATGATGAGAGATATAATGCACTGGGCTGTTGTACGACTTCAACTCTTCTTCAGACAACTTTCTTGCGAAGTTCATGTGTACCATTTCCTTCATCTGGGAATTGTAGGCTTCAGCATGTATTGGGTTCTTCATCAACCACCGTTCAGTTGAATACAGCCTTTTCTCTGCCTGGGCCCTGTTGTCAGGAAGGTCCTTTGGATCCTTCTTCCATGGGTACGGAACAACCCATTGGTTTCCCTGTCACATTTAGGATTCCTTTATCAGCTTGGCTGTTCGGCATCACTCAGGCTCATCTTTTCTGCCTCATACGTACAATTCTGGACAGTCACTCCCATTGCTTCTTTAGATCAGAATGCCGACATGTCAACTGGTGTGGTATACTTCACATGAAGGACTCAGCTTGTTCTGGTGTGCTGTCTCAGACTGGCTTCAAAGATCACCCAACCGAGGGGGGGACTGGCGGGCGATGATGTTCTGAACCTCACAGGTTTCTCCAGTGCACATTCATGCATGGTCAATGCCAATCAGTAGATCGACACAACCACTCCCTCGCTTGGGAATACCTCAAATTGACAGGCGATTTCTCCCATGTCAACCTCAGCTATGTCATCACTAATGCTTGGAAACCGATGGCACTAACGGTGTATGTTGGGCCTCTGTCCTGTTGGTGGATGAGCACTTCATACACCTTGGTTCAGAGCTGTTCTTCCTCCCCTCCAACTTTGACTATCGTAGTTGCCACATCCCTTCCCTTCAGTTTCAAGGATTCAGTTAGAGACTTTCTGATAAGGGTTATTTTTGCTCCTGAGTTGAGGGCATTTGCAGCTCTGCTGATCCCATTTCCCAAAATGCTCACTTGAATCACTGGCAGTCGGTGTTGCCATGGATTTTACTTGAGGCAACACCGACTGAACTCCTGGTCTGTTATGGCTTAATGTGCACTAACTGGTGATGAATTAGTTTACACTTGGTCCTGTCCATCAATTTGCATTGGCAACGTCTGGAGCATGTGTTCATTTTGTGGTCTCGGCCAGCTCTTTTCAGACAACTGAAGCATGCACGATGCTCTCTTACCCTCTTAAGTCAATCCTAAACGCTTGCTGCTTTGAACTTCTTGCACTGGTCTGGCAATTGGCAAACCCAGCATTTATTACGGGTTGTTGATGGCTTGTGGTCTTTCCTCTGCATATGTGATTGACACCGGAACGGGTACCTTAGTTTACACATCGTACGACGGCTGTCGCTCTCATTCTGGATTTCATTTCAGATGCCATCGAGCGGAGTAGGTCATGAAGTGTTGCCTGTTGTGTTTCTGCTTCCAGATGTCTGGCCCACACCTTCCAGTCATCTGAATTCATTTTCTGCTTGATGACGGCTAGCATGAGGTTGTTGTCCGTGTCATTGGATCGACCCACTCCCTTCAGATTGTTGTAACTTCCATGAACCAGATGGACGAGTTCACAGAATCTTGAATCTTCGCTATCTCTCAAGGGCTTGAACTTCATGATGTCACGAGTGATTGTATCAGCAATCAGTCAGGGGTTACCATAGATGGAGTCAAGATACTCCCAGGCTGCATCATAATTTGAACCAATGCCCTTAATGAGCTCGAGCAGTTAGCCCTGGAGGAAGGTGCATAATGGCAACCCTCTTGCTATAGTGGGCATCTATCATATATTTGAAGTCGACTCGGAATGTGAAAAATTCCGGAACATCTCCAGTGAATTTGGGCATCTTCGGCTTCTCCATCTTAAAGATGCATGGTGTAGACGGACTCGCACTGGTGACTGGGGTCTTTGAATCAGAGGTCGTAACATCAGGGGGGGCTGGAACATCAGGGGGGCTGGAACATGTGGAACAGGTACGGGATTGGGTGTGCCATCTTCTAATACCAACACAGGTGTTGGCTCTGGGACTGGCCATCGACGATGGCTCTGCAGATTTGATGTAGTGTGCTGCTTTACATCTCAGGTTTATGAACGACTGTTGACAATCTGCCAACCATGCCTCTTCCTTCTCGAATTCCTTGTCATCATCGATAAGCTCGGGGTAACTCTCACGCTTTTTGCACCAGGTTATCAAATGTGATTTGAAAAGACTTTCATTGATCATTAATCTTGGACACTGATCCTTCTCCATCAATCAGTAACTCCAGAGCTTTTCCTAGTTGCGTCAGAGCTGCCTTCCGGTTTCTACACTTCTTCATGAGCTTCTTTACTGCACTATCAGGCATTGTGTCATATGTTGCACGCCCTCCAATCCCAGGTTAGCCAAAGAAATTGAATGGTGTGGACCGTCGGGAAGTACAACCAATTGACAGCAGAAGAATCTTGCTTAACATATACAGACCTTTCATTCAATCTAAAAGAAACAAGTTAAATGATACACGTAGTTATAGTTAAATGTATATTTGTGAGTGAATATACCAATAACATGAAGAAATAATTATGCGTAGCAGAAACAGTCTGACTTATACAACATCTGAACTTTGAACTGTCTTCGAATTCTCTGACATGGAGCTAACTCTGAACTCAGATACATTTTAAGTTTTAAACGTCTGAGCTTTCTGGGCAAAGAAGTAAAAAAATACACAAGTGTAGTTTTACATAGGTCAATCTCTAACTGCGAATAAACTGAAATACCACAAATTGAAAGTAAATGAATGTCAAGATCCGGCCATGAAATTCTCCTTAAATGAATACAGATACAAGTTCCTAAAGTATGCAATCTCTCTCTGGAAGTTTATCCATCTATAGAGCACTTAAATATGCAACTAAATCAGTAAATCTAAAGTAGGAACTACATGTAAACAATTTACACTATACTGAAAAAGTGCATTGTTTCATGTCACATGTCAACGGTCAAGGACAGTCTAAATTTATCTCATCCAAAATACACTATAATCTCTAAAACCATCACTTACTCCTTTGGTAAGACTCTTCTGTCACAGGCTGTTACTGTTACTTGGATGAGATCAACAGGAAAACTGAGAAAACTCAGATTTATTTCCCTGAAAACTGTCTGTTAAACTGTATAGGCAAATATGGCTGAAAACGTGACAAGTAAACTGTTGAGGGCGCACTTCTAGTGGACAGTCTGACCAGGTCACACTGGAACACACACTGAAAATAAACATAAGTTGCCATGATTGATTGGGTTAAGTTTGGTTTTTCTTCAGGTTGATGCATTTTGAATGAGTGGTCCTAAACTTTTGCAATTACTGTACTGGTATACTACATACTTTTACAGGCACGAAAGCCTAAGGCGAGCTACTCTGATGTTAAAAATAGATTCATTCAAACACATGATATATGCTAGTTGAATGCACTTAATGTGAAGTGCAGTAATTAATGTTCTCAGAGATCACCACAACTGCTGGTGTCTGGAGTTGTACATGTTCACTGCCAGTGAAGATCTTGAGCAAATCATAGTTGTAACAAAATTATGCTATCAAGATGACAAATAACGCACCAACAGGCATGATGGTCAGGAATTCACCATTTGGGCAAATTGAACATGATAAACTGGTGGGTGAATTAAACAAAAAGGCAACTGAGAAATACCTGTATGTGGTTGATACAGCTCACGGCCGGGGAGCTTTATCCCAATGTTTAAGCCTTCCTCCTTTTGTTTCTAGTTTAGAAGTAGGGCCACATATACGGAGTTATAGTCCACTAGCCTGGCTCTAATGAAGTGGAGTCTCTAACATGCCACTCTTCAACGTTTCCTTGACTTTCCTCATGCATCACTGCCAAACCTCTTTGCTGAAAAGCTTTGAATTCATTCAGTTACAGTAAATAATGATATTATAACTTTAAAATACATGCTACTGATCACCTCTGTGAACAATTTTGGTGTCATGAAATTTAAAAACCTGGAATTCAAAAAAGACAGCATCCAGAAATTGGCACAAGTTCAGCTGACTGTTCCCTGTTTGTGGCACACTTGAACAAATCTCTGAAAATCCCACATCATAAGAAGTTCTTCAAAGTTGATAACTTGTAGTATTACTCCTAAATATGCATGTTCAATTTTATTTTCAGAAAAGTAGGCGTAACGTTAGTAGTTACTTTCTTTACTGTGGGTACATTTTCAAAGTGTTCATTTTGCACTTAAAAAAATGGAAATCAGGTCAATAGACCTAGATAGTATGTGATTGACGTAATTGCAAAGGCTTTGGAACTCAGTGCAATGCACAGTGACAGTAGCAATTGATTTAACATTTTTTCAGGTATGATGCAGGCCTATGTAGGCCTACACAATCATGGATGTAGGCCTATTGAAAATTAGACCAGTAAACAGGGCCCGATGTGCATGTATACTCCTCCGTCATATACTGGGCCCAGTCCCAATTCATTGGGATTTCTTTCAAAAAACCCTATCCGGGATATCCGGGGGCATAACTCAACATACGCTTGATTTTATGAGCTGAAATTGCACCAGTATGTTCACTACTTACGGGGGTAAACTATCCCCTATAGGTCCCTAATTGCAGAAAACTTGCCTTTTCGTTTGGAGAAAAAATGTTACCCTTTTCTTGCCGTTTTCCCACTCTGGGCAAATATTGCCCCACATGCACCATGCTGACAGCTGTTTTGTCATTTTCGTGTCACGTCACAGAGTGCAAGCCAATGATTTACCGCAAGCAGTGTGTGACTGGACAGGGAACCAGCCACAGCCAAGGGCATTGCATATTAGCTGCACATGTCAGTAGAGGACTGTATGTGTAAATATAGTGTAAATGAAATGTTAGAATTCTGGAAATACTTATATGTCTAAGTTTAACTAGCAAGAAAACTTTGATCTGGCCTTCTCATCTGAGGTAATTTATGATGCATCCAAGTGCGTGGCCTTCCCAAATTACAAGGCCAGGCATCTCATGCACATGTCAGTTGGCCTACATGTGTAAATAAAGTGTATATGCAATGTTAGAATTCTGGAAATACATGTACTTTAATACAGGTATGCTAAAGTGCGCTGAAACTAGCTTAGAAGATTTTTATTCATGCTACAGCCAAGTGCCTGCCTTCAAGAGTTGACGAGACTGAGTTGACTTGGGACTGAGTTGACCTGAGATGGAGTTGACTCAGAGCGAGTTGATTCCGGACCAAGTTGGCGACTGACTTCACACCGACTCTGATGGGTATACAGTGACATTGCCATGTTTTGCTGGACCATATCCAAATCTTTAAAAAGGCAATTTGTAGAGTCGAGGGTGCTCAGACTATTATTGACTGATCTACATCAACCTGGTGCAGTCACGGCAATTACCGTTTCAAAAATTCAAATATGCACAGCATGCCAAAGTGAAGTTGGGCTAGCACTCAGAAAAAATTATTTTTGACCTTGTTTTTAGGCTTATAATATCATATGGGATGGCCTAGTATTGCAGCTGCACGTGAGCACATCGACTTGCTCGAGAGGGATCAAAGTGGGCATATATAGGCTAGATCAAAATCTAAGTGGGCATATAGGCCTACTATAGGCTAAAGTTACTCATGTCATTTTCACAGAAATGGCCCACGTACATGTATTGCTGAAAGAATGCCTAGGCACTAGGCCAGTGTTGATCCTCGTCCAACTCCTACGATTAGTCTCAACATGTGTGGGTCTTTCCTTTCTCCAGCTCCATAGCATGGTCTCAACGACTAGCTAGGCCTATGAAAAGTATAACTTAGTGTGGAATAATAAATGCAAAATACAATGTGCTTACTCCATATCACGCCGGTGTGCCAGTGATTCCTCAGAAACTAATTTCTTTCGTATGGTCTTGATACACAGAGTCGCTAACGGATTGAAGCTACCAACATGCACCACACCCACCCACGTGTTGTATGTTTGCAAGCAATACCCTGCGCCCCAGAACCAGTGTCCCTGCCGGCGTTCTGCACAGGCGCGGCAGACCGCCTATTCTAACTAACGTCCTCTTAATCTTGCGGCCGTACGTTTTTGTTCTCACAGTCCCGCCCCAACTGAATTTGAATCATTGTTGTGTAGTATGTTGAGGGGGCTCCGCGTAGAGCCGGGGTATCAATTGTCTCTTGACAGACGAACAGATGCCCTGAGACACGGCTGTCCGATTTTGATGATTCTGGCATTTATTCCAGCTCTCCCAAAATTTGAGTAGACTTCCAGTCAGTCACAGCAGGTACAGGTAATAAATGATGTGAAAATATGAGTATCCCCCCTGATTCAAGAATTATCCCCTGGCAAACATATAGTGGTGAGTCTTCCCTCGTGACACTCAGGGCGCCATGTCGTTTTCCAGTGTTCGCAACATGTAACAACAACCCAACTCCCCAAAACGAAAACTTTTTTACGTACGTTCCAACGGAAGACCCCAATTCTATTGTTCTCCCTGACCCGAGGTCACACACCGTCTTCCCAGATACAAGGGTGCAGACCACTAATTCAAGTGAGAATTTCTGACCAGCTCATTAGCATTAAAAGTGCCCCCTTCCACAGTATCTTTTGAAAAAAGAGATTGTTTGGCCCCCAAAATGGTGAGATTGTGTAAATCGTCGCCAGGATTAACTCCCTGGGTCTTTGAGCTTTCATATGAGGGCAGAAGGGCTGAAAACTACGGTTGAAAAATGGTCCTAAGTGCCCGAGAAAGTTGAGGGTTGCCACTTGAAAAATGGCTGCAATCAGACTTCGGAAAAATCACTTTTTGGGGGTGATTTTGTTTTGTGGGAATAATTAAAAATGTAATTGGTTAACCCACAAAAAATTGAAAAGAAATTGAAAGATAAGTGACCAGACAAGAATTTCATTTGTGTTTCAGAAATCTCAGGGATGTTGGCGTGCATGCTATTGGGCCCTGAACGGTGCTGATTTTACACTGTTTTCAATGGGGCTTGAATTAGTGGACTGGACCCACAAGGTCTATTTTTAGTACATACATACGGATACCAGGTACTCAATTTAGAACAACGGAGCGCCCTCTCGTGATATAAATACCATTATACCAACGAGTTCAATAGTCAAATGTGTACGTGCTTAATACTGAAACTTATTTGTTGCTGAAACCCTTCCGCTACAGTTGTATCCTCAGTTTTGCCCTTTTCGCATACTGGTTATTCTTTTAGGCATTTTCAGAATTTTCTGTTGAGTAAAGTGTGCCAGTGGTTGACTTTGATCCAACTATGCACAGGGTTAGCACCTTGCTTCTTGGCAGCCTCTGCCGATAAACTTCCTTTTTGGTAGCCTGCAGCTTCCTGGCAGAACGCCTATAACCTCCATATTAAGCGCATGGGCGGAAATCCGGGGGGGGGGACAGGGCCGACAAGTCCCTCCCCCATGACTTTGGTATGGGGGACACAATGTCGAATGTCCCCTCCATGGTTTAAGCAAAGCAAAATACTAAAGGAATTGATGGATCGAGGATTTTCCCTTTTGAAATTTTATAAATGGAATAAGATAATAAACAAGGTGTGCACAAAAAGTGGAAATTGATGTCCCCCCCCACGATCGAGGAGAGATTTCCGCCCATGATTAAGCGTATTAGTATCTTTTATATTTTCTGCTGTATTTGCAAGAGAGTATGAGAGGCATGAGCAAGCATTCCGAATGGTGAATTACGGCCTTTACATAAACATAAATATACACATACTTGCAGTGCATTTTGATTGGTAAAAGATATTTTAATGCTAAAAAGGTACGCAATTTTGTATGTTCTGCTTCTCATGAACATTATTCAATCATGTTAATCATTTGTATCAACTTAATTCATTCTTCTAAGAATTATTTCGCGGTAATGGAGGATTGTTTGTAGATAACTTTAGAATTTTGTTGCCGATGATCGGAAACTCGTTTCATGCGTGAGAGGAATTGAATGCAGTAGGCCTACAAATGACTATCTATAGCGAGCTTTGATGTCTCAGGAAACACGCAAGCGGAATTCTGAACACGATTAACCAAAGGGGGAAATGAAACCTTCATAATATTTATTTATTTACTTATATCTCCTCCTCCTACAGGTATCCCTCCCTCAACAACATCCTCATCTGTCACTTGGAGTCCCCCCCCCCGTCCCTTACAATTTTTCCACATACTGTACATGTACATTTGTATGTGTCTACACACTGTCTATACATACAATGTACATGCATGTACAATTACAGGAGTGCTCAGTACATATGTACTGTATGCACTACAGGGTAAGTACACAATACAACTCAAAACGTTAACATTCAACTTTTATAATTTGTTCATTAAATTCATAATTTTCTAAGCAATAATGCCATACAAGACTATTTAAACACTGATGGAATTGCAAGAGGAAGCGAACAAGAACTCAATGGCACATTTTAATTAACACCTTAGGACCTGCAAGGAAAAATTTTAACATTTGAGGATGGCCGGACCGAAGGACAGAAGACGGAAATTCGTATTACATAGGCACCCATTTGCTTCGCAGCTCGCCGAAAATTGACGCCTACCCAATGACGCCTGCGACGTGGTGACCTTTGGTTGGGGCCATTCGACGCTGTACAATAGCGCGGATCACTGGTAATTTTTACAAGAGTCTGGATAGAATAATAAAAGTGCAGAGGAAAAAAGTGCAGGCGTACAGAAAATAAAAGTGCAGAAAGGAAACCAGGAAAAAATATAGTGTATCATACCTGGCCTTCCACTCGTAAGATTTGGGTTTTTTTCAGTTTTTTCCTTCCTGTGTGTTCGTTATCTTTTGTATTTTTGGTGTTTTCTGTAGTTTTGTCTACTTATTTTAATAGTTAATTGAAATAGGCTAAATACCAAAGCGTTTAATTCACGATTATGAAGTGGTCTTGCTGTTGTTTAGAGGGAACCTCCGTTTGCTACAAAACGACACCATACTCATTCTTTGAGCGACGATATATAAAGCGACGATTATAAAGCCTTCCCGTATATCTTTACATCCAAAGATTATACCACAATAAGTGACGTGGTAGACCTAACCTTATAGCAGCTAGTAGAACTAGTTCGATGCAGAGAAGACAGAAAACATTTCAGACGCAATATTACTTTCTTCGGCCGAAAAACATGACAAAGTGTTGCGATAACATTGCGATGTTTTTAGTTGGCCAAAATCTTTGGCAATGCTTTTACAAAACCGGGAATGCTTTTATGTAGCCACTACTATCGAAGCGCAAAAATAGGCGCAATGTTTATGAAATTTATGAAGGAGAGTATGCTCTAAAGCATTTATATCAAGCTCTGCCCCAGAATATACACTTCGAATAATTCCTTTTTTGTACATTTATAATTTATTTTTCACTCGAAGAAAATAAAGATCACCACTCGCCAGATTAACTTTCTCTGAAGTAATATCAGTTTTCTTGGTCGTAAAAAGGAGAGTAAAAACTGCAGGTTACCTGGAACGATTACATGTACAGTATATTCGGTACTCCACGGAGAAAAAGGTGGAAAATTCGAAGGCCATTAGGATTGAAGATCAAAATAAACATGATTTTTCACAAAAGGTATTTCTTGTCCGGGGTATTCCCCTCGACCAGAAATTATGCCACCAAACTGCCGTGGCTGTTAGCATTTCAATCCGCGTCGGAAAGTAGTACCCATTCACCCGCAGTTTCCAGGGGAATAATTCGTTTGTATGGTTAACAGGGATTAATCAGTTATAGGTAAATTAACATCTTTTGATTCTGGACACTTTTTAAAACCTTTTACGTATAAACGTTCATTAGTAACGATGGTGTTACGTTTTGGAAACATCACGCGCCCAGACCTCATCACACGGATTAGTAATAATCAGCTCTTGCTTGTTTTTTTCGTGGAGGCCACGTTTGAATAAAGTATGGTTATTCGTGATTCTTGTTTCTTTGCTGCTCACGAAAACTTAAACACTGTCCGCCGATACACTTTTTCTCAAAGGTATAGTTGAAATACCAATGAGATTTTTTTGTTGGCCAAGCGATCGTGTCCAACGTGCTCCGTTGATTCTATTGGCTGGTATCTACTATAAAAAAGCACGCTTTCGGGGTGTGCTTCAAAGCGGTTTCGTCACCTGATTCATGTGGTTGGACTCGTACTCCAATAGAACGCCTATAGATTTGTGGATGGAACAGCATGTCTTGTCCTTAGTTGTGTAGAATGAAATACGTTCTTTCACCCATCATTAATCACCAAGCATAATGATGTCCAAGCAGGAGTTTGGAGACATCAAAGACTTATCTCTGGACGTTCGCTTGTGAAAAGACTAAATAAGGTAGGCGATTCCAAAATTCTATTAGTTGATGTGCCACTAACCTGGTGCTCTTATTTTTCGCGTCTTGTGCGCAGTCTAGTCTAGGGAAATGTCATCAAGCTCTCAACATGCCCGTTCATAACTCCTATGTTAATTACGTACCGGCTACAAAGTTCCAATGAAATTCTATTTGATTCTATCTGATTTCCCGATTTTTTTTCCCGAAGTGCAAAATGAAGTCTCTTAAAACGCGCCCCGTAAAAAACAATATTTTAGAAAAAAAAGAAAGACTGTGGACGAGTATTTGAGTGGAAGTATAATAATGACTTATCAGAACCTATTAGCTGCGAAAGAACTTGTCAACAGTTAATATGGGATTTTCTGAGATTTGTAAAAGGTGCGTCACGTTACAGAACACTCAGTCTGAATTTGTGCATTTGTGCCGATTTCATAACGCAACTGTTTGTTAATTTCGGACATTTCACTTCACTGCATATTCACAAAGTTTCACGGGCATGCATTATGGATGTAGTACCACAATACAATTGGATAAATTAGAAGTTTTTCAACCAAGAGGTTTGGTAACACTTAATGTGGTAAGTTGGGGAGGAGTGGGGGACAGTGCACAGACCTTACATGAAAAACAAAACAGAAAACACAACGACGCCGAGTAATCATATCGCATGTGTTTGCCTTTGTTAAAGTCATTGCAGTTCTCACCATTCCTTTTAATTAGAAAATGGGAATCAATCTGTAAAGAATTTCATAAACGGACAGGAGACTGATCTGAAAAACTCTTAGATGTTTTCTAAGTGAATACCTTGATATTTGCACTGCTAAATTGGACTCTTTGGGACATTTTATTACTCTAAGATGGCTAATTCTCACAGGAGGGAAAAATAGTAGCGTCCATACGAAAGTCCTCCTTTGAATGGGTTTACATGTAAAGAGACTACATTACTTGTCTCCCCAGTCACGACAGCTCGATTGAATGATTGCATTGGTCATGGTAGGCTATAGCTAAAATGCATCCGAAACAAATGAAGTCAATATTCACTAAACTGAGAATGGTAAAGAGGTTTGACATAGTTGATTAGCTCTAGTTTTTAAGATCTGGTACTGTGTCGGTATCTACATTTATATTTGTACACGTATAAAGACTACAGGTTTACGGATTAAGTTAAAAAGCTGGTAGCACGTAAACGTCATAAAATATCTCGGAAGCAGTAGACAGTTAGCAACGGTAACTGTCATATTTTAATTTAGCACATCAAAATCTACAATGAATTGTAAATAGTGCTTGTTACTTACATGAAGCAGACAACTTTAAAAAAATTGTTGACCAGGTCAGTGTTTCAACTAAGTCACTTAAAAAGAGAACTCAAAAGGGTCTGAAGCTTTGTACAAATGATTGCCACTGCTCAATGATTTGTCCTACACCACAGATTCTATTTTAAACTGTTCACTGTCGATGGCAAAACGTAGAGTATGCTGTGGAAGGCGAAGCCTGGTGACAGGGCGGAGCCTCCTTCATGAAGTATCGAAGGCAGTAAAGACTCTCGGTTCAAGGATTTCATAACACACAGCGGCTGTTGCAAGAATTGCTGCACACCAACAGATCAACCACGATTACAATTAGGCATATGCTATAATGAGGTTATGATTCAAATTGTAATTGATCGAATCCCTGATTTAAAATTAGGTCAAAGCCTGCTACAGATATTTTCAGCCGGCCAGGAATGACATTTGCTACCGATCGGAAAAAGCAGAGAAACTTCTCTGTTTCAAAGGGCCGTGATGGAATAGACCTATACGCACCGTACATTTTCTCTGATATCCTTGCTCTGCCTTATTTTAAGCCAAGCCTTGAGGTTTTCTCGCTGAGGTCCTGCCCAGACACTTTCTTGAGAAATGAGGATTTTCCCAGAACTGCCAGTCTGGTGTTAATTTTCCCACTGATCATGCTCAAACTTACTGCGGGCCCCCAGACAGGCACTTTTTACATACATGTAATGCACTTTGCTATGAAACGACTGCATGGGGTCCCATGGTCCACTGAGCACCAATTGAAAGCACACATTATGAAGTGTGGTGTCATCATCAGTGTAAACGTCTATCATGTACAATGAAACTCCCCGACAGAGGCGGGCAACGTCCTATTCAAAACAACGGCACCTGACTAAATCCAAATGCTTGGGCAAATTTCATATGCAGCAAGGTATGAGACGGAGAGAACCCCCCCCTGCTGAATTCCTTCCTGACATCTTGGGGGATGTGTTAAGTAACAATAGTCTGGAATGTGTATAGGGATTGGGCATGTTGGGGGGGTACCCCTCCGTCTCATTTCTTGCTGGGTACAGCAAATTTACCCCTTCACATAGGGAACTGACAGACAGTTCCAGCCATAAAATTATATGAAGCCATTTTTCGATTGTTGAGATGTCGTACTTTCAGTAACATAAATTTAGTGCTGGAAATTAGGGGGTGGGTGGGGAAAGGCAGGGGATGACTTGCCCGGCCATGAAAATGAAGCGGGGGGGGGCAACATATGACTCTGTATAGAGGTCGATGTTCACGATATTGATGTACTTCTGATGAGTTCAGAGTGGCATATTTTTTGGTTGCTTTTTACATATATTTTCCCTTTATCGAGTGATATAGAATGCATTTCAGTCGTTGGAAGTCTGGAAAATCTTCACAATCAGTTCTGTTTTTTTTTCTCCCGACAAAAAAGTGGGGGATGATTCAGTAGCCCACCCCATCCCCCGAAATAATTTATGCCCATGCGGACTTTACGTCCCTTTGAAAAAAAATCATCCAAAACCACGATTATGGTCGTTATTTAAGTAAGGCTTGTGTTGTGTAAACAAAACTTAGCCCCAAGTTCACTCATAATCCGCCTGAGTTGAAGGGCGCCTTCATTGTCAGAGAAGAAACAGGCTGATGGGAAATGTTTCAAGCAGGCTCTCAACTTTGATCCAAGACCCCCATGTATCAAATTTATCACTTCTATTGGAATTCAGTATTTGAAAATTAAATACACTTAAACTTTCTCTAACTACCTCGTCCCAAAATGCTGGGACCCACCTCTGTATTCTGAATAGACCGATCCATTCAGCCCCGCTCTTGTTTTTTTCACAGCCAAGAGACGTCACGTTAATCGTTGAGCACGCAATGCATTGTCAATGTGGACGTGTTTTATCCACATTAATAGCGCGGTGCGTGCTCAACGTGTCCCACGCCAAACGTCCATACACCGCGGCGAGTTCCCACCAAAAGGCAAAAGTTTCCTTGCAAAAGCACATCCTCTCTTTTTCCTGCTCAGGCTGAATACTGCTTTTTTCAAATTGATTGCCAAGTCTCAGAATGATTTGTAACGGAAAAGCACAATCTGGGCGGCCGAAAACCTTTTTGGAATAATGCAGGAGTATTTTTTCGGCTATACCCCTGTTTGAAACAGATCTCAGAGAGAAAAGAAACGGGTTTGAAAGATTACGTAAAAGTATCATGGATTTTTTTCCCCGAGGGGTATGGTAAATCAGCCCCCCAAAACGAGGCTAGTTTTTACCACAGCACGAGATAAAGCGGTTCATATTTGCTTTACAACAACAGATTCCGTACGTTGATTGGCCGAGAGCTAGTTCATTCAGCATCCACTTTTTTAGGTATCTTCCCTTTCTCAGTCGACAGTACGCCCTTGTGCAAATAAAATACGGGTGCGCATGATGTGCGTGTATATTGCGCTACAGGGCTGAGTTCAGACATTTCGTAATAGACTGGAGTTAACGGTGATTTAAAATTATGGGGATTCTGTTAGTCAATAATGGCTTGCATGCATTAAGCAGGCATTTTGGAGAGGCATCATCATAAGCCGAATTTTGACTGATTTATTTTTTTGTGTCGTACAACTTTATAGCCCTTCTCGGTGATCCATGAAGCAGTTTATTTTTCTCGAGCCGAAACCTTTTTTGTTACGTTTGGGTGACAAAAGGTGCTTTTTGAATTTGATTTTATTGGTCTTGGCCCATGTTGGCCTCCAACAACAGGTGGCCACCACAGACTGCCAGCCACACAGGACTGTTGGCCACCAACGTTGGCTGGTGGAAGTTATGTCATCAAGCCTATAATATACAAAAGGGACTAGACTTGCTCAAGTCCACAACTACAGCAGCAAAATGCAATTGCCATTTCTTCCCTTCAATTTTTATGTGTGTTCGACAGTCCTTTCCATCTAAAATACGGGACCTGTTGAAAATATTCAGATTTTCATACAACATCGAAATGTAGCTAGATCCCTCTACCCTCATGTTACCAGGAAAGTGATCCGCTTGTTTTCGGTACACATGTTAAAGGAATTAGGAAATTGAAATATTTTTAAAAATTTTGCTAAAAACCCTTGAAATTGCATCTTTGGGTTTCAATTAACCTTATTTTGACGTTTTGTTTTGCAATTTTGCATATTCATGAGTAGAACAATGATGCCATCTAAGGCACTGAATCTCAATGTTGCACTGATTTGTGCACAGAAAAATTCTAGATTTTTTTAACCACTGCTATGGCAGATATTATTTTCTTTGGCAATTTATTGCTATGTAAGTATTATGGCAATAAACCATACAATACATGGAAGAAGAGTAGAGAGGTACACAAAAAGTGATAGTCATGTGCGTTTTTATGTGTAGGCCTACGTACCGAATGCTGAAAATACTCGTTCATGTATTTCGAAGAGACTGTTTTGTACATAAAGGTGGCCATTGCATTTTTATATCTGCTTTGAAATTCATACTGGAATATGCTATGTCGCATATGCACTCTATGCCTTATATTGCTTTCCCATAAAGTTTTGTTTTTACGAGGGTAACACTCCGTTCAGGAGGCATGATTGATGGCTCCTGGCTTCTGGGGGTGTCCATAAACTGGGGTATTATTGCTTTAATATTGTAAATAAATAATTGTGATACCTGTGGTGCTATGTTTGGTTCATTAAAAAAATATGTATTCTGTACTCCTGTATTATGTTTTGATTCATTATTGTAATCTCAATTCGTATATTCTGTACTTTTGTAATTGTGTTCTAATTTATTTTTGTAAGTTGATCTTCTTTGGAAATGAATGTAAGTTAAACTGGAAGGGCTACCCTGGTTAAATAAAAATAAATGCGTGGTCAGTGCAGCACCCAAGTTTGGATGGGGGCTTGGATGGATATTTACGGCCCCCAAATAGCTCATGGTCCTCCCCTCCCCTTGCGCCACAGAGGACTGACATGTATTTTGGGAACTTCATCGAAAAAAAAGAAAAGAAAACCTCTTGATGGAGGCCTGTGTGCCATTGATATCAATCCGGTTCGTAAGTGGCTTCGTCATACCGGCAGGCGCTGGCTTGAAATTACACACGAGTCTATAGTAGTGGCTGCAGTCAGTTCCTATAGAATCGTGCGTTATTTCTGGCTGTAGCCGAATGATTCTGACACGGCCTAACGCTATGTGCAGTGTACATGCAGTGGGCATGATTTAAACCAAAGATCGTATTGCGCCGCCTAGCGGCGCAAGATGGGGAACTTCACCGTAAATAAAGCGTAAAATGTTGTTATCACATGGGCGCCATTCTGGTTGGACTACGCCTGCGCAGTGCATGTTATGCGCAGGCGCAGGCGCCACGACAGGCACGCACACACATTTAACGTTCACACTCGAATGGCGCCTATGGTGATAACACCTTTATGGCCGAATTACCCATCTTTCGCCGCTACGCGGCGCTATATAATCTTTGGTTTAAACTGAAGTGACGTGACACAAGCCGGATAGAGGTTTCTCACGAGACGTCACCTGACTGTTAAAGGCAGTTCAAGAAGTGTTCGAAGTCTGCAGCGGCGCGTGCATTTTGCAATGTGCGTCTTTCGGTTTAATAGCAATTTCATGTACGCCAGAAAGCTGAGAGACTTCAAAGGCGCTCACATCTCCGCGCAAATCTGTGTAGGCCTATATTGAACGCTGACCGTCAAAAATCACGTGACTGAAAAAAACTATATAGTTGTCTGACTTGCCCGAAACTCACGCACGCCTAAGGTTCAAGAACGTGCGTGGGAGAAGTGCTATCCAAGCAATGACTTCTCCCTGGATTACGTTTAGTCTACTTTAAAATACCAAATCGTTGTACGCCCACTTTTTCTTTTACTTCTGCCCGTGGAACAGGTTACAACAACAGTGCACTGGTCAGGTTCAATCGATCAGGTTGAATGCAGCAAGGTACCTGTTGAACAGAGGATAACACAACACCAACGCAAGATGGCTCATCTAGAAGATGAGAGTCAAAACAGACAAGAAGACGACGAACCTCAAGGTACTACAACCACCTGTCTTTAATTGCCGAGAATTTGTCCGTCAAGTTGGTCATATCAAGACATGCTCATGCTCAACATAAACACTTTTTTATATTAAATGTAATTTTGCGTCGCGGATGTTCATTATATATTTCAATGTTTTGCTCGTTATTACTGCCGTGCTGTATACCTCAATGTTGTCCAAGGGCTTGTGAGATAAATTTCACTGTCGTAGTGCATATGTCTACCATCCGACCACCGGTATTATCCCGGAACGAAAATTGCCATGCTCGCGGACAAATTTATGAAGCGGCTTTTCATTTAAATCAACTCTCCGAACTTTGTTGCAGATGATGAGATTTTTGAGATGACGATGCCGCCCTTGTGCGTCTACTTAAGGAGAATTCTTTGCAAATACCCTCAGGGTGCACTGTTGAAGGTAAAACACCAGTAAGGGTGTCAACAGTATTTTGGGGGGCAGGGGTTTACAAGATTTGATGCAGTTTGGGAAACAGCAATGTTATTCAAATGAAAATGCAATGTAATTTCAAACGTATCTCCCATTAATGTTACACAGCAATACTGCCGATTTTTATATTATTTCTTAATTTGTGTTTTTCTTAATACTTTAGGGATTATTTGTTGATCGTTTTGCTAATCATGATTTCTTGTGAAGTCAATGTTCATTTCTTGTCCAGTCCACGGTTTTGTCCGTTGTGTTTGTTTTTCTGTTTTATCATTTATCGTTTTTTCTCTTGATAACGGGCATCTTCGCCACAAGCTTTGTTTTTTTTAACATGCTTATACTTTTCATATCAAACGCTACTATTTTTTGATGTTTCCCTTGTTTTAAGTTGATGAACATTGAATAGGGCTACACATGTCATATACAGAGTTTTATTGCGAACTGAACTATGAACTGATATTTCCATTCGACTAGTATTTCAAGCTGGCCTGGAAGGCCCGTTGTCATATGTGTCAAATTTTCGAGATGTTTAGAGTCAGAGCTGTCTTCATGAGCCACAAATGGGGCACGAATCCAACTTACTTTCTTCGGGCTCTGGTGGTATCTTCGCTTTGTCACTAGTCAAGTACACAAGAATAAACGGACAAAAACTGTAAATCATCGTCAAAAGTGTAGTAATATTTGAAACTTTGTCTCTGAACTCCCTTCACCGTGGTTTTCATGCCTGATAGGGGTCATTGTAGAGGGTACATAACGTAATTTTTTTTTAGACTTGTTTCTTGTCGCCATCGGCATCCCAGCATAGTATACTTGCTTGACATGGGTACAAGCTAAGATCTTTCTGTGGTCAGCTAGTGAGGGCGGTCAATCCCGAAATTCACTGCACACAAGCTCCATCTGGCGTTTGGAGAGATCTAGACAACAAACGTATTTTGATCCACACTACGATATTATGTCGTTTTAAATGCCGTACTGTATAGCGTCTGGGAGAACAAATCATAACATTTTAGGTAAGTTATCATTTACAAAAGTTGTCTCGTGTTTAATTCTGTTTTATTACGTATTCCAGGAGCTTGTGCAGAATGCCGATGATGCAAAGGCGAGGAATGTGATATTCCTCTTTGACAGGACAGAGCATCCCCGTGATCAACTTTGCTCGGGCAAATTGGCCGAGTTCCAAGGTCCAGCTTTGTGTGCCTACAACGATGCCTCATTCACCAAGGAGGACTGGAAGAACATCCAGCATCCCGAATACAGCAGCAAGCGTGAAGACCCAACAAAAGTTGGACGGTTTGGTCTCGGCTTCATTTCAGTTTTCCATCTTACTGGTTAGTCTTTCTCTGGATTTAGAGTACTAGAAATGCCTTTACTGTATCTTCCATATGCATGCGTGTTAAAAATCCGGGATTTCAACATTCTACAAAAAGGTTTCCAAATTTCATTTTGGGAACAAATCCGACTAAATGTTGATAATTTTGAGAATTAAAATTGCCTTGTTGCACAAAAGAATTATGTTTCTCTCGAAGTGTTGTACACAAAATGTTTAAAACTTGTGTGCGAAAATCTACATTCTTCCCTGTGCTTTTACCACTTGCCTAGATGAACATGCATTTGATAATCTACTAGGTGAAAAAAATTCTTCTACATATACACAAATGTGGCGAAAATGAAATAAACTGACGTCATTTTCAGTACATTGAGATACAAGCAGAAATCAATAAGTGGTTTGCCTTTTCTTTTCAGATATGCCATGGATCTTAAGCCAAGGCCGGATTGGTTATTTGGATCCACTAGAAGAGCACTTCGATGATCCTGCAGCCGACACAACGTATGGAGGAAAACGTGGTAAGAGCTGGAAGCTATCAGAGGCTCTTCTGAACAGGTATCCTGACCAGTTTTCCCCTTTCCTGCTTGACCTGTTTTCTTGCAATAAAGCCACTTTTCAGAATGGCAAGTTCGCAGGTACCATTTTCCGTTTCCCTCTGCGTAAAACGGAATCAAAATTGAGTTCATCAGTGTTCCAAGATCACCAAGAAGTCATGAAATTGTTTGAAACATTCCAGACAGATGCCGATCTCTCTTTGCTGTTCCTTAAGAATGTTGAGTCCATTGCTGTGTATGAAAGGGTACCAAATCAGGAACATCCAAGACTTATCTTTAGAGTGCAGATACGTCAAGACGACCGTCATCAAGTGCGCCACAATAGGGAAACATTCTTCAGCAAAATTCCAGAGCGACAAGACTTTTGTACTGATGGTAATTTACAGATAGAGAGCCATCCCGGACCGTCAGGTAATGACATTGTCAGCAAATTCATCATCGTAAACTCCTTAAAGAGCAGGGACGTATCAGCTGACCTTGATGCCCTTATTCACGATAAAGAGGTGAAATTCCTGCCTTGGATGGGGATGGCTTTTCAAACCAACTCTATTGTAGAGCAAAACGGTCGCTGGTTTTGCTTCCTGCCTTTGCCAGAAAGCGAGGCAGTTGTCTTACCCGTTCACATCCATGGCTATTTTGGTCTCAGTGATGACCGCCGAAGGATCAAGTGGCCGGACAAGGAATCTCAATATGATAAGGAAGCCCGCTGGAATCACCTTCTAGTCACAGAAGTACTTCCCGAGGTTTACGCGGAGCTACTTTTGGCTGCCATTGAAAAAAGTAAAGACCCAGCATACGCCATGCTTCCGGTAGATGTGTATAAAGGATGGCCTTGCAAAGAGAAGATAACTGAAAGTGAATTGTGGTCGGGCACTGTCAAAAGGTTCTTACTACTCCTGAAAGACAAGAACATTTTCTACACAGATCAAGGCCGGTGGATGAAACCAGCTGATATCTTTATCAACACCAAAAACGATAAATTAATTTCAAAGGTGTTGATTCAGAAAAAGCTCCCAGTTGCACTGCTGCCAAATCACATCCTAGATTTGCTCGACTGGGCAGATTTTGATTACCAGATGGTAACACCAGAACTTGTCAGAAACTGCATACGTGGAGACGACCTTCGGTTTCTTACACGTGAAGAGAAACTTGAGCTGCTAGAGTATGTCATCAGCGACTGCATCACTGACCTTAATGGCTTGCACTTACTCCCTTTGGGCAACGAAGAATTTACGTCATTTGGGGAGAATTTACCGACAGTTTACATTGCCAGCAATGAAAATCCCAGCATGCTCATCCCAAATGGAGAAGAGAAATTTGCTGCCAGTGACATGCCAGCAGTGCTCAGGGATTCCAAGGTGAAGACATTCACTCAGCTGAGGGCATTCTGCATCACAGATGTCGCCCCGTTGTTGCTGGAAATGTTTCCTATAGCCTGGCGTAACTTTTCAGCAAGTAATACAATGCCGTGGACCCCCGGTGTTGACAAACATCCGTCTTCCGAGTGGTTGAAAATGCTGTGGCAATGGTTGTCCAGAAACCATATGCAATTGCAGCTCAGCACGTTCAAATATATTCCGCTGGTGCCCGCACCAACCAACAGTATAACTAGACTAAGAGAAAGTGGATTGATATCCAGCAACCTGTGGTCGACCGTGGATACAGACCGTCTTTCAGAAAATATCTGTTCATTTTTGGAGTCTATAGGCGCAATTGTTGTTCGTGATGAGCTTCCGGAATATATGACACATCACCCACATCTTAAGGACTTCATCAGATCCCCAACCCCAAAAGGTGTGATGACCATCCTGGAGACAATGAGTGACAGAAACGGAACCGAACACATATACGACAGTATCTTACGACTGTCCTCGGAGGCGAAAGATGAACTACGAAATTTGCTGACTCAACCCCACTGGACACCAACAGATCGTCAGAAAAACATTTTGAGACATGTACCACTCTTCTTTACAAGTGATGGTCACTACATTTCAGCTGAAAGTTGTAGAGCTGCAGTTCCAGCGAACTACTTCGGAATACCTGTCAGCACCTTGAATGACGGCTCAAAGTACATAGTTCAAAGAGATACTAGTGAAAATCTGTCCTCCTTGGTACGTGTAATATCTGAACGTGAACTCCTAGCTAATAACATTCTTCCCGCTGTTGCTGAAGGATACTACGAGCTCTCTGAATCAGTCGAGATCATGACCTGGGTTTTGGAAAGACCAACATTTGACGATCTAACTAGAAAAGCAAAGTTTATACCTGGGACTTCAGACACACAGCTGTTGTGTCCTGAAGACTTGTATGAACCCATTGACAAACTGAAACTTTTGTTAAGAGGTAAGAACGTGTTCCCTACAGGAGTATATGCAGAAGGCAGGCTTCTGAAATTATTGCAGCGTTTCAGTCTGAAAAATCAGTCTGAGATTTCATCGGCTGATGTGCTCCATGCTGCCCTTGAACTTGACAAAACTCAAGAAACAGACCAAGCAGATGTTGCAAGAGGAAGACTCCTGCTAGAACACATTAATCTCCACCCTCATCTTTTAATGGAGAATGTCAGACGCAATGGGACAGATGAGAAACCGCTGCACGTGTTTCTCAAAGAGTTACACTGGGTGCCATGCGAAGCGTCATGTCCCCATGGCTATCCAGCATCCGCTGGATGGATGGGAAACTCCAGAACTCTTTATTCGCCGACGGATATTGGGATGATTGAGTTTTCCTTGCTTTGTGGATCGGTGCGGCCACTCGTAGACCTAGCTAACATGCAAGAAGATTTGCTGAGTGCATTCGCTTGGAAGAAGCCTGATCCTAACGACCGTGCAGAGTGTCAACGTGTCATTTGTCATTTGAAGAATATTTCTGATACACATCAGCCTGGCCAAGAAACACACACCGTCTCTGATTCTGTCTCCGTGATATACCAGTTCCTCGGTGAAGCTTCAGACCCAACAGTAGCAGAAATCTTTGAAACACACCTGAATCGGTCCCATCCCTGGGTTTGGCATGGATCAGGATTTACGACACCGGACAAAATAGCTTTAAGTACAGGCAGCCTCAGCATCAGTTTGATACCGTATCTCCACATTGTACCAGAGGACATGCAGAAATATAGCATTTTCCTGTCTAAAGGGGGTGTCCAGCAAACTTTCTCAGTTACTGAACTATGCTCAGTTCTTCTCAGTGTGCAGGCAAAACATCAACCTGAACATGTTCCCAGCGAAGAAGAGTACCAGACAGACTTGAATCTGGTTTGCAACATATTAAAGTATATCGTTGACCATGCCAACGTTAGTACTGTGACGCCCGACATCTTAGTGCCGTGTAGGACAGACAGGGGCCAGAGACTTTTAAAAATGGTACCGCCTTGTGAATGCTTGTATGTAGATCAACAGCGACTAGTACAGCAGCTGTATGATAAGGACACCAAAGAAGAGCTCAATAAGGAGGTGATCCACGAGTCGATATCAAACGATGTGGCTCAGCGCTTGGGACTTCTTCCTTTAAGCCACTTTCTTGCTCCTACGGATGAAGTGGAATATGAGACAGATGGCCCCCATATAACGCCAGTCAATGCTATCAAGCAGAATCTGGACATGTATAAAAATAACGACGTATTTAAAGAGTTGATTCAGAATGCTGATGATGCAGGCGCTACAGAGGTCAGATTTCTCTTTGACTGGCGCAGCAATGAGAAAACTGCTTCCGCTCTGTTGAGTGAGGGAATGAAGACATGTCACGGGCCGGCTCTCTGGGCTTACAATGATGCCCGTTTCTCACGACATGACATACGGAACATTTGCAGTGTAGCTGCGCAAAGCAAGAAGCATCAAACGGACAAAATTGGAAGATTTGGTTTGGGATTCACGTCAGTCTATCATCTGACAGACATTCCCAGTGTCGTCAGTGGCCCCTATGTCTTGATCTGTGATCCGAGAACAATCCATCTTGGATTACGTGTGAAGCCAGGACAGCCGGGCATTAGGATAGATCTGACAAATGACCGCCATCGAAGGACACTGAGGAGTTACCCTAACCAGTTCCAGCCCTACAACGGCATATTTGGCTGCGATCTCACGGCATCAACCAAAGGCTTTGATCATACACTTTTCCGATTGCCACTACGCACAGAATTTGGAGCCAGCAGCCAACAACCAAATCAACTTTCAGACTTCATCTGTGACACAAAGGACAGAGTTCTTCCATTGATAGAATCCGTCAAAAAGTTTTCATCTACTCTACTACTGTTCACGCAGAACGTTGTCAAAGTTAGTCTTCATGAACTGTCTGAAAATCAAAGCGGAATGGAAGATATCATGTCTGTCACAGTTTCTCGATTGCGGCAATTGCCACGATCCATATCATTCAACTATGACACAGCTGAGTTGAAGACGGAACGCGGCCTGCTCTTTGCTACCACTGAATGCATTAAAGACCCGGATTTGCCACTTCCAGAAACAACCATGGTCTTGAAAATCGCCCACACGATACATGAATCAGAAGAACCGACTGAATCTGCAGAGGTTAACAAAGACTTGTACTTCATCACTAGTTCCTGCATGGCCAAAGGGGACATTTTGGATTTAGCCCAAACGCCCGAAGGTGAAGAAGATGCAGTTCTGCCTTGCGGTGGAATTGCTGCCCAACTTGATTTTGGAGATGGAGACTGCTTAATGCCAAAAGCTGTAGAGGGAAGTGCATTCAGTTATCTGCCACTTAGTGTCTTGACAGGCTTACCCTTCCATATCAATGGCAATTTCTTACTGCAGCCAAATCGCAGGCAATTGTGGGGTAAGTCCTCGTCTGGAACGGAAGCTTTCGAGGTTCGCTGGAATTGCTGCTTTATGGAAACAGTTTTGTGCAATGCATTGCTGAATCTGCTTCAGGATCTTCGGTTGTTGCAAGAACAGAACGTCGTCGATGCTTCCAATTTTCAGACTCTTTGGCCAAAGAGGAAGAGATGCGATAGTGACTTCCATCCCTTGGTGGATGCCTTCTATAGAAGAATTGGTAGGGAAAACAGTGCTCCAGCAGTTATTGTCAACCAAGGCCAATGGCTAACCGTACATGACTGCTTCTTCACGGAGTGGGTTGCTACTGATCCCCAAGGCCTTAGATGTAGCATAAAGGTTGTGCTGGCAGAGAACCAGAGACCAAAGACACATGTGGTGCTTGAACCAGAGGTCACTACCAGCATATCGGAGGCTGGCGCAAACAGTTTCTTGGACGTAAACACCTTCAGTGTTGAGCGATTCCTACAACAGGTTTTCTTTCCAGCTCTTGTAGATCGTCGACACATTGAGCATGAGCACCACAATGAAATAATCCTACATGTGTTAGATCTCCGTCTTGGTGAAAGAAAGATTACAGAATATGATGACCACCTGAAAACCACAAAATGCATTCCTGTCTCTCCGCATGGTGCGAAACTTGTTACTCCTGATTATTTGGTCGACCCATGTGCGCCGATTGCATCACTGTACAGCGAGCAAGATGGTCGATTTCCATACGGTAGTCAATACCGCGAACAAGCTCGCTTAGTGTCACTTACAGAGCTTGGTATGGCATCAAGTGACTTACCGTGGGAAGAAATTTGCAAAAGAGCTGAGTCAATGCGAATAAAACACCAGTTCGAGCAACAAGGAATGACACTTCTTAATCTGATGGACAAGAAGCTCAGAAACTTTGATCAACCCACACCAGAGCAGCAAGAGAGGATCCGCAATGCACCTTTCTTACCCGTCCTTGAAAAGCCCAAGAACTACCCAGCAAGTTGGTTCCGATGCGACGAGGAGATGATGTCTGCGGCTGCACTGTTTGGAGAGGGACATCGAGATCTTTTAGGGTCTGTCAAACCGCTCTTAGACGACAAGAGACTTGGGACTGTAGCAACTAGCCCTCAAATTAGGGGTCTCCTTGGCATTCATGAAAAAGGCATCCTGGTAACTGATGTCATGCAACAACTTGCTATTATAATCAAGGAAGCGCCCGTATGCATACAGGAAACATCTTCCATTGTTGCCAACATATACACTTTTCTCCAAGATAGTGTCTGCAAATGCGATGACGACGGAAGGACAGATGAAGAAGATCGTAACGTTCTCGAGATACTGCGTTCAATGAATTTTGTCCTTTGTGATGACGGAGTGTTCAGAGAGTGTAGCACACTTGCCTTTGATTACAATGGACCAAACGGACCATATTTATTCGCTTCCCCCCCTAGACATTCCCGCGTAAGAAAGCTGCTGAAGCGTTGTGGGGTGAAGAGCGAATTTGAGGTGGTCGATTACCTCAATACTTTGTATCTCTTGAAAGAGACGTATCGAGGCAAGCCACTCAAGGAAAACGACCTAGACACTGCGAAAGCAATGATGGCTCATATTGTTAAACAGTGGATTAGCGATCGACACAAAACGCAGAGCATCTTACAAGACAATCAAGTGTTTGTTCCGGACAATTCCAGCATTTTGCGCACACCTTGCGAATTAACGCTTGGTGTTCCAGACTTAGAAGAGAGCCATGAGGATGTACACGTATATACCCATTCTTGTGTAACTACCAAAGAAGCCGAAGTTTTTGGTATTATGACACAAAAAGAGCGGCAACTAGAGGCCTGCTCTTCAAGTGCAGGATTTGAAATGGAGTTTGGACAACACGAAGAACTAGTGGATCGCCTTCGGAGTATATTGGTATCGTACCCAAATATTTCAGACGTGTTTAAAGAGCTGCTCCAAAATGCCGATGATGCTAAGGCCACAGAAGTACACTTTGTCTACGATCCCCGCAGCCATGAAACAGGGAAAATCATATCAGAAACTTGGGCTCCAATACAACGGATGCCATCATTGTGCGTGTACAATGACAAACCTTTTAGTGAAGCAGATATTAGTGGCATTCAGAAAGTGGGAATAGGGGCAAAACGAGACGACATTACAGCAGCAGGAAGGTTCGGTATTGGTTTCAGTGCAATCTACCATTTGACCGATTGTCCAAGTTTTTTTAGCAACTGCGACACGCTCTGTGTTTTTGACCCGCTTCTCAAGTACGTTCAGGGAACACGAGAAAAAAAGCCCGGCAAACGGTTTTCAACTGGCGAGGACTTTAGAGAGGTCTGCTCAGATATGCTGAGGGGATATCTTGTGGACACAGAGGAATTCTCTGGAATGAAGGGAACAATGTTCCGATTTCCACTCCGAACCGAGCCATCTAAAATTTCGAAAAGGGTCTACGGCCTTGCGGATGTACAGAGTTTGCTAGAACAATTCCAGGTGATAGCTCAGGATGGTCTCCTCTTTCTGAACAATGTTAAAAAGATAACTATTTCGTGTGTTGATGAGCAGGCAAACAAACTGGACAAACGGTTCAGTATCAGTGCTACTTTTTCAGATGACGACCAGAAGCGACGATTAGCGGTTACAAAATACATCGAATTGTACAACACCCCAGGCTTGGAAATTGCTCCTGTTTCATATGTGTACAGTCTTCAGACGTGTGATTCGGAAGATACTGAAAGATCGTGGTTGATTTCCCAAACGCTGGGGTTTCAAGATCCTGCCATTAATAGCCAGGATTTTTCTGATACTACAGGTTTGAAGAAGCCCCTTCCGAGAGGTGGGGTAGCAGCGCTTATTAAAGACAACAAACGTGTAAATCCAAAGCATGATCGACACAAAGCCATGAAAGCATACTGTCTCCTGCCTTTGCCAATAAGTACCAATTTACCTGTGCATGTCAATGGGGCATTTGAGTTGGATCCCATCAGGAGACATCTGCTGAAGGGGGACACTGGTACTAAAACCGGCGGGGGTGTTGAAGACAGTGGTATCCACAGGTGGAACCAACAACTAGTGCAAAACGTAATTGCCCCAGCCTATGCCAAATTACTCCAACACGCAGGCCAGAAACTTTTAGGAGACTGTCACAGAATCAAGTGAAGATATTTTGATACTGTACGATGGCCTTTTCCCTAGGGACTTAGAGGCAGTACACGATGAGTGGCATCTTTTGGCCGAGGCAACTCTTCGCTATATAGGGAAGAACGAGTTGAAAGTTCTGCCCGTCCTAAATCCTACTTCTGGCAAGGTAAGCTGGCACCATCCAAACAGCTGTATGAGTGCAGCATTTTTTGATAACTTGCATTCCGAAAACGATTCGGACGCCCAGAGTAAGCTAGAAGGGTCTATTTCATCAGACCCCGCCAAAGTGCTCCGTCAGTTTTTGTTTAAGGTTGGCTTCCATCTCTTAGCGTCTTCTCCAGAGCTGTGCAAAGCCTTCCAAGCGTCTGATGTTAAATCGGAATTTGTATCTCCTAAAGCCGTTGTGAAGCATATGTCATCTCAGTCGGCCATTACACCAAAGTTACCAGCTCCTCTAAAGACAACCGACTTCGGAAATGAGGACTCTTTCAAAGTGGTTTTCGAATACTGCCTTGATGCTGTAAAAGGACCTTCAAACCTTATTGACCTACCACTCAAGCTCACAGATGACAGTACACTGAGTTACTTTTCATCAAATGACGGATTGTATGTTACATGCGAGGTGCTACCCTCCTGGAATGGAAAATTTTTGCACAGAGATGTGGTTGGATTGTGCAAGGATTGGTTCACGAAGAACGAAATTGCAGAGAAAGCATACAACAGTGGAGTATTCATGAATTTTGGCATTGTGGACCTTGACAGATACTTAGAAGAGCAGCTGCCCGATGACTGGAAAGGCAGTGGACTCCATAAAGAGTGGACACCTGAACAGAACGGTCACCCGTCCAGGTCATGGATGAAACAGTTGTGGAAGTTCATCAGCAGAGTATCTGTAAAGCAGACAAAGTTCACATTGGAAGGTATCAAGACTTGGCCAATCATTCCAACGAATGAAGGAAAATTGGTGCCGCCTTGTAAATCAAAAACAGTGTTGTTCTTACCCTCGTGGAAAGTTGGGCGATTTGGAACGAAGGAGGTTAGTGCACTGCGCCATCTGAATCTTCCTGAAGTTGGATTGAATCAAATGTTTGAAGATAAAATGAGGAAAACGGTTGAAAAGGAACTGATGCAGACACCAGAAGCATCAATAGCACAACTGTTGCAACAATCGCTTGCACTTCCACAGAACCATGATGAAGTACTCAAAGTGATCCAGTTTATGCTGGAAACAGGTGCTTCACCTAGCAGTCTGTCACTAGCTGAGTGCAACACCCTGCTTTATTATTTCCAAGAGGGTTATGCCAGCAAGCCGCTAACAGAAGAAATGGCTACAACAATAAGACAAGTTCCGCTTTTCAAACTCCTGGGTGACGACAGGGTTGAAGAAATCCAACGTTTTCAACATTATCACACAGTGGAGGGATATGAAATTCTTCCCGACGAAATAGATGTATGGAAAAATCCCATGAAATGTGTCTTTCTTGAGCAAAGCTCTTCCTTGGACTTGATTTACAACAAACTTGGAATATCACCCATCAGCCATGCTGACGTCTACTTTCGGTACATTTTTCCAAATTTTCACCTCCTAACACAGAAGGCCGTATTGAATCATGTGAAAAATATCAACCATAACATTCTCCAAACGGTTTCAGAAGCAAAAAAAGAAAAAGTTTATTGTTCACTTGCCGAGATTCCATTCATCCATGACAAGTCGAACATTCCACGACCAGCAAGGTTTTTTTTTGATCCAGGAAATCGAGTTTTTAAAGCCATGATTTCCCCAGACAGGCTGCTGCCGGAGCCGATGAGGAGTGCGTCTCTGCGAGGTTTCTTCAAAAAACTCGGCCTACAGTCTAATGTAAGCAAGCAAGATTTCATTCGTTTTGCTCAGGAAATAGAAATAAGTGCAAAATATGCTTCAGATGACGAGGAGCAGAAATGTCTGTGTGAGAAAGCAAAGACTCTGAAGAAAGAACTAGATTCGAATGAGAAGCTACACGATAGGATGTTTCTTGAGAAGATCTCCAAGATTAAATTCATCCCTTCGGTTAGCGCTGAAGACATTCCAAAGAACATATCCAGAGAACTCTTGGATATCTGTCCGGCCTTCTGGGCGACAAACATTTCTAGCCCTCGTCCTTTCATTGCCTATCGTTGGTCAGTGCCATACGATAACTTAGCTCTGGTGTGGTCTGTGTCCAATGTGCTACCTTCCTGGGCAATGCCAAAGATTAATGAATCAAAGAGGAATAGAGAGGTTCGGAGTGCCCTTGGCACGCAAGAAGAGCTCGCGATCATGGACAAGGTTTTCAGGCATACTAAACTTCTTGCTGGGCGCATGGAGGGGAAAAACGCTATACACAAAACAGACACAGTCTCTGCAGAGGTTCGGATGGCGGTGAAAAAGGTCATGAAAAAGGTACTTCGATACCTCTGTGACAATCTCGATAAGAGCAAAGAAATCATTAAACTTTCTCTGCAGCGCACGCCCATATGCGTAGTAGAAGATGGGTGTATCTTCGTCCGGGCAGACCGGCTCGTACTTGACATGCCCGCAGATCATGAATGCATCCTTAGACCATACTTATTCAAAGTTCCCAGAGAATGGGGAGAGTTTGATGCTGTTTTTAAACTTCTCGGGGCTAGCAACTTTTATACGTTCGACCAGCTTGCCAATGTGTTATCAACTATGAATGCAGAGTGCGCAAACCGGCCCCTACCGCCAAATGAATTAAGAACTGCCAAAATAGTCGTTGCACAGATATTCAGGTTGTTGAGTACGCAACAAGGAGAATGCGAGATCACATGCTCAGCGCTGTTCCTGCCGAGTTCAGAGTACATTCTAAAGGAATCAACTCTCCTGTACTACGTAGAACCTGACCTACTAGACCAGTTAAAGCCAGAATCAATTGTGAAAGAAATACTACTTCCGTTGAAGCAGGTAGGACTTCAATGCGAGGATGAAATGGGTCTCATTCGTCTTCTTCCTCAGAAATTAAGACCGAAATACCTGTCAGATGAGATGCACGAAATGCCCTGTGACACAAACGTAGACTGTAGCGAGGGCGAACATTGTCAGTATCTAGCATACATCAAGCAGATGGTGACTTCACAAGAGGTGATGCAGGCCATACTCCGTCTGATTCAGCACCAAATGCATGGAAAGGAACCAAACGCAGATGCCAAAAATCGTATAGTAGCACTTCAAAACGTCGCGAACTTCGTCTGCAAGACTGAACTGAAGCTTGCTTTGTATGATACTAGTGGAATGCAGGGACCTCAGTTGCTTTACCCACGTAAAGCTTTCTTCCACTCAGGTACTCGTTGTATGTACCTGGAGCACAGATCATGGCCAATGACGAGGCACACAAGTGCAATCTTCAGCCAAATTGCCAAGTGTTGCAATGACATCTTGAACGGTTTGTTAGACATTTCTCATGTGTCATACTTGCAAACTGCTTTAGACTGCTCAAGTCCTGATGAGATGAATGGAGTGCTGAGTTCCGAATGTAGAATTCCAGAATACGGAGGCGACATTTCCGATTTTCATGCAGAGTTGTATCAGCCAGGGAAGATCGTGCCCCGCGATGATATACTTCACCTCCTTGAGCAAGACCCACTGAACATTTTCCATAAAAAAGAAATCGTGGGCTACGAGAGAAATATCGACGGCAGAGGTGCAATGGTTGCAACCGCTGTAGAGCCCTCAGAGTTTGTAACACAGGACGAGGCAACCGAAATGATTTATGCCACCATCGTTGATGAAATTCCTCAAGACGAGGTACCCTCCTCTCGATCAAAGCAGTATGTAATTGACATTGGCCAACCAGAGAATATCACTGTATCCGTGACAACACTGCACAGATTTCTGAAGCCTTGGCAAGGAGGAAGACGTGGTAACATCAAACAATAATCTTCCCAAACACCCCAAAGACCCAAAGCAACAACAAAGACCGCATTGACAGGGCGGTAAGGAAAGCCATGAAACTACAACTGAAAGAACAAGAGGGTAATACGTTGACTTTACCGCAAGCGGCATCCTGATAAAATCCAGGAGGAAGGAACGTCTTACTGAGGCGTTTACATTTCTCCAACAGGAGTTACACCGTCTTGATTTGACTAACAAGTACAGCCATCAGTACACGTGTATTTTCGTTGGGATTCTGAAGTCCATAGAGTTAGGGAGGAGGTATCAACAGTAGTACAGCAGGAGTCACGGACGGAGGACGGGTGGTACGCCTAGGTCAAAATCGTAGACACGTGCCACCCTCAGCTCCTTCTCCAGAGAGACACCAGACCCACGCAATGCCAGATTGTGGTTCCGGCAAGCCGTGGAACACTTTAACTTTGCCGAACGAACGGGTTTAAATATCAATTCCGTAGGCCGCGCTATCCAGAAAGTTGGAGATCACAGACAAGTGGACAGTTGTACAAAGATTTTAACGCAGACTTCGCCCTGAAACTCTGCAAAGACTTGCTGTACCTTATCCAGGAAATAATCAGAATAAATGAGGTTTAAATGAAACGCCAGCTAATCTGAATACTCAGTGGTGTAATTCTACAAGAACAATTAGAAGCCATCACTGTGGTGGCCGACGTGCATGGAAAAATGGTGTGCGCGCGTTACATGCCTCTTTAACTAATAAGTTGTCGTGATTTAACAAGTGCAGGCGCATGTCACAGCAGTTATGACGTCAAATTGGATTAGTCTATAGGAACCTGCCGCGAGTGTGTGGTGTGATCGTTCCAACTATTTTACGAGTTCTTTATGCCGTATATATAGCAAACCAGGATCATGTAATAATTTTAACACCAGTTGATAGTGGTGGGTGTGTTCTGAGAAATTATTCTGTTAGGTCATTATATAACGGTATATTGTAAAGATGTTGCAGTCTTGTCTTCGTCGTATTAGTTTTTTTAATAGTCCGTGATTTTTGTCCATTTATTGTTTTTACTGCTGTTAAATCTGCAGTGAATAGCAATTACAGTCGCTCTGCAACTGAGTTCATTCCTATGTGACTTTTGTGCATTTATATCAATGAATATAGCAAACTGGTGTACACCTGAAAAACACTAGCTACAAGCATCATGTTGAAACTGAAATTATATAACTTGTTCATTTGTTCATTTGTGGTGTGTGGACCCACTGTTTTTTACTTTTGGCTGGAAATACTGATAAAATAAAAAGGTTAATTGACGACCCCTTTGGACGAATTTGTAGAATAATCAGTATTTGCCATTAGTATAGCAAGGTTTTCAATCAACATCTATTGTGGGTCGATGTGGATCATTCCCTCTACAGCCGATTTGTGGATGGCAATATTCCACGCAGTGGTAGACTAAGACTGGTGAATGCACTAACAAACTGATCTCCTTTATTTTGTACAGGCAAGGCCATTAATTTTCGTAAGGATGTCTTAACAATTTATTTTGTAGATCTACAAAATATTTAATTACATGTTTAATAAAGGTTTGGGGTTTAAAGTTTTTGCACTTTGTAAAAAAGTCATTTATGATTTTCGAGAGGGGATTGGTTGGCACAGTGGGCCATAGTATGTTTATACTCTAGCATGATGAGTGTTTCAAATGTTATGTTTCGATGTCGTGTCTGTGTGATTTTATGTGTTTTGTAGTGTACATTTTTAACTAGAGACGACAATACGTAACTTCCAAGTTTTCAATTTATAAAGGTTTTATCTATCTACGTTATAAGCACTGTAAAGACTACATTCATTGTACCTGGCAAATGTTGGAGATGGTGTGACAATAATTCATCAGTTAGTAGATACAGCATCTTGTACATAATTAAAAAAACACGGTTTTAAAGAAAAATTCCTTAATTAATCATGTATTGTACACAAGAATTCACACGTGATTCATAGTCTGTTACCACTCTTTTATACCAAAATCGAAATGCTAAACCAGTACACAGAAATGGTCGAGATGTATATTTAGCAAAGGACGACTGGGCTGATCTGGTATGCGTCCATTTTCCCTAATATCACCTGTGTTAATTTTTTTTTTCGTTTTGTGAGCGTAGGTTTGGGAAACTTGTGTTTAAAATGCTAATTGCTTCATTTGAAAAAGCGTAAATTAACCTGACGTGTGAGGCCTGAAGCTGTGATTTTTTTCGGGCTCACGATCAATAATTCTGCTTTAAAGTTCACCAGATAAAGGTTAAACCGACAAATCATCCCCTGGTTTGATATCTTGTCAGTGGCCTTATGTATATCAAATACATGCATTTTGTGAATTCAAAGGTTCTCATTTCCAGCGGTAAGTAGCACAAGTTATTTTGGGTTTAAGTATACCAGTTAAATAGAACTTATTCTCAATTTACTCAATTTACTACAAAATCTTTACTCAAAACAAGTCAAATTTGAAAAGAAGTCTTAGTGGTAACTGTGTGATATTTGAGTCATGTCTGCTGTATTTTAATGGCTGCCTTCATCCTATCCAAATTTGTAAATTAGTGTATAAAATTTGAAATTAATGGGATTGAGACTTCTTAGACGTGATATGTAGTGCAACAGTTATTCTTAAGTGTTTGCTATTGTAACAGCTGGTAGTCATTTCTGATGATGATTAGCATGTTCAAAGTCAAGGTCACATACATTATAGAGTATAATTATGGAGACGTTTGAGTCGAATTATTTTTGTACTGAATAAAGTAATCCTTGCATTTTAGTAAATAGTCAGCGCTACGCGTGTATACATCTTATCCATGCATTAAAAGACAGCAAAAAGTAATGTTAGGCTTAAGTGATGAATACAAGTGAATGCTTAAGTTTCAGGATTTCCATGCTGTGGTTTTCGATATTATACTCAAGGTTTGTGTATTTAGAAATATTCCGCTTTTGTTTAGATTTTTGTGATGTTTGGTGATTGAGTAGTATTTTTAAATTATGTCCGATGTGCCTTGTAAATTTGAAAAGCAAAACCTAAGCCTTTACATTCCAAATCAGCGAGTTGGGAAAAGGGCGATGAACGCAACGCGCGGTGGATTTTACCCCGCGATTATCTCGTGCCAGAAGAGACAATGCATTGTCACAGACTACTACTGGGCCTACACGACGAAGAGTGGGACTGTGCCTTGTATATGTATTTCTGTATGTGTATCATGATTACAATAGTGTTCATGCTTCAGTGTTTCTTAGAAAATGGAAAATCCTCAACAGTGAGTTTTCAAGCTTGTATATTTTTGCTTATTCGTCAGCCTGATACATGTATTACAAGTTTTAAAAGTTTTGGAGAACGGCCAATTTTACTGTAGTGTATCTCCAAGTTTTAAAGTTTTAGAGAACGGCAAATGTTACCATACCATAGTGCATGTCCAAGTATAAAAGAGTTAGAGGACGGCATATGTTACTATTATGTATCTCTAAGTATTAAATGTTTGGAGGACCGCAACTGTTACTTTAGTGTATCTCCAAGTATAGTTTTGGAGGACGGCAAATGTTACCATGATAGTGTATGTCCAAGTATTAAAGTTTTGAAGGACGGCAAATATTGCTGTGGTGTATCTCCAAATATTAATTTAGAGGATGGCAAGTGTTGAAGCCATGGAAGGCGACAAATACCGGGCGTTTTAGGAGGATTAGTTACATTGCAAATTTCTGAGGAAGATTTCAATTCAATTCAATTCAGTTTAAAGTCAACATAACTTTGTATGAAAACTGGACGAATATATTTACTTTTGCTTACTACTGCTAGGGGATGTTTTGAGCATTGCTGTCATATTTGGTACAATATGTTGTCTTATTAATTAAATTCAAAACGAATAAGATGAGGTCTTTAACTCTAATTTGAATTTTCAAATTTGTAGAAGTAGTGAATGATAGCCCGATTAAGATTAAAATTAATGTGGAAGTAAACCAATATCCATTGAATTCTTATATCTGCTTGATCATCGGCTAAATGAAATATGTCCAGTATGGAAATTTAACACAGCAAAATTAATTCACTATCAGTATTACAAAGCTCTTTAACTACATGAACAAATAAGTATCCTGCTGGGGAAACGGCATAGAATGCTCCTCCCCTGTGAGTATGAAACTGTGAGGTTTCGAAGATCCCGTGTAATGTCATGGAAAATAAACGTGGTGATTCAAATTAATCCGACTTCGAAGAGAGACACTTAAAAACACTAAGTTTAGCGTCCGTATCAAAAATCTGGTGCCAGATGTTCTATCAGTCACATAAAATGGACGGCTTTCAGGCTGGCCACACATACTCGTCGTCTTTAGATGCCGACTCTGTGGCTTTCCTGAGGAGGAGAATTATCTTTCAACTCAACAAAACTTGATCGGCTTGACGCATTTTAGGGAATGTCACTAAATTGCAGTGATACCAACAGAGGTGGATTTTTAGGTTGGTATCTTGATCTACTTTTGAATAAGCACTACTTCGATCTCGTTTTCTGTATTTTTCTCGAGAACGCTCAAGACTACCATAGACTCTATGACTACTCTGGGATTCGTTAGTGATTAACAACTTCAATAACGACGTTCGTTGTGAAATTTGTGCGTGTATTTTATCTAGACGTGAATCATCGAATGTCGGTGCAGTTGTGGCACCTGCGCTTACGTTAGATACTGCAAGTGGAACAGCGACTTTTACAATTTTATCAGCAATCAGGGCCAACTATTCTAGATTAACAGCGTTATTAGAGGAGGCTAAAATTAACTGAACGTTCTGTGGCAAACGCTGTAAAAATAACTGTCTCAAAATTTTCTTTTCTAATTTGTTTTCACCAAGAAGCTGTTTCATTTTACGGAGAAGTTGAGAGGGTTTTCTGTCTCCTAGGTCTTCCGAAATTAATAAATGGTGAAGACGCTTCTGTTCAGACTCAGAAGTTCGTTTTATGAGTTCTGTTTTTAGTTTATCATATGGATCTACAGAAGGCAGAAAAATTAACAAGTCTCTGACTTCTTGGGAATTTCAGGTTGCAATGATGAAAAAACATACGAAAATTTCGTGAGTGAACTGGTTATTTGCCGAGTCTCGAATTGAGCTTCCAACCTGAGAAAACCATTTTGTTGGAATCATGTTGCCCGAATAGCGGTAATTTGAGGCTTACTGCAACAACTTGTTCTGTTTCAGTACCGGTATCCGATTTCATTTGTACTTAAAAAGTCTCTACATGTACAATAAACTTAATGTAATACTAACAGTGACGAAGAACAATATCGATCCGATTACTAGAGTGCAGTGTAATCGAGCATAAAAGAACTGTACATTTCAGAAAACCAACGTTGCTTCAGTTTGGAGTCGCCATGCATGCCATCGTATAGATATGCAAAGTGTTTCTTTATCGCACCCATCTTTGCCTCGACGAGTTCTTTTCTCACCGAGTTGTGCCAAGACAATGTTCTTAATACTGTGCCACTCCACAGAATGCTATTGTGTGCTATAATCCTATTGTTCACTTCATTAATCATGCGTCATGGCTGAGCGGGAAGCTTTCAATGTCGTCTTTTGAGCGGTACACGAAGCTTTTTACTCTTGGAATTTACAAAACGATCTAGAAGGAATACAATGTAGTAGCAGACGAAACTAAGGCATTTTGTCTGAGGTTTAGATTGCGCGCTTGAAATTATCTAACTACAAAATAAGGCCACTGGCATTGTAGGAATTCAACCTACGAACAGTTGGTCCTATCAGGTTGTAGATTTGAGCACCACTGATAATTACAAAATCAAGAGCTAAAGGAATTGCCTTATCCTCTAACTGATGATAAGTTGAAAATTTATGTCCTGCTACAAACAAAAATCTAATCATAATACACTATAAACTTCTATTCGACGTCAACGTCAGCAGTTTTTAATAGATGCTATTTTTTAAATATGAACTTTGTGTCAAAATAACTTGCAACTGCCAAGTTGAAATGAAAATTAGCCTGCTGCTACCGAGGCTTAACTGAATTAAATAAAAGATTGCTAGCAACCTGCCCAGATTATAAATTAAATGTTACCGTCAAACTGCAGACAGGGTAGCTATAGGACTCGGCTACGTGGACCCGTCGGCTGCCAGTGAGAGGCAAACGCCACCGAACCAGTTTCCAAAGCTACACAGTCCGTGAAGGACGAAACTTTGACTTAAGTAGGAAGGACTTTTCGTTGCCTCACCACAGTCATCGTTAGAAAATAGTGGAGCCTTTTATAAACACGTTAGGCGCCAAGGGTTGCTCAGAATAGGACAGCGTCCCACCTTTTGTAGTATGGCTTTTTATTTACAATCACCTGGCCGCGTGCGCGGGCGTGTTGGAAACTAAATAAAGGAATTCACTACAGATGCACATTGTTTACGCATTCAAACATCATCCGATTCGGGAAGAATGGCACAATTTTCGCAATGCGTCTGATCCACCGCAAAGAAGATCTGTGGAGAATACGGTTTAAAAGTGACAAGCAAAAGTCATGAATCTTTACGACATTAAACATAAGTTTGACAATCCTAACCACTTGTCAGCCTGCAACTGCCCTGCTGTCTGAAGCCATGACGTCTCGGCAGCTATACCATGGCGGGCTTAAATAGGACAATCTCGCTTTGACCGGGGATCGGGAGCAAAAATTGAGAATTTCTCCACGCCATATTAATTGTAATGTCCTTTGTGAGGGATAAAGCGAAATTGTAGGACTTTTTACGCTCTTTTAAAGGAAGGTAGGAGAAATAGTCCAGCTAGATACCTACATGCTTCATTTTCTTGCCTTTCAAGCTTTTCAGGGTTAGAACCAGATCTGAAAAAGTTGGTAGGTTTTTGGGATCCTCGTTCCAGCAGTTTATCACAAGTTCATAACTGTATGAGAAATCCAGAAACACATTTTAAGCGTGGCACATTGAACACCTTGTAGGTGAGAACTAGAGTAATGACACCCGCCGTGATAAGCGATCATGTACGAGTACCAAATCAACATTCTAAGAAATAGAAAATTCTATGAAGGTATTTCCATAAAAGCCCGAGGAGTCTGTGTGAATAATCCGGCTGATTAACCCCTCCATTACAGTAGCGTATCAAGATTTTAAAACGTAATTGTTAATTGCACAAAAAGTACGTATTGTGGCGAAACAGCCTGTGGACTGACGCAAGTTTAGTAATACATGTCTGGTTCCCTGACGCGCGGCGCATCCGTTGGCGCGTAGTCAGTAATTTGGTAGTTAGTTCGTCTCCAGACGTCGTGGTAGAAGCATCGCAGTGAAGATAGAGCGAAACGCTAATTCAGCCTCACACACAGCTGGCGGGTTGTGCAGCGCGGTGTTCGGCGATCTGTCGAGGGCAGCGAGCGGTGAGACCTCAGAATATTTGTCAGCAAGCTATCACTTATAATAAGTGGGATTGAGTGTCAGTTTGGTGGCTGTAGGTTGAGCAAGAGTGGTGTGAGACGCTTAGGCCTGTGTGGCTTGTGCAACAGTGTTCTCACTACGTGGGATTGGGTTGCTGGAAGCCTGTCGGCCTGGTCGCATGTGGTCACACTGAGGTTCACTCAGAGCTCCGTAACCTAAGCCGAAGCTTGCATGTCTTGGGGTTTGCTACGAGGTTACTCCTATGTTTATTGGGCTAGTGTGTGCAGTTGCATGACATTGTTACTGTTGATCATACTAGGTGCCACAGTGAGGGTTATTGTCGCTGTGGGTTACTTGTGGTAATACACGAGGGTTATTACACAGTCTTTATGCTTATGTTCCATGATCACTTGCATGAATTGATTGCTGTGTGAGGTTTATTAGTCATAGACCTGGATGCACAGTTGAAGCTTATACATGTACTGTGAGGTTGACTTGGGTCAATAAAACAGTTGTTGTTGTTGCTCTCTAAGACACTATGTGTACTGAGGTTTATTGAGATTTACCTGACTTGGTAGATTGGTAGCCACGTTGATTGTCATTCCTTTAGGGTTGGTATATTTCCAACAAACGGACAGGCCTAAAGTCTTCCGTTCGTGACATAATCCCCCCTCGTGTGTACATAGCCGCTCATGTGCATGTGAGGTTTATTAAATAATTTTGTGGGATTGCCCCGCCCGCTGTTGGTGGGTACTTCGGTGTTCGTCGACCGGCGGGCGACGGCGAGTGTCGCCGCCACAAATGGTGTCAGAAGTGGGATCCTTTAGGACTGCTTTTGACGTGGGGGGGAATAACAACTTGTGTTCTGGTTGTTGAGGTTTACCAATAACCCTCAGTGAGGTGTTGTGGTTTGTTGTTGTGCTATTGGTGTAGCACAGTACTGGTGTGAGGTTTATCACCAGTGACAATTTGAGACGTCACGATGAGTGACAGTTTCAAGGGTAGTGTTGGGGCTGCAGGTGAGGTTGACTCACAGGGCGTCAAGGCTGTCAGGTCCCTTGAGTCAGAGAATCAAATGCTGCAGTGGGAAGTCCAACAGTTGAAAGCTGAACTTCAGCGGAGTTTCCAAAGGGGAAAGGTTTCGAGCACGCCTGTTGAAAAGAGTCGTGCTCGACGTGAGGTTGATTCGGAGATAGAGTTCAGGTTGCCCGATGAAACTTCAGGATATGCCTCATTGGAGGTGGGTCAGTCTTCGAGACTGGGTGTGGCAACTGGTGATGCGCCTGGGAAGGGTTTAGATGAGCCTCTTAAGGCGCGCACTAGTGCCAGTACACCTCAGGAGAAATCTGGGGTCAGGTCAACAAGTGGTGATTTGGGACTAAGTCCAATCACAAACCCATTCCTAGGGGATGTTGACAGCGGTAGGCGTAAGCTGCATGCCGATTTGATGAGTTTTGTGACAAGTCCGCCAGCGAGGTGTACTGACAACCTCACAGAGCGTTGCAGTAACACCGGACAGGTTCCTTGGGCACTTAAGAAGGAACCGAGAGTGGTTGGCGAAGTTGACTGTCAAGGCACGGGGATTGGGAATTCCCGTCGCCCGAACATTGTACCAGACAGGTATGATGGGAAGGTTGTTTGGAATGAGTATTTCAGGCATTTTGAATCATGTCGTGTGGTGAATGGCTGGAGTGACCAGCAGGCCGCACAGTATTTGTCTGCAAGCCTGCAAGGGAGTGCACTGAGGTTGATTGTCGATAGTGCACCGGTAGAGAAAGGGCACGCGTACCGTGAGCTGGTGAAGCTACTTGAGCGGAGGTTTGGTCATTGTCGTCAGGCAGAGAACTTTCTGGTAGATCTGCGTCACCGTAGGCAGGGACCAAAGGAGACTCTTCGTGAGTTAGGTCAGGCTATTAGGGAATTGGCGGCGAAGGCCTATCCTGAGATACGGGAGGAGGCCAGGGATAGGCTTGCCAAGAATCATTTTGTGGATGCAGTGGAGAGTCAGACAGTCCGGGAGGGTATTCACCGTGCCCGCCCGAAAAGTCTAGACGAGGCTGTAAGGGCAGCGGTAGAAACCGAGAACTTTGAGAAAGTCGAGGAGCAGAGGAGGCAAGATCGCAAACCTACAAAGTTTGCTAGGGCTCTCGACCGTGGTTCAGAGGAGAGACTGGAAGAAATGGGACATGCCATTGAAAAACGGGTTTGTTCCATGGTTGAATCTCTGTTTTCGGAGTGGGCGAAACAGAAGCGGAGTGGAGACACTGAGGGCGATATTCCTCAGGAAAGAGTGCCTAAGGCTTCTAAAAAGGAGAAAGGCGAACCCAAGTGTTTCAATTGTGGTGAAACGGGTCATTTCCGGCGGGCCTGCAAGGAGCCCAGAAGGAAACAAGGTTCCAAGCAGGGAAACGCCGTCCAGCCGACCGGCGGGCCCGCGGGCAGGCTGGGAAGTTCACAGGGCCCACAAAGGGTGAAGGCTGTAGGGAATCCAAGGGTAGAATTGGAGACCCAGTAGCAGTTCCCTACCCCATGACTGGGGAGAAGGCGAAGTATGGTTTGTTTGTCGATGGGGTGATACGGAATACCGAGTGTAGGTTCCTCATAGACACAGGGTCGTCAGACACTGTTGTGAGTAGTTCGGTGTATCACAGGATTCCGAGGGAACAGAGGCCAACTTTGCAAACCGAGAGTTTGAAAATTGAGCAGGTAGACGGCAGCCCGTTGGCAGCGGTGGGTGCTGCCTGGGTGGAGATACAGATTGGAAAATCTGTGGCTGCTGTGAAGGTGATTTTTGCTGACATGCCATATTCAGGAATTTTGGGTATGAATTTCCTGTTGTCTACGGGTGCAAGTTTGGATCTACAGACTCTGCAACTTAGGTTGAATGGTGAGCAAATTCAGTGCACTACTAGTTCTGGTGAGCCGTTTGTGGGGAGGGTGGTTGTCACTGAGACGAAAGTGATTCCCTCTGGCCATGAGGCTGTAGTGCCAGGTGCCATTCGTAGGTTGTGTGAGGTTGTTCCGGGGCCAGTGCTCATTGAACCTGTAGAGGGTGGTGGTGAGTTGGCACAGCGAGGTTTAATTCTTGCGAGGTCGTTGGTTGAGAGTGATCAGGAGGTACTGCCGCTGCGAGTGCTTAACCCTAACAGGGAGAAGCGAGTTGTGCGGCAAGGTACCACTATAGGAATTGTCTCTCAGGTGGAGATTGACCAAGGTCAGAGCACCCCTTCTGGAGGAAGGGAGGCCGATCAGGAACTTCCGGAGCATCTTCAGGACTTGTTCGAAAGAAGTGTGAAGTTTCTGAGGGAGGAAGACCATCATATGGTAGAAAGATGTCTTTCTGATTATCAAGATGTGTTTTCTCGGGACGATCGAGATATTGGTCGGACAGATGTTGTGAAGCACAGCATCAACACGAATGATGCAAAGCCAGTCAAAGAACGACTGAGGCGGTACCCGAAGGGGGACCAAGAAGAGATCATGAGGCAGGTGAGAGACCTGGAGGGCAGAGGTTTGATTGAGCCATCGGACAGCCCGTGGGCTGCCAATGTTGTCTTGGTTAGGAAGAAGGATGGGGCGAGGAGGCTGTGTGTCGACTACAGGGGTTTGAATGCACGAACCATAAAAGATGCATACCCGGTCCCTCGCATAGATGAGACATTGGACGAGTTGGGCGGCTCTCGGTGGTTTTCAACACTCGATTTGGCCTCCGGCTATTGGCAGGTTGCCCTTGACGAGGACGCCAGCCAGAAGTCAAGCTTTGTTGTGCGCAACGGGTTGTATAGGTGGAAGTGTATGCCATTTGGCCTATGCAACGCCCCGGCGACTTTTGAGAGGCTAATGGACAAGGTGATGGCAGGTCTCCAATGGGAGATTCTCTTGATCTATCTTGATGATGTAATTGTCTTCGGGAAGACCGTGGAAGAAGAGATACGGCGTCTCAGGGTGGTGTTCGAGCGGCTGCGCAAAGCTGGACTTAAATTGAAGCCCAGTAAGTGCAGTCTGTTCCAGCGGTCTGTGAAGTACCTCGGCCATATTGTGTCTGCCGAAGGGGTGGCGACCGATCCTGAGAAGGTATCAGCGGTGGCTGATTGGCCGGTTCCAAAGTGTGTCAAGGAAGTAAGGAGCTTTATAGGGCTCGCTTCCTATTACCGGAAGTTCATTCAGGGGTTCGCGGAGATTGCATCTCCGTTGCATGAACTGACGAGTAAGTCACGTGAGTTCCTGTGGACGGATAAATGCCAACGTGCATTTGAAGAGTTGAAACAGCGACTGCAGTCGAGCCCGATTCTGGCTTATCCGTTGGCGATTGGTGACTACGTCTTGGATACAGATGCGAGTGGTGATGGGATAGGGGCAGTGCTATCCCAGGTCCAAGATGGAGAGGAGAAAGTGGTGGCCTATGCCAGTCGCAAGCTGAGCAAGGCTGAGAGAAACTACTGTGTGACCAGGCGAGAATTATTGGCTGTAGTAGTTTATCTCAAACACTTCAGACAGTATCTGTACGGCCGTAAGATTACAGTGAGGACGGATCATGCAGCTCTGAGGTGGTTGCTCAACTTCAAAGACCCAGAGGGCCAGCTTGCGAGGTGGCTACAAGTGGTGTCTGAGTATGATGTGACAGTTCAGCATAGGCCTGGTCGCAAACATGGCAATGCTGATTGCTTGTCCCGTAGGCAGTGCAAGCAGTGTGGACGTGGTGGAGACCCTGGTAAGGTGTCTGGAACTGTTGAGGCTGGGGAGGGTTCTGTTGACCCAAAAGAGTCCGCAACAGAAGTCTCAGAGGTCGTTGGGTCAGCAGTGAGAGGCATTCTTGCCAAGCCTGGTGTATCCCAGGAGGATGTAAGGAATGCCCAGATGGCAGATCCTTGTTTCAAGTGGCTGATCGAGTTGAAGGAAAGTGGAAGCGGTTGGCCAGATTGGGTTGAGGTCTCGCACACTTCCAAGACCCGCAAGACCCTGTGGTCTATGTGGGGTCAGTTGGAGGTGCGCAACCGGTTATTGAGTCGAAGGTGGGAGTCCGACGATGGAAAGTCAATTCGTTGGCAGTTGGTACTACCAGAGGAGTACCGCAGGGATGTGGTCAATGAGTTGCATGGTGGTAGTGCTGGTGGTCATTTGGGGCTGAGGAAAACACTGGCCAAGGTGAAGTTGCGTTACTACTGGCCAGGAATGACTGCCGACGTGAGATCACACCTTCGCTGTTGTGAATTGTGTCAGAGGCGAAAGTCGCCATCGAAAAGGAGAGTTGCTCCTTTACAGCAGTACCGGGTGGGTGCCCCTGTTGAAAGGGTGGCCCTGGACTTGCTGGGTCCACTGCCCCGGAGTGACAGTGGAAACGTCTGGGTTCTTGTTGTGGGTGACTATTGCTCCAAGTGGATGGAGGCATTCCCACTTCCTGATGCAAAGGCGGAGACGGTTGCAGCAAAGTTCGTTTCTGAGTTTGTGTGTCGTTTTGGTGTCCCCCAGGAACTTCACTCAGACCAGGGGACAAATTTCGAGTCTGCAGTTTTTGCAGAGATGTGCCGACTTCTTGGGATTAGGAAGACTCGGACGACGGCATATAATCCGAAGTCCGACGGCATGGTTGAACGTTTTAATAAAACGTTGGTGAACATTGTCTCCATGTTGATCGAACCAAAGAGGAAGCAGAGGGATTGGGATGAATGCCTGCCCTTTGCAACCTTTGCATACCGTTGTAGTCCACAAGAATCTACTGGCGAGACGCCTAACATGATGATGTTAGGGCGGGAGGTGATGTTACCAGTTGACCTGATGGTAGAGTGTCCTGAAATTGAGGATGCTGTCGAGACTGATTTTGCTTTGGGGTTGCGACAAAGGTTGCAGGAGGCTCATAGCCGGGCCAGCGAGTGCCTCAAACAGAGTATCCGTCGGCAGAAGCGGAACTACGACCGCAAGGTTTCAGGAGGGGGCCTGGAAGAGGGCCAGTTTGTCTGGTTGTTTGATCGTTCCAGGAAGAGGGGCGTGTCGCCCAAACTACAGCTCCGCTGGAGGGGGCCGTACTTAGTCGTAAAGAAGTTGTCAGAGGTCACCTACCGGATTCAGTTAAAGAGGGGAAGTAAACCCTTTGTTGTTCACGCAGATAGGTTAAAACCCTATTGTGGAGACAAGCCGCAGCCGTGGGTGTACCAGCCAGGTACAGTGACAGACAATTCAGGGGGTGATGCACCTGAGATTGCTGAAGTCCAATCCGCAGCAGGTGACAAAGAGGAACCTGGTGGTGAGGAATCAATGTTGATTCTGGAAACTAGCCAGGAGGAACCCGAGGTGACTGGTAGTGAGCCTCAGGTTGAAGTTAGGGAAGCTAAGGTCCCTAGGAGGTATCCTAGGCGGGAGCATAGGCTCCCAGTGAGATATCGTTAGAACCAAATGTCGGTTGAATTGTTTATTCATTGTTTCTTTGTAATTTGTACCTGCCCACCCACCCCTGAGCGGTAAGCCAAGAGGGATGCTTGCCGCCACTCTTGATGATCCTGTTCCGGGGTCTCCAGCATCAATGCCTTCTTTGAGTGTGCCCAGCGATGCTGAAGCGGAAGATCCAGTCATGGAGCAGGCAACGCAGACGACAACAGAGCCACAGAGGAAGAAGATGAAAATTGCCCTCATCGAAGAACGACACTTCAAGTTCGTCTTTCTAGATGGCCAGGTCGTGCGACGGGAGGAAAGCGTCCAGCTGTACAACAAGCCCGTCGATGCTGACCAGTTCAAGCTGGACCAAGCCGACTAAAACGTCGCTCCTACCGCTGAAACCCTCATTGGGAAAGGCAATGAACACTTAAATAATAGTTTGTAAATTTCTTAATTGAACCTTGATTGCTTATAACTGTTTATTACTCCTTTTATAACTGTTTTGTAACCTTTTGCTTGAGCCAAAGAGAAAGAAGACGTTCATATTTTTGCATGTTAGGGAAAAAACCTTTATTTTTAAGAGAGAAGAAAAATATATTTATTTTCACATGGTTTTACATTTATGTACTTTTACCTCATGTATTCCAAAAGCAAAATTGGAGTGTTTGCAATTCCAGTAAACCTCATGTATTCGGGATATTATAATTAGATAAGTCAACCTCATGGACCCCAAAATTATAATTGTATAAGTAAACCTCTCCACGATGTACCGCGAGGTTTATTAGAATGTATAAAAGACTTAGGGGTCCACACTGTTTCTTTATTGATTTATTTAAGCTGTTCAGGCCGGGACGGCCTAAGCTTAGCTGGGTCCTGTGTGGCGAAACAGCCTGTGGACTGACGCAAGTTTAGTAATACATGTCTGGTTCCCTGACGCGCGGCGCATCCGTTGGCGCGTAGTCAGTAATTTGGTAGTTAGTTCGTCTCCAGACGTCGTGGTAGAAGCATCGCAGTGAAGATAGAGCGAAACGCTAATTCAGCCTCACACACAGCTGGCGGGTTGTGCAGCGCGGTGTTCGGCGATCTGTCGAGGGCAGCGAGCGGTGAGACCTCAGAATATTTGTCAGCAAGCTATCACTTATAATAAGTGGGATTGAGTGTCAGTTTGGTGGCTGTAGGTTGAGCAAGAGTGGTGTGAGACGCTTAGGCCTGTGTGGCTTGTGCAACAGTGTTCTCACTACGTGGGATTGGGTTGCTGGAAGCCTGTCGGCCTGGTCGCATGTGGTCACACTGAGGTTCACTCAGAGCTCCGTAACCTAAGCCGAAGCTTGCATGTCTTGGGGTTTGCTACGAGGTTACTCCTATGTTTATTGGGCTAGTGTGTGCAGTTGCATGACATTGTTACTGTTGATCATACTAGGTGCCACAGTGAGGGTTATTGTCGCTGTGGGTTACTTGTGGTAATACACGAGGGTTATTACACAGTCTTTATGCTTATGTTCCATGATCACTTGCATGAATTGATTGCTGTGTGAGGTTTATTAGTCATAGACCTGGATGCACAGTTGAAGCTTATACATGTACTGTGAGGTTGACTTGGGTCAATAAAACAGTTGTTGTTGTTGCTCTCTAAGACACTATGTGTACTGAGGTTTATTGAGATTTACCTGACTTGGTAGATTGGTAGCCACGTTGATTGTCATTCCTTTAGGGTTGGTATATTTCCAACAAACGGACAGGCCTAAAGTCTTCCGTTCGTGACATAATCCCCCCTCGTGTGTACATAGCCGCTCATGTGCATGTGAGGTTTATTAAATAATTTTGTGGGATTGCCCCGCCCGCTGTTGGTGGGTACTTCGGTGTTCGTCGACCGGCGGGCGACGGCGAGTGTCGCCGCCACAGTATAAAGAACGCGGGTGTATGTTTAATACTCTCTCCATTTTACCTTTGAGTAGGTTAATTACAGACTTGATCAATCCCCCTTTTTCTGCACCGCACCCCATCTCATTTCGCCAAAATGACCACTGCCAAGAACTTTCTTATCCACAAAGATGTTATGCCAGGGGCTTTCCCATTTGGCAGCCCATTCTGGCAGACCAACGTCCTCATAAACCGTTGACGCAATGACATCGAGGGCTCGTGAAGACAAAGTCATTTCCTAGTAGCCTGAATTCTACTCAGAGACAAAATTGGACACGATGGCGAAGCAATTCTGAGATAAATGAAAATGACACCCCCCTCCTGCGTTCAAGCCCTGCCTCTTTAGGCCCCGAATCTACCATTAGGTCCATTTACAAATGTACATCGGCTCTGATAAAACAGAGGGTAAGTTTTGTCTTTTGCGCAGCACATGCAGCCAGTAAAGTAATAGGCTACCGCGAGGATGCTGACTTCACACCCATGCTGGGACAGTGAACAACTGGGGAAAGCGACTCTTTGCTTTGAGATCCAGGAATTCTGTCGGACTCGTTCATGTAGTATTGGTGGATTAATTTCGAGATGTATGTCCCTGTCATACCTGCCTTGACAATAAACACCTCCTCAATCAGTTGAAAAGAACAAAGTTGGTGGAAAGTATTCATTTTGTTGGTAGCTATGCGATTGCAACGCTTGCATTTCATAACCGTCCGTGACTAAGCGATTTGTCAGCATACTGTTACACTGAAGTAACTGTCAGTTGCCACGGAGCCGTCGTTGCTAAGAAAATTGCGCCCTCTGTTGGTCCAGTTCGGGCTCTACATGTTCCGTCTTACACTGAGAAACTAACTTGAGTCCAAGAGAGTCCCATTCAGCTTATAGACCCCACAGCCAGGACCGCTATTAAGTATCAAGCGGATCTAACTCACACACTTAATTAACCTCAAGATTTACCAGGTCTACCGCTGACACGAAGGCTGACGCGTCTTTCGATGCCCGTCTTTTCATCCTTGATTCCACACTGATTTAAATTACAAATGTTCCAGCCCAAAGATCCATACAGCAGCCAAGAGATCGTGGCAGGCACCTGCGCAAAATTTGTCACCCAATGCGCGTTTGAAAAGGGATGACAAATTGATTGTAGTACCAGTGTACGTGTATGCACCCCGGATATTTAACCCAAAGAATCTGATGTATCGTAGCAAAGTGATTTCTTCTGCAAAGGTAAGTACAAGAGTGCTAAAAACTTCGACGCCATTTTATTTATTCGAATGTCGACTCCTGTCGCAATCTATTCCCGGTATCGTCTGTTATTGTGAAATATCGATACGTAAAGCGCAAGACTAAAAAATTATAAGCAAGTTGCATCATCATCAGATGATTTGCTAGTCAATACACCAAGCGCGGAATTTACGGCTATGACGTCATATCCCATCTATAACTTTGAACCCAAATAAGAAAGTCTTTAAGAGTTAATGAATATATACTGCAGTCTGTTAAGAAATTCCGCACCGTACATGACTGATCTAACACCTTTATGTTCCTCAAATATTTAAAATCGAAAACAGGAACGACCTCGTTCCTAAAGTACCTTTTCTGTACTTAATAAGTAGTTTATTTCTGTCCAGTATAATTATTTACATGAACAGCAGCTTGTCACGGGTTCTCTGCAGAAAGAAATAATTTTGGAAATCCAGATATAAAATCCGCACGCAGGTTAAACTGATTAATCTTTCAGCGGCAATCAAAATTTTAAGTACCATTTAAATGTCTGTTGCAAGCTATAAATCTGCGTTGTTCACTGAACGACACAATTATCCAGTTTTTCCTTAGCAGAATCCAGCATGTCGTCAACGAAGTCCTTCTCCTTCTTTTCCACGTCTTCTTGCTTTGTCCCGTCATGGTTATCCCCAGCTTGTTTCCCGGACGATCCTGCATTCTCCCCGCCGTACCCGGCCCCAGCGACGTCAGTACCGACCGAGTTGCTCTCGGGGTCTGACGGGTACATGCCGGAGTCGTTGGTGCCGCTCGCCGGGTGCACAGAGCCGCTGCGGACGGACTCCGCGTACGGATTGCCCAGGTAGCGATAATTTGATTCTGATCCCAGCGACACATCCTGTAGATCAGACTCGTTGGAAGCCACGCCGGTGTCACCTTCCTCGTCGTGGGCCATTCCGTAGTTTGTACTGCCGACTGGATGTGGGTCGCTTATGGCGATACCGTGCAGCGGTACTTGCGGGGGATCGTGACCGGGTGCACTACTGTCGGCATTCTTTTTCTTGTACTTTTCGTACGGCCTTGTGTGCCTGAGGTGTTCAAGAAAGAAACAAAATGAAAAGAAACAAGTAAGCTTTTTTTCATGTAAGCACAGCGCTTTGCGCCAACAAGTTGCTTCCTGGGAATATTTAAACAAACGGTATAATGGTTAGATTAATGACTGATGGAAATATTACATTGCTACATATCAGCAAAAAGAAACGAAAAAGGCGGTAATTAGACAATGAAAAAATCACCAGAAAAATCAAAAGTAATTAAAAAAAATCAAAAGATAATCAAATCAAACTGACTAAACCCAACCTCACCATGGTTCACTCCGACCCCATCAAATCTATCGAAATGACCTTTTTTCAAACCAATCAAAAGCAAAAAATATAAAACAGGTGAAAAAAATCATACGTACACCCTGTAGACGATGTACGACGCTATGAGAAAAATGAGACACACGACGAGAGCAAGGAGAATTATCCAGACCCAGTACGGAATATTCCTGGGATCTGTACCGTGCAAAGAGACGGGACACAGTTGTAAAATTACACTGTAATTAAGGATGGTGGCGAAATGTTCAGCACTTTTGGGAAACCAAGGTTTGATTTATTCAAATACAGTATTTGGGAATGGGGGGTACATATCGCCCACTTTTTTACCAGAGGGATAGACTATTCCATCATCCCGCTCACATTTATCGAATTTAAAGAGGGTGAAAAGTTACACAATCTTTTAATAAGCCTGTTTGCTATAAGGTTATAGGGTGCAAGTTTATGTAAAATACTCATCTGTATCATGAACAGCGCCTCCTAGTGTCGTGGTGTTTAGCAATCCCCACCCTTTTTCGAATTTTCGAATTTTTAAAAGCCATCTCCCATCCCCCATTCCCCGGCATGGATTTACACCACACCAAAAGTTAATGTTTCACCAAATATGGATTAAAATGGCTCAACTATTTGAGAGTCAATCAATATGAACTTTGAGCTGACTTGAATGAAGATTTAAAGCAACACGTACCGCTTTCAGCTCCTGTGTATACGTCATCTGGACACACACAAAAAAGCATTAAAGAAATAATTACGCTCCATCCAATGGGTAAGCTGTTGTACCCATAGAACAAAACATGGCATTGCCTTAATAACCCTTGAAGGTACTGCATTTTCATTACTTTGTCACTACACATGTAAATAACTGATTCTAAAGAGTCAATGTTATTCTGCTCTGCGCATGTTTTTGACAGAAAGTTTTGGAACTCACGAAATGATGAGGACTGCAGTGCCCATCAGTGCTTTGTAGCAAAAATGCAGATGACTTGGGTCAACATTTGCACATATTCATTCCGTAAATTGAAAACTTTGGTGAAGCTTTAAAAATTCCAAATAAATTGCAGAATCATCAACAAACGGCAAAACCGTAACTCCAGCGAAAGTGATGCAAAATCTAAGAAGAAAAGTATAATTTATGACAAACTCTTTTAGGCCTAAGAAAGGTTTTTCCTGCTCCTAGCCCGTCCGTCACCATACGCGCTCAAGGGTCTTGTCTATACTCACCGCAGTCGGGCACGTCGGACGACCAGTTCCCGGTGGCCAGGCAGTAGACGGTCGCATTTCCGACGATGAACTCTTCTGAGCTGTTGCACGTGTAGGTCACACTGCTGTTGAATGTGTAATCTGTGCCGTTGGCGATGACGCCAGGGGGTACCTCGTCTGGCGGGCCACAGTCTACAGCTGCATGCAGCATACATGTAGTTATTTCTTTAAGATTAGATTCGGGTATTTATTGCATTTATTTGGGAGTGCAAGTTTCCCATCGTCTTGCGATGCCACGCACCGACTGCGTCCCATTAAATTAAAAATGATGAAAAGATCCTATGAAATGGATCATTTATAAGAATAACAATGTTATAACTGAAGGCTTATAAATGTAAAATGCTTTCTGTTGTACCAACAATCTTTAAGTGCTTTTCAAGTATTGCCCTGTTCGCCAGCCAAGATCGCTTGGCAGCTTGTATCCAACATTGTCTCTGCCCTCACAGGATACCCATGCACCTGAGCAGACAACGGCGTCCGTGGGTGAGTGTGCGCTTATACATGGGGCCTTGTGGGGTACCGGAACAATGGGAAGTACCCCACAAGGCCAGTTTTTAGATTGGTACCCCACAAGAATTGCACGACACCGATAGTTGGAAATAACTCAAAAAGGGGAAATTTGAGGGGTAAAAATCTGTCGCAAATTGAAGTGTTTTATATAAGGGACATACGGTCAAAATTTCAACCCGGGAAAGTGAATTTGGTTTAAATTGGAGGGAATTTGAAATTTTTGGCGTGTTGTGTGAGAGTTTTGTACACGAGAACAAAGGAAATACCCCACAAGTATTGCTGTGTAAGGGTTTGTGTGTGGGGGGGAGTGACTTGCCCATGATCACATTATCTTCAAGCTGCTGGGTTCAAGCATCTGATGATTGGGAGTCAAATATCCTTACCGCGATCGAGGCCACATGCCATCCCACAAAAATTCTGACACTAAGTGTTTGATTCGCGACACGCAGGTCGAACTTCGGTAAAAAATTTTGCTCCCAATCACAACTTACCATGGCAATTGGGGTTGGTTCCCTCCCAGTTCAAATTATCCATGCACGTCTTGAACGGCTGACTCCCGTCCCCTCCTTGATGCACGTAACCCTCCTGGCATATGTAGGTGACGGTGGTAGACATTCGTTGGCTAGCGGATGGGTTTTGGACCTCGGCGTGAGGGAAGATGGGCACTGGTCCGCAAGTCAGCTCTGATGTCAACACCAATACATTGACATTCCATGTATTCACTTATTACGAAGTGATCAGGCCATTTGTACCAATTTAAAACACGAACAAAGGGTTTTGCTGGTTTTGTGTCCTCCCCTGAGACATGTCCACCCGCATCGAGTGTCCCAGAAGACGAAGACAGCCAGAAACCAATAACAGTGTCAAAATGGCAAAGATGTATTAAGGGAAAACGTGCACAGAGATAACATGAGTCCAGATGTAGTGCCTCATGTTTTCTGTAAATAACACAGTCACCTGTTGTTGGAGGCAGGTGAAACCAACCCTACATCCAAGGCCAAATTAGACCATGCGAACTGTGTCTGATATCTGATGCAGACAAAACGCCCAGGACAGTTTTGACCAGAGTGACATGTTCGAGCCCACGCGTGGCATGGGTCCAACTTGTCCAACTAAGGTCAAAAATTATCAGGAATCTTAATTTCGAGCCTTCCTCTCAGCTGCTGCAATACGCCATAAGCGCGGCTACTTATGAGTCAGGGGACCAACTTCAGTAGGATGATTCCGAATCGTTGACACAATAGTCTACACCCCAATTATAGGCCAATAGCGAACCAAGTTCTTAATTAAAGTGGCTCCAAATTTTGAACGACGATTTTCTTACCCTGACAATTGGCGTCGATTCCTTCCCAGTTCAAATTATCCATGCACGTCTTGAACGGCTGGTTCCCGTCCCCTCCTTGATGCACGTAACCCTCCTGGCAGATGTAGGTGACGGTGGTAGACACTCGTTGGCTACCAGATGGGTTTTGGACTTCGGCGTGAGGGAAGGTGGGTATAGGTCCGCAAGTCAGCTCTGAAGTATGAAAGTCAATATGCAATAAACATTCCCAGAGAGACTTGGCCAGTGTTACTCATACGAAATGGAGCGGTTTTGTGGAAAATGAGTTGCACGTAGAGGGGTTTCGTGAAACACGTCTTCGTCGTTTGCATTTAAAGTTGTTTTTAATTTAAAAGCGTGGAACTACCCAACTGTTTCTTTTATCAATAATTGCATCCCTTACCCTGGCAAGTGGGATTGGCTCCCTGCCATCCCAGCTGAGTGCACCTTTTGATTGCTGTGCTTCCAACCAACTGGTATCCGGCTTCACACTGGAAGGACACCTCTGTGTTGAGATTGGTCAGCGTTGTACTTGGAATGGTGTGTGGGAACGCCGGCAGCAGTCCACAATCTCTGTCAACTGCATGTACAGATCAAGTGGGGTTTTTTTCCCTTGCATGTAAACACTGAGGGCATTTTGGTATAACAAAAATCATGATTTTGAACTGTGCACATCATATGAATAATTTACATAAATTACTGTCATGATTCTCAAAACAACGTGGGAAAATGAGTTCAACCGTCTTTGCTGTATGAACGTAAAGGTCTTCTTAAAATGGCTCACCCAAGTAACCAAAGAAAAATGATAAAGCCCAAGGGCCAGTGTGTCAAATTTTGGCCGCTTATGACGAGGGAGGACGGTCCCATAAGCAGTGTGGCAGGACTATAAAGCATACGTTATCATCAAGAACAGCTAGATTTTTCATGCTTGCCTGCAGCCTATAATGGAAATGATGGCACATGTAAAGTGCACAACATCAATTTTAATCTTGTTGATTCATCAACTGATCCCCCAAAAATAATTTTAGGGAATGTGCTCTACTTGCTACCTACCAACACAGTTTGGATCGGGTCCGACCCACTCCTTGTCCGGCGAGCAGGTCTTGGTCGGTTCGTCGGGAGCGAGTAGGTTGACTGTCCCCTCACGGCAGGTGAAGAAGACGACGGTTCCGATGTCCGTGGCGTCGGTCGATTTGATGGCGTTGGGATAGGACTGCAGGGGCGCGCAACCCGAACCTGTCACAGATATTAAAGAAAGAACTATTTAGGGCCTATCACATCAGAAATCTTGAATATAATAATTGAATGGTGTCAGAAATTAAGCACTGCCCATCCACTTCTATCTAGTTCCAACCATAAAAAAGTGTCCTTTATCAATATTTATAGTGAACCCAACCATATGATTGAACGGCATGGAATTCAGGTTTTCACCCAAGCCATTTCAAGATTCGCGATACCTACGTTGGCAGACTGGATCTGGACCCGCCCATATGCCTCCACTAGTGCAAGTCTTCGTGGGGGCAGGGTTGGAGTCCCGAAGTTCGTATCCAGATTCGCAGGTAAAAGTCACCACGGTGTTAATGACTATTACATCTGTGCTCTGAACCGCCTGGTAGTATTTCGGCAGAGGAGGACACACAGACTCTACAGATGGGAATATTGATAAAAGAAAGGATAATAGGGATGCCTACATCAAAATGCAACAAAGGATTTTGGATCTGGACACAAACAGTGATGGAAGTATAGGCCTCACAACTCACGTTCGCAAACAGGGTCGATGCCAACCCACCGGCCGTTTTGGTCACACGTCTTAAATGGCGTTGCGCCGTTCGCAAACTCGTAGGTGTCGTCACACCGGAAGGTTACCGAGGTCGCAAATACTGTTGCCGTTGTGATGGGCGTGGCGAAAGGGTACTGGGGGAGGGCGCCACAGTCCACGACTGGATATGACACAAAAAAGGGAAGCGAACAGTAAAACGGAGTAGCAAGTCTGTAATTAGTATCCAGAAAAGACTACTCATCTGAATACGGGCGTTTCACAAATTAAAGTCTGCCTCCAAGAGTCTGCAACGCGTTGGCCAATCACAATGCTCGAAATCTGTCGACCAAGTGCGCAAAGATTTCACGCGTTGTGATTGGCCAACGCGTTGCAAACTCTTGGAGGTGCACTACTGTGAATCGCCTGTATTCAGATGAGTGAGTGAGATCTTTTCTGGATGATTACTGACTTAAAATGCCTACATGAACACCTTGATTGTAGTTTTAAGAGCTTTACTGAATGAGTAAAGATAAATCATCAGATTTAGTTTAAACACGCACTGAAACACAGCCTTTCCTCATCGGGAACAAAGGGGATACAGGTGATGGGTCCCTTGGGTAGAGGTGATGCTTACAGGTTAAGGGACTCCGTATTATACATGAATTTCCTCGAGCTGTCAGTGTAGGTTCTTGCGTATTTGATTCTATTTACCATCAATTTATATCAGCATCTGAAGTCGTATTAATGGATAGGTCATTGCTCTGTATACCCACTTTCACACGTTGGCACACTGTCACTCCAAGTCCCGTCGTTCTGACAAGTGGCACTGGTGGCGCCAACAATCCTATAGCCGGTATAACATGAAAAGAAGATGTCATCGCCGGGCTGATAGGAGTCCCTGAACGGTGTGGTCAGACCCCGGGTCGGGAGGGGCGGTAAGGCGCAGGTAGATCCACCTTGGGGTCAAAGGAACAGTTTTTACAATTTAGATGAAACGCTGAAAGGGACTAAACACGCGCAAACTTGAAAATTTTTCCGTGTGAATTTCATAACGGATAAAGCACTCACTTTTCGATCGTGGGATGGCAACAAGAAATGTCGAACCAGACGTTTTCAAGCCCATATAGTGAAGCAACATGGTCAAGATTACTGGTTCCTGTCTATATGTATGTAATGTATCTTTACTGTAATTTGCATAAAAATAGATATCATATGGACAAGTTTCGCTTAGTGTTAGGCGATGTCCAACCCTTATTACGTATGTAAAATTGCAGGATTTTGTGCTTGAATCCTAGTCACAAGTACGAATCTAAATCCGTCAAACGGACAATCAATTCGAGCGCATCAATTTTTTCAGGAGGTCCTGAGCAGAATGCCGCTCAAGTTGCTGTGACGTGCATCGGGACGTTCTTGTTCCATTTAGTCCCAAAAAGGAGGCTTCGATAAAGAGTCAACTCTAGAAGATTTGTGTAGCACAGAAACCGTCGTACCTGCGCACTGCGGGTCTGGGCCGATCCAGTTTCCCGAAGCATCACAGGTCTTGCCCGTAGAGCCGGCAGTCAATTCGAGCCCCGACTCGCAAGTGAACGTCACACTAGTTTCGTACGTAGTTGCTGAGGTTGACGGGATTGCATTCGGGAACTGTGGTAACAGACCACAGTCTACAACTACAAAGAAAAAAGCTGATGAATAAATTTATTTTTTAAAAATTCAAGTTTGGACCTGCGAGAATTTCGGTAGGGTTCTATCCCAGGTACCTATTCATGCAAGGACGTACATGGTCAGGCTAACGTTCATGTTAGGAAAAGGCTTCCACAAAGGGTTAAGCATAACATATAATTAATACATGTACACTGCATGAAGATGGCGCTTTCAGTCTGAAATAATCCCAAAATGTCTTTTGCCTTTAACGAAGGAGTGTTCGGTCGAATTGCTCATAATATGTGTGAAAATCATGTGTTCTACATTTCCCATACGTGTGTGGAAAAGAAGTGCATGGGAATTTAATGAGGTCACTTCAAAAACACATCCAACCGTCTGTATCAACTCAGACACAGATTGTCTACCTGAGCATGCATGGTCCTCCGTTGTCCATGTTCCGTTGCTGCGGCATGTAAGCGTCGGATTTCCCGTAATCTGGTAGCCAGGATCACATGAGAGTTGGACGGCGGAGCCCGGTTGAAACGACACGGCGGCAGGCGTGTAGATTCCATTTTGTGGCAGAGTCGTTGGATAGGAACAAGGACTGCTAGCTGTTGAATGCAAAAACGAGCTACAAATGAGTTTCTCATAGGCTCTTAAGTGCTGCTGGGAACTTGATGACAAACAGTTTTACATGCATACTCAATGGAAAAAGTCTGTATGTCCACTTGAATACGATTTGGGTAGAACTTACCAGGGGGCGTTTCGGTTAAGGTTGGCTCTGAAACACAAAGAAAGTCAGTTTATTTACAGGATAATACAGTCATACTTCCTTGAAGAATTTCTGTCATAAGTAACAGTCATTAAAAGCAAACATAAATAACACTTGTTACATAAGCCACGGAACTTGTCTATAATATGATAAACATTCGAGTACAATATACATGAGACCGTCCCGAATAATACCAATGCATCTAGAAGCCAATCAGCCTTTATATATCACATGCTTATTACTGATCGACGTATACTGACCAAACATACAGGTGCATGTTGTACTCACCCACACAATCAGGCACGGGGGCGCTCCACGGTCCCCCTGGCTGGCACGAGATGGTCGTAGCCCCTTGCAGCTGAAAACCGGGCTCACAGAAGAAGGTCAGCGCTTGCCCTGTCTTGTACAGTGTTGTTTGCACCACGGCCGGGGACGTGCGAAGGTTTACTTTGTTGACGTTTGGAGCTTCACAACCCGAGCCTACGACATGGTGAAAAACCCACCACGTGGTGGAAGGGATCACCTTATCATCGGTGACCTTACATTTGTCTGTAATCACTAAATTTAGGCATCAACCTGTCGTGAAACTCGTGAAACTAGAAGTCTTACTACACGTGACTTAACTGGTTTTAGATAAATGAGGAGAGCACACTTGCAAGATTTTAATTCAACCAGGCGGAAAAGGTTAAAATTCCTCTTATCCACTCTGAGGTAGTCAGAAAACGATGCTCCCTGGAGCAAGTATTCTATTGGCGCCTTTATACATGGGTACCCCCATCCAAACAGATTGTCGGTCATCCAGATATATAAGAGGTGCAAAAACGCAGTGAGAAGCGCCACTGTACCAATATAATGTCGATACATAACTACGAACCGTTGCGACTTTTCTTGAATTCGGTTTGACAAAAAGGTGTATTTTCATATCCTGTAATTAGACTTGTTAACAATCAAAGCCTTTCGATAAACTTCGTGGCGCTGGAATGCCAAACGACATTGCACGATTATTATCGGTAGATTTTTCAATAGTTGTTTTGGCATAATATTCTATAGGCATAGTGTGTGAAATGCATATAATTTATGTTTACATGTGCTATCGACCTCTATACTTAGATCTGAACTCTAGCGACAGATGGGCGATTGGCCTTGGACGTGCGCATGAACCACGCTGTTGATTTCAACAAACTAATTAAAACAACGGTACCCGCATTTACAGTTTCCATTGTTCGGCAAATCTGGATTTGTTATTGATTTGTGTAATCAAGCAGATTTTGTGATGTAGCTGTGCGGGAGAAAACAGAACAAATTCGGTGCGACCCCTTTTTGTTCTTGAAATATGGACACACCACATTATTCACATCAAAAACAAGGAAAATCAGGTTTCATTGTCATGGGTGAAAAGCCCTATGCAGCACATTCGATTTCAGCGGAAATCCAGACCACGTATTTTAAATGCCTTCTTAAATTAATCCCAGAATTCAGAGTTCAGCATGCTTACTACAGTCGTAGACATCCATTTTGTAATCCGCACCGCAAGACTGCTCCGGATTGCCAGAACACTGCGTGTTGCACAGCACCTCTGGAAGCCTCCCGATCTTGGCGTACTGGGCCGTAGCGCTCCCGCAGTAGCACTCGTCCCCGCCCTGCAGGCCGGCGTAGATGAAGCCGTTGTCATTGCAGCAGATCTCGATGCACAGCTCCACGGTCATGGACGCGCTGTCGCAGGATTTGTTGGTGAAGTCGCATCCGCCGCAACGGGGGTCCTGCAGACCTTGCTCGCAGTGGCCGGAGTAGTCCGGCAGGAGGCGATCCAAGTCATCTGAGAAGCAACCAATGAACTGAGGCACTGCAGGAATGACGAGAGAAAACTTTTTCTCAGATACAATTTTTCTGCAATTTTTTTATGTGCGAAAACTCTTTGGCATTCATTATTTGGTAATAAATACACTCTGAAGTTCACCTTTTAAAACTTTGAAAGTTATCCAAGCTTTCCTGGAAACTTATGGCGCTGTTATCGTGATTTCATCTCGGGAAAACATAGTTCATTGTAAAGGTTTTTCTGTTCAAACTGTAAAACCAGAAGTAACTTACATTTCTGAGAATGGGATTGATGCATGCTCATTGCTATGCACATAAACAGCAAGGAATCATCAAAGAGGAAATTTAGTCCAGCAAGATTAACGAAAATGCGGCACTTTTTGTGTACAAACCAACACTGAGACTCTCTTCCTGGGATGATGTTGCAATTTTGCTCATGAATATGAAAGTGCTCATCGGCATAAAAACCAAAATGGGGGCAAAATACCCATTGAAATCGTGAAACAAAAGGTGAAAATAAGGTTAACGAAGACATAAAGTCTTTTAACAAATTGATTGCAGCTGCCCTTTAATCACTGTGAGAGTAAACTCGCGAACATATATAGTGGGAAAGACAGTAGAAACGCCCACATATTGATTTAAGCTTGCTTAGTCCCAGCCTGGAATTCAGTGCCATTTTACTGTCAAAACTATGCGTCCCGCATTGTATCTGCCATCCTATAATCCAAGTACTGAAGAATTGGAGCAGAAATGTTTTCGTTTCATTGTTCATATTATCAGCCCACGGGTGGACAATTACCCAACTTCCATTCTTTCATATGATCTTGATGTAGCAATAACTCAAACAAAAAAAAGGAAAGAAAATGTTCTCACCGTAGGACATACACTCCACTTTGGCAGTCTGGCACCCAGTCGTCACTTGGCCCCATTCGCCCTTTGGGCAGTCGGCGAGCGCTGTCTCCCGTCCAGTGCACTGTAAGTTGTCGAGGATTATTGGGAGACCAGGGTTTGGGGGCTCTGTGAAGTTTGATGCTGGGAATTTGGCTCCATTGTAACCTAAAAGGGAAATCGTGAATATCCCGCATGATTATCAGAAGTCATCAGTTGCGTACGTATATACCGCGTTTAACATTTGCTACACTGTTCTAGTCTTCGGTTGACAAATAAGCGTTTGGGCTGAATTAACTCAGTGTAATGTTACATTTATATCATTTGTTATCAATATGTTCCCAGTAGCCCTGTCCAGATACCACTTTGAGTCACCTTAGCGACAACGTTTTATGTAATGTATGTTGGTATCAAAATGGTACACAAACCACCAGCTTTTGCGTTTAATAAATTGCCTTCAGTATCGCAGGCCAATTTACAGTGTATTTTTATAAAAAGGAAATCGAGATAAATTTGTTAATACCTTGGATAATGTTAAATATTTTGAAAATTGGCAACCACCATTTATTAACTAATGGTGTCCTCTTTCTTACAACACCAAGAAATCCAATTTACTGTCACAGATGACTGAGCACGAAGCAGTTCATCAGCCATGTCAGAACTGGTCTTGCACCAGATTTACCCACTTCCACGTTTCCCTCGGCTTTCTCGTGCAGTGTTTCCAACCAAACCACTTTTCTTAAAACCTGTAAACCCTATCAGTTATATACTGTACCATTACCTTTATAATACATGCAGTTGAGGGTTTGCGAACAATTTCGGTGTCATGAATTTCAATCCAAAATTTGAAACCGGTGGTGTCCGGAGATATGGCACAACTGATGACCCGAGCTTGATGAAATTTTTACTTACGGTGAAATTGTAGGTAAAATTATTGTTCTAGCAATCAAAGTACGCCACGTTACAGGGGCCACTCCTCGTTACAGTGCACCAACAATTTAAGGAATATAAACAAGAAGTGCAAGAGAAAGTAACCTGTGGAAATTCACCTTGTTGCTTGCAAACGACGTGGGCATCAGCGTGATCCCAGTCCGTGTCGCACACTCTCCCCCACTCAGCGTCATGGAAAATCTCCACATAGCCGCTCTGACTGTTGATGCCCCGTCTAAGCCGCACCGAGCCCTCGGTCTGACTTTGCGCTGTTGGGAGACAATTTGCATGCAGAATCAAACCTATGGCCATATTTAACCCTAACACTCCTCAGTCCTCCAACAGGTGAAGGATAGAGGAGTGTTAGGGTTAATGTGGAGGTTGTAAACAGGTGGAACTGGGAGCAACCTGCAAACGTGTGGCCCCGTCATGCCCTCATGAAAATCCAATGACATATGCAACGTTATCTTTACCCAGCAGCGTTTTTACTTCCATCCCAACAATTCCCCAATGCGACCACGCTCTGGAAGACTTTGCGTGTAAATTTTGACAGATGCATTTGGCTCATAGGATACAAAGGGAGTCCAGCATATTAGCCATACGAATGGATTGGGCAGATTGGAGGACTGGACAGAACGGGGAGGGGTGGAATGGAGAAACAAGTGGATTAAACGGGAGGGGGTGAAGAGTCTACATCACTGCAACAGCAGAGTTCCGCTTCAAATCCAACGGAGAACAGTTTCAACTACTCCCGGACGATTCTGTGGTCGAGTCCACCAAATGTCCCCACAAGTCCATCGCATGTCATCGAGTATGAAGCCAGGTCGTAGGCTAATCAAATAAACTGTGACAAAAGCATACTTCTGTCTTTGTTCTGCCTTTACACGATTGGACTGGTAACAACAGGGCTTGTGATGGATTCGACAACACGATTGGTCCTATACAGGCACGATTTCAATGGATTAAAGGTGTAACACAACGTCTTCCTGACAGCTGTGGCACCTTGTTGGATGCATAGCCTACCTCTTAGCGACGAAGTCTGAAAAACGAGCAGAAAAATGCACTCCACAATGACCCAAAATCCTAAGTCCATGCAGCGCATTGTGTCCTGGTCATTAATTCAATCACAGCACGCAAAACACGCAAAAGGCCGACGAAACATTCTCCCAGGTAGTCCAAGAATGCTGTCAATCAATGCTTTCTACACAAGTCACTCAACAAGCCAGATTTTCTCATTCTAGTATAGAACTACTACAAATCAAAAGAGTGGAGTCATTTGAACCACAAGCACACAGGCAAAGTATATTTTTGAAAGCCTTCTGATGATGCAAATACGTGATGTATATACGTGGATACTTTCTCACGACTCACGTTCGATCGATTAATGATTGCAGTATTGACAGGCGGTAGGGACATATATAATAATCGATACAATTCTCTCCACGGAACACCAGCTGATGTGTTGACGCCAGTCGCTGATATTGATATGAATTCCGGGAGAACTGCTTTTACCCAACGGTGACGTTAGACATGCGCATTCAAGTCTTAAATGTAATAGGTCATCTGGCAAAATCATACCAAAAGATGTTTGAACTGAGGTCTGACCCAAAAGTTGGGTTTTATATATATGTTGTTGCTGTAGTGTATTCGGCAGTACGCTACGAACGGCAACCCAAAGAGATCTCCCATGGAACTAAGTCTTTCCAACTACTGTGTTCTCGTTCACATCAATGCCCGAAGGTGTTCTGTTTTAATTGTTCTGTGCACCTGCACGTTGTCCTCGGGGAGTTCGTCTTTAAACATTCAAAATCTTCAACACGTCTTGATAAGATGAATTGTGATCCAAAAATGCTGGGGCATATATTAATGGAAAATTAAGGGTGACGCGATGTGGTCCAATGATTTCGTACAATATTTGAATGCAGATTTTGCGATCTTCGTGGGCGCGGACCTACCGAGGGAGGTTGGGGGTTAAAAAACTTGTTAACTAGCAAATATAGTAATAATAACAAAAAAGATGACATCCTACTATCTGTGTAAAGGTAAGTGAAGCAGTAAATTTGTATTTTCCTGTATATCTGTCTATCAGCAGCAATTGGGCCATTAAGAATCGGATGGGCCTGACCACCTCCCGGAAAAACTCCTTGATCTGCCCCTGCTTCAAGAAAGCAATCAAGTATAGCTTCAAACAGTATTTACAATTTGCACATTTAGGGAAAAAAGTCACCCTTAAATTAATGAAAATACATTCCACTGCTTTCTAGATTTCAAAAAAGAGAGACTGGCTTCCAAGTGCTGAATTTTCTGAAACTTATTTTTTTTTAATATCCAGCAATAAATGACGTTTTTGACAAAATATCCACACACAAGTGATCCTCTTCAGTTGAAATTCAAACGTCATGTTGGAGTAACTGTTTTACATTACAGCCTAGCCTGGCCTTTACATACGAAACACTGTATTCACAATTTGTAGTGGCTAACTACACGTGTATATATCTAACCAATGACGGTACAACTTTTTACCATTCAACCAGGCTAACCATATGCTCACAGCAGCGCATTGATGTTGAGTAACCCGTGTATATCAAACAAGATTTTGCTCATTCATCGAAAAAAAGGAATGCGTATAAGGCACCATAGGCCTTGTCTACAATATTAATGCAGTACAAATACAAAGGGAATTCGAGGTTTTTTCTACGATAAATCACTTCACAATACAGTACATGTTGACCTCAGCCACTTTGAAAAGACTTACTGTGCTATCATAACGCTACTTTTATCAAACGTCTGTCACTTGCCTTCGTCTGGTGCCTAGAAGGCGTAAAAAGCCTGGACTCATCGAAGCCTAACTGCTGGTGTCCAACTATCATCGACTCTAGCCTACACTTAAAGTCTGTTAAACGCAAGCTTCAAACAACTTGTTTTCATTAACAAATTGGGTCGTCAGTGAGCTGGTCTATTTGCCCTTACTTCAATTGTCATCTAACATCACTCGATAATATTGTTCTATTTAATTGCGCATTAACGCCTCATTTCTTTCTACATTTCGATAGCCTAGTGACTTCATTTCTCAACTTTCAATCAATGCAGTTGTGTTAAGTCAATTCAATATGCTATCCTGTTATACCCGTCGTCCGTTGAAAATTGTCCAATTCGAGGTCCCAGTAGCCTTCCAGACTTTAATTAACTCACTCCATTTATTATACAATCGTCGAACAATTTGTTTATACAATTCATATTCACCAATGTTAACATTGGTCCATTGTTCCGGTGCACCAGTGAGCCTGCGGCATTTACTCACTACGGTCTAATACGATTAACTACAACTGCACAAACTGTAACTATAAATATCGTCCATGTCACAATGCTATCGCTTAAACGCCACTTCACCAAGTACCAAGCAATGAATGAAGAGCCACAGATATACCACTGCTGCAGATCGAAAAAGAAGTCAAAGTACCAGGTACAAAAGAAATTCCCCATGGACGAAAACTGCCAATTGATCCTCCAACAATTATGACAAGAATGGTGGTAGACATTACCACATGGTACAAGTTTAAGTCTGTTAGTCACAACAGCGACTCAAATGAAGCTGACAAAAATAACGTGAATAGTTCTGCATCGAACTGATGAATGATACCAGATGGGGTACCTTTTGGCACCCGAATTTAGATACTTAACTTCGTCTTAAAAGAATATTGCTTTCCATTGCTTTGTATTATATCTGAACTTCAGTTCAAACTTTTCGAGGAAGCAATCTCTGCTGTTAATTTAATAAACCTACTGAGAAATTCTTCCAAGTACTACTTTTGAGGCCTCTAAGTACCATTCAGTATAGTTATGACGATAGGCATTATGTGTCATATTCACGATGACTTGAAAAAACACCTCTGATTTGCTTTATTTTGTTTCGTGTTGTAGTAGGTTTTGGTGATCCGCGTAACAATCAAGGTTAGAATATTCTCCACCAGAAATCCGACACACACCCTATTGGCAAACAAATTTAAATTAATTCGAATAGAAAATACAGTGAAATATATCACAGTGGCACCGCACATAATGTTGTCGCACAACGCAAGAATTTAACACAAATATTTGTAAAAAATATTAGTTGATCAATTATTCAACAGAAGTTAATTTTAAACAAGAATTGATTGCTGCTTCGCAGGTTGTGAAGATAGCGGTACAGACGAAAGAAGGAAAATGTGTTTCCACCTATAATACAGCCGCATACTCAAATACAGTATATATACAGCAGAGTACGTTCCTCAATAAATTTTCACAGAAAAAAATTTAAGTCCTAATATACACCTTTTAATTATACATTCGTGGTTTCACATACGTACATGTCTACGTTAATGTTCCTGGAATTAAACACGACCGATTGACACACCTTTAGGCTACAGCATTTGACTCATGCAAACGAAAAATCTTAATCAGTTCACCGGTCCTTTTAAGATCACGGCACGGCTTGTACAATACTTGCAACAGGCATTTAGTTCCTGGAACCCGCTGAGAGGTCCTTTGCAGCCGCCTTTGACAAATTTTCGAAAGGTAGTTTAGGTAACGTCTTATTTTACGATGTTCTCTAAACTTCTGACTTGCCAAGTGCTGTTTGCCTGATTAATCTGACCACTGTATTTTAACCATTGCTGTATTTCTCTTCTTAAACCGACTAATGCATTCCACAGTATTTGTCAATAGAGCGTAATAAATTTATTTTGACGGTACATTTTGACAAACAGCAGGCAATAATTGGAACTACAATCATTCGATTATCAAAGCCACTCAACTACCTCAATATTTCAATCTAAATCACACAAGTCGTCACTTTTGTCGAAGCACATCTACTTATAAGGAGGACATTAATTGCGATAAACTGAAACCCTCTTTTTTTTTTCCTTTCTAAGATGAAACAGGGTCTGGGTTGATCTATTTCTAAATAGAAGTCTGACTTTTGTATAAAAGGAGCACCATAAAATAAAAACGTGTTTGCTCGCTAATACTGCTCTCTCGAAAGGCCTTCTTCATAAAAGATATGCAAACATTTTTTTTGTTTTGTTTTAAGGGGTAATGTTGCCATGCGAATCATAAAAAAATTATACTTTGTACAGATAGATCTAAGAGTAAGTTACAGTAACTCAACACTTTAATTAACGATGTACAAATTCCTCCTGTGTGCTCTTTAATTTACAGTGTTAACATGACGCTTGTGGACTGTGGCTATATGCTATACATGTACAATGCAATAGAGCAAATGGGCTGGAAAGGAATCACAGGCTTTAAATACGTAAGAGGAAAGTTGTGTTTCCAAGAATACGCTGCAAATACCAACCATGTTCCACAGCTTCAGTTCGCCAGGCTGAAGTCTAATCTTCATTTCAATAAATACTTTCTCTTAATGACCATAATCTTGATTCTGTCAAAGAGTCTAAGTCCATTTGCTTTCTTTTTCTGTACAAAAATACTGGATATCCAAAATGTTTAAGGGTATCAAGACATAGTGGAGAGAAGAGAAAGAACTGAATCAAGTGACTCTGAGGTCGCGACTCTCGGGGAGAAAGTCTTGAGGCGTTTGTAATAATAACGGCGTTTCAAAAGTCTCGAACCACACCGAAACAAAACGTAAGTCAAAGTATTAGATCTGTTCATAAAAACACCATACACGCAGTGTATCAATCAATTCGATTATTGACTGATTACGTACTCACTGTAAAGCTACATCACTCGACAGTCTTACTATCTAACTGAATTGAGACTATTTGTGCATGAATCGACAGAAAGGTTTTCCCGAATGGGATTTAGCTTTGCCCGCGTTCGAAATACACCTACAGCCTAGAATTTAAAATTGAAAGTTGAAATAGCGAGGCCACACATATCACACTGTTTTCTTGAAATCACATGGCGCTGCAGCGCTGATGGAGATCACCGTCGCAAGAGGGCGCTTTTGGGGTTAAATTTGACCTTTGCAGCCACACAATCACTGTTTCAGATTAATGAAAAATACTATTTCTTTGAAAAGTGAATTATTCACCAATGACGGCTTTTGAAGTGCAAAGCATGAAAATGGCTTTTAAGCCCTGTCGCGTGAAGTCCATGTTACGGTGATACGAAAGACGATTTACCCGATGAAGTCCTCTGACGCGGCAGCCATTTTTTTCCTCTAATATTACGTCGTGTATCGCAGTGAAGTCGTTACAAAATCGTAACAAAGCCTCGTTTAGGGCATACACATAAATATAGCCCGCTGCGTTATGAGGTCTTGTACCCAAACGTCATGCCGGCTAATCGTCCATCGCGCCAGAAGCCAGGGGGATAGCCTGCTCCTCTTGACCTCCAACGTGCTGCATGTCCATGTCGGAGCCTTCGTGCATGTCAATGTGGTACTCATTCTCTGCCTTAGTTGGTTCGGCCGACTCCTGCCTAGATATACCCGTATACCTGTAGACAAACAAGATGTTTTTGAAACAGATGCTTTAGCCAAATCTATCTCGGCCGTTTACATATTTGTCTGCTGGTAGAATTGCTGAGGGTTTGCGGAGTTCTGGAGGTGCCATCTGTCGTGAGATTCGCAAGAAAAATCGGCCGGTATATAAGTTGAAAAATTTCCTGTAATTTATCACAGGGTTAGGAATGTGATGTGCTGTTGTAAGTGTAAATACTTGACAATTCCTGCAAAGTGGGATACTGCGCAACTGCGCAGGGTGACGTTATGCACATTTCGGAATAACGTCATTTATATCAACGAGATCGATATGTTCATGTTGAGTGATATCGATATGTTCATGTTGAGCGTCAACCCTACTAGAACGGGATGCTAGCATTTCGGATGGCACCTCTGAAGCTCCGTAAACATTTCAAAATGCCCATCCTGATTGCTGGTAGAGTATGGCCATGTCCGAATTATTTTGACTACGGCTTTACATTACTGGAAACAGCTGTATAGCTGCAATCATAATTTCGTGCGTAATTTCAAGCCACAGCCAAATTATTCGGTAAATGTTGATTTCTTTCAGCTAACTGATGTCTGCCTCTGTTTTCAATATGCATGCATTGCTGTATGTTAAAGTCCTTGTTCTGGAGTTTTCTTATTTTGATATCACGCCACCATTTGTGTATAGGCCCATTATGGTTTCATGCATGCGTCCTGTCGTTTGTATTTGTGGTTGATTGCCTGTGTTACGCTTTATCTGGCTATCAAGGCCGTCGCTGGAGGTTTTCCTTCCGTTTTTGTCACGTGACCGTGGCAGCTACCAGACCTAAGATTTCTCAGAGTGATCTGAAGGTTTTGGTATGGGTACCAGATGGGTCGTGATGTATACCTTTCTGTAATGGGATCACTTGCTGCGTTTGTACTGTGGTGTATAGCATGTTAGATTGTGTGTGTGTTGTTAGTCCTGGGAGGGATGCCAAGTCTGTGAACAAGCCTTGCTGAGTACTTTAAGGCTCAAGCTGTGGTGCTAATGTGCTGATTGATGAATTCTGCAATCGTGCTGTATTGGGTTTTGGTAGACAATGTGCAACTAAAAATGACATGAATTACAGATCTTTTAATCTATCTGAGGTTTTGTATAGCATTAAAATTAACAAGCGAGGTCATGATAAATGTGATGTGAAATCAAAACAGAAAAGTACAAAATGGTTAGAAAAGTTAGTCATCGACCTATCGTGTGTTATTCACTGCAGCATGAATGGAACATGCAGAACAACAACGATGGAGCATGCAGAGCAACTGGTTTGGCAGTTCAGTATCTGGGTGGTAAACGAACGGCAGAAATTGAGCCACGCTCGGCCTTATGCCATGCGGGCTCCGTGCAACTTGTTGGGTCTAATTCGAAGCTACAAGCAACAGGGAAAAGGTGCCAAGTGTAAACATTAAATAAAGTGCCAGATTCTGTTGATCCCAACGTGGTTTTAAAGGCGCGTTATTATGCTTCGTGATGTTCTGAATTCTGGTAAAGATTTCCTTAAAATCTAGTGTTTGAGCTTCTCTGTTTAAGACAAACAGATCTTTCTTACACTTGGCGCCGACTTCAAATAAAAGAAAACTGAAAACCGCCACCGCTTTAATATCTTCATATGCAGTGCATCTTCTTTCATCTAAAATGAGCCTGTGCGGACTATACTGTTAGACTAGCATTTTCAACACTAAAAAATGGTGGGAAATCATATGAGGGACTGGGGTTTTTTAGCTGTTAGCTTTGACATGATGTAAGATAAAATACTGGGTTTCCCCAAATTTTGGAATCTGATTGGGTTTTTTTTACCGTAAATTGCGTCTGCGCATCACACATACTCTGGTCCTGTGTTAACTCTGTAGGTCCTACAATACACGATCGGTGGCGGGAAGCAAAAGAAATGATCAACACACATTTAGAAGTGATAGTTTGATGGTGGAGGTAGTTGGCAGTTGACGTTATGTGCGATGCATGAAGTGACAATTATTTCAAAAATGTGACGGTGCATTTTTGGCTCACGTTCAGAGTGTGCCTTCCACTATGACTGGAGGTATCTACATCCAGTAAAAATTGGAAGTAAGCACTCTTACAGGAAAAATCGGTTCTTTTTGATTGTACAACTATGATTCATTTTTGTTTGCAGTTTACAGTGGAAGCAGGCAATCTGAACGTAATCCTGATGGGCGATTAGAAAAGGTTGGAAATCTTTCAAATGATTATCATTAGTGTCTGCATTAAGACAGTTTTCAGCATCTTCAAAACCCACTGAATATGCTCCCTCTGACAGGTACCCGCTACCACGTGGCCACTGCAAAGTAAACCATAAACAGTCCAGAGTTTAGGCCACTCTGATATGACAAACGTTAATCACACGAGGCTTCTGAAAGACTCGTTGGCCTTTGGGAAAACGATGAGAGAGGTTTCTGAGTGTGCACCCGATCCAATGGTCCACCGCTGTTAATTAATCAATAAGACTTTTAAACCATAATCGCACCCTAGCCCCGAATCCTGCCGGTAATAAATTATAATAGGCACCTGCATTACATGACGGCTTTAGCATGATTATGAAGAGTCCTGGCACAGCGAAGTGGGTAAGGATTAGTATTCAGGACTTCCATGGTTCAAATTTCAGGGTGGTACTTTATCAACTTAAGTCGCGCTTATTAGCGTGGCATCCATACCACACAATACAGTAATTATTACTGCCACCTGAATGTTGGCATTTTGCTGTCAAAGCCTCGTTTATCAACGGTGGTTGGTAGTCGGATCGGATGCACTGTAAGACAGTTCTGGATCTGCGTGCATGCCTTTGGGGGTTTATTCAGCTTAACGTCATCTCAATCTTCTCACATAACCGCTCAAAAAGAAATTACACAAAACGAAAAAAACAACTAGCCTATGCTGATTTGTCACTAGTAAATTTTCCCCTCGGCTACAAAGACTTAAGGCGCCTTTCCATACGAACGTCAACGCTTGCGCCAAGTGTTGTGTATTTGTCAAAATCGTTCCACGTATGTTACGTTGGGGTAGATTTTGTGCCCGTGAAAGTGAAAGGCATAAACACATCGCGTGCGCAACTCACCCAAAAAACGTCCATACGGAAAGGCACATTTATTTACTCGTTCATATCTTTGCCACAGTCGCTCGTTACGCTACGGCAAAGACATCGGTATCCCGCGGTACCTTTTTTCTTTAAAACTCACCCCTCTTTCTTTTTTTTCCGACCGACGCAAATAACACCACAGATGACCATGAAGAAGATCAAGCCTAGGGCGCCCATGACTGCCAACACTGTAAATGTAATGAGGTAAGCAGTGGTAAATACATTTACTATCAGACGCTAAACGAGAAAATTGCATTTTCAGTTTACTGTCTCCCCTCTCAGTATGCCTGGAGCTGCTGCTGCGAAGCAAAGCTCATTACATGCATTTGCAAAGTCCTCAACCCTAATCTTCAAAAATTCAAACTGTGCTGGAATACTGTAGTCGGTAAAACAGTATATACCTCACACCACTTCAAGTACACCGACAGGGGGCGCTGCACTGTAATTCTTTTACAATTCTTTTACAAAATCGCTCCGGATCTCCACCAACCACACAAAGAACAACATACGAATGAATGTGATGCTACTGAATGAAGAAACCTGGAGAACAAAGGTGCAGCAGCATTATGTTGCTTAGATGACGTGAGTGAGTCCAAATCGGTTGAGAAAATAACCAGTTGAGGCAACAAGTCAGTTTTCTGAACTATCACCATGCATACGAGTAAACATTACTTAAACCCTTAATTTTATTTAAACAGCGGTCGTACTGATGAAATGTCTTTTTTGGGTTGGAAATGCTTCTTATCGAATATTTTGCTGATGTCGCGAATGCATTGTGCAAACTTACTCATAAATAGATACGTCTGCGTGAAGACTAGGGAGGGGCCGACGGGTGGCGCTTCTGAAAAAAAAATCAATAAAATGAATGAAAATGAGATTTGTCGCAAAGATGCAAAATCAAAAAGTTGTCACAAAGAGGACCCTTACACTCACAATGTTTGTTGAATGTCAGAACACAATATGAATAACGCCATTAAAACACGGTGCAATGCATCCGTTACCACGATTTCATGCAATAACGCGAGTTCTGTAGCTTGATTTACTTCTTATTATAACGTTGATTTATGACTTTTCTCAACGAGCTGCACTTCAGCCGATCGGTGTCAAGACTGGTGGACCACACTTATCTTTGTCGTCCTGTCGTGTCATATTTTACAGTGACTTTCAACATAATTAGTTTGTAAATAAAATGACCCGCTAGTTGTACTACAAGACATGCGTTTCTTATCATTCTTACTTATACACTCTGGTGCTCTGTGCCAGAGACCGTCTTCTCGACAAATGGAGTACTTCCACTCTGTCATGTACTGCTTTTCACACAGAACCTCCACTTTGTCGCCAGGTCTATAGGCAGCACCGTCGACGACGTCCAGGTAACCGTTCGGGAACTCTACAACGTCACAGCTCGTGTTTTCTTTAGGAAGAATGAAGATTTCCGACATTTTCACTGTTTTCGAATAGTTTCACATGATGTTTGCGGATTTTGAGCCAGATGAACAGAATGAATTAGACAAAAAAAATATAAGAGAGATTCAGCGACTCGCCTGGGGACATTTGCCCCTGCATAAACTTACCTTGGAACGTCAGGACAAAGGAGACGTGCTCGTCGCGCTGTGAGGAACCAGCAATGACAAACTTGACCCGGAGTTCGTTCTCATCGAAGGTGGCTACGAAGGGTGGATTTTCTTGGCTGTAATACGTGCCATTGAACACTGTCCAGTTCTTCCCCCCGTCGATTGAGATATCTAGTGAAGACGGCCGTTTGGGAAGGAAATGTCATAAACGGCATCATACTTACCTAACTGTCGTTGCAAAACAAATGACCTTTTCCATTCAGGCAAATACTCAAAGGCAAACGGACCATACCAATCCTTAACACGGCAGTGCTGATAAATACCAGTGTAACAGAGAACCCATTGTAAAAGCTTTATGTATGTATGCATCTTTGAGTTTTGGGGTATCAAACTAGACAGACCAGCCTGAAAGTGCAAATAAAATGAATAACAAAGATCATGAATGTGGAGACACACGACAATTAGTAGCACTTGTGATAATTGGACTTTTGGGGGAAAATCAGAACGCCCCTTCTTTACGTGGCAATCCTTTTGAGTTGAAAAAAAGGCCGTAAGGCTGTAAGGAGTGATGAAATGACGACAGCAAACTTACGGATCTCGTCTCCCCCGGCAAGGTTGAACACAGGGAACCGGACGGCAGTGTCGCCGTTCTCTGACACATCCACCACCCACTGGCAGGTGCGGCCGTCCAGCGGGTAAGCGCCGGGGAACTCGGGAGACGCGATGGCTCCTGCACCGGCCTTGAGGCTCCCGCTGCAACTGCCAACTACCACTTGGAAATGTAAGAACAAAAACAGATAATGAGCCAATGCGGTATTTCGAAACGCAAGTTCATCTCAGAAAAAAAGGTATGCATGCGAGTCGCGCTGGCGGGGCAGACCACGCACCCGTGTAAACAGATGTGTTTGAATGACCTCAGACGTGCTCATTTTTAAGGGCTTACCGGTACGTGCTCTGTTGGAATATACTGGATAGGCATATACTTGTTCTTAACATTTCCCTGTAACTTTTCGAAAACACTAAAAATGCCTGTTTCCATGTTCAAGTTGCTTCATTCTGGGTTCCGTGGGTATCGTCTCGATTCTAGTTTAGGGAAATGGGCTGGGAGATGATGGTGATAAAATCAGTTTCCCGACAATTCCACACCATGGGAAATTCGAAAAGCGGAGGCGGGAGGGAGAGCTGGACAAATTCTGCCAATGGAGGTTTTTCACGTGACGTAACATGACGGGCAAAAGCACTTCAGGAAGCGCACCACGTCTGCGGAGGCGCGTGCATTTTTGACTCTGTGTAGTTCTATTGGCAATTTTATGTACGCCAGCATGTTGCGAGAAGGCGCGCACATTCCCGCGTACATAAACGCTGACCGTCAAACTTACGCGACTGAAAATCCTCTATAGGACGCCGTTTGTTGCACGCTTCACATTGATTACTTGTTTTCTTTTCACGGTGCGTTATAGTATTTTACTCCGTTTTTGACAACTCCATCGAGAGTTTTATGTTGAATTTATGTTACTGCAGTAACTTTTGCCATCTTCATTCATATTCCAGGTTTTTGTACTGTTGACCGATTCAAAACTGATAGGGAGACTGTTTTGACCCACCCCCAGTGCACATTTGAGGGATATTAGCCTCATTTACCAGCCTATGCCATTGTCTCGGATTCCTCTAAAAGACCATGTCCTGATGGCTTCTGGTTCTTATCCAGTACCAAACGGCTGTTTAGTGCTTTTGAGTTTCCACCATTTACCGACGATTATTTTTCCCTCCACACCTCGACCGCACACAAGCGAAGCATCGCCTTACCTTCGTGAACAGCTATCCGTCTCTCAGCTCCGCATGCCTGCAGTGCCCCGCCCCCACAGAGGGACATACACTCCGTGTTGGGCGCCACTCCGTACTTTCGGAAATCGTCACCGGCAGAGCCGCAGTAGCAGCTGAGTGGGTCCACGCCGGCGTAGTGGTAGCCGTCCTTGCGGCAGAGCTCCGCACACTTACTGACGCTCATTCCGGTCTGGTTGTGGATCCGGCCGGTCAGGGGTAGGTCGCCATTGTTGACCACGCAGGCTTTGAAGCCGGGAACTTGAGCGCAATGGAAGGAGTGCGTGAAGGATGTTAGTACATTAAAAAGACTACCACTTACACGACGGAAAAAGTGACTGGCCTTGAGTCAAGGCCTCAGTAGCAGACCTATATTTGAGTGCATTTATCGAATCATTTAAACTGTGGCAAATCCGGCCAGGGGAACAGGGGGGGCAACTTGACCCCTCACCTATGACCCTCTCACTCACCTATGACTCACCCCCTCACCTATGAATACTTCATAGGTGAGTAGGAAAGAAAGTAATCGGTATACTTATTTATCAAGTATTAGCACCAAAATCTTAGAAAATAACACCACGAACTGACAGCAAGGATGTCGATAGTCGAGACCGTAAGAAAGGCTTTTATTTTTTTTCTCCTTTAACATCATGTTGAATGAGGCCAAGCCGCACATGCTTTTGAATGTGCCCCCTCCCACACACACCCACACCAAAAGCTGGATATGTGGCTGCCTTGAGGTAATGGAAAAAACGTTTCTTAAAACAAAACTCGGTAGTCCGAGTATTTGGGATTAAGCTAAATGGTATAGATTAAGTATCCGGAAAGGGCTAAACAGGAAGTGTTTGAGAAAAGACCACACTGTACATTTTCCTCTTGAGTGACATATTTCGCCCCTTTGTCATCAGTTTAGATATACTAACGGTGAAGATATACATAAGCACGTATCGTTTAATGCTGGTGCCTCCTTTGTATTTATAGCTTGAGTCACTGCAATTTATGGAAACGCTTTAACGACACTCTATCTCTGCTAATGTTTACAAATGAAACCTGACTGTCATGTTTCTGTTTTGTCTCAAGTTGGGATAGGCCTACTCCATTTTGCAACACTTACTGACACAGTCCATTTTGACGTCACTAGCATGCGTACATGACGAAGTGTCGTTGGAGGAGGAGCAGCTACCTAGCCTCTCCTCCGTGCCGTCACAGCCGACCTTTGCCATGTAGATGGGGATGCTGCCGTCCACCTTGGTGAATGTGTGGCCGCTCTTGGGAGACATGACGCCACCGATGGCGCCTGGAACAGAACATCCAACAAAAGTCACCAGCAGAAAGAACAAAAGCGACACAAAGTTCTAGCAAATCAAATGCTCATTTCCACAGTGTTCTGTCCACTGCGTTCGCAATGATAGATTACTGGATATCAATATCACTCAAAAGCGTTGGTTTTAATAATTTTAAAAATTATTTCCTTTGGAAGCTTTTCAGAAGCTGCCACTTATTCGTGTAATAAAGGTCAAGTTTGTGATTATAAACAGCTGCAATAAGATGTCCATTCATGAAAAGCAGCGTATGATAGACCGTCTACCAAAGTTTTCTTAGTTTTAGGATTTACCTTACATGGGCTAGAAGCAAATTAAACCGATGGAAGGAAATCAAAATGGACCAGAGTGTCACACACGTGACATTTTGTCATGGCGTTAGGGAGTTTATAGGGCATCCACCAAACTGTCGTTAACTACAGGGTAAAAACTGTACACGTTACCAATCTGCCTGCAAACCACTATGGCGTCGGTCTCGTCCCACTCGTCGTCGCTGCACACCGTCCCCCAACTGTCCCCAGAGTACAGCTGGAGGTAGCCCTGAAATGCGTGATTACCTCCGAACAATCGAACAGCGCCCTCTCCCTGGGCTGAAAAGAAAGGCGGAAGGCAAATTCGGGTCAAGTGCAAAGTTCCACCAACTTCAGACACCCGATTTATCTGAAGGGCCGTTAATACCGTACCAGCTTGTGTCATTGTTTCTGGCTTATTCACTTAACCAAATAAGCAGGGCAGCACTTTGAGGTAAAACAATATAAGAAAAAAATAGAGGTTCTTCTTAATCCCGAAAGAGATACGCTTTTTTATCTTCACATCTGGGAGCAGTTTTACTCCCTTCGAAACTCAAACCGACTTTGACAGATTTTCTTTTAAAACTTGACATGCATGCCCAACTTCCATGATAAATCTATTTAAACTAACCCGAGCCTATCTTCATGGTTATTTATTACCATTTCCAGCATGAGTACGTTCGAGTGGGCACAATTACATGTTATTGTGAAAATGTTAACCTTTTTCTGCCAACTGGTGTTAACATTTCGTGTAAAATTATTGTAAAATAACAGCAAAGTATCACACAAAATACAATGAAGGCTCACTGAAACTGCATTGCCATGGTATCGAAGAAAGAAAAACGAAAAAAGCGGATTTCAACCATGGCCCCTAAAGGGTCATTCGCCTTGTGCATGTATACCAGAAGTGTCATCCTGACGTAGATCGGAAGCAACATTATGTTAAAAGTAGACATTATCCGTGTAAGAGAAGGTGCAGAAAAATGCATCACTAGAAAGGCAGCCATATTCCAATCAGAACCTGAGTCGAGAATCATACGCTTGTTTGATTTAATCGGGAATCAGACCACGTCAAACTTGAGTCCTAAACCCTTTCAACCTGTCGTCTTCTCCTGCTGAGGTATTTTAGCTTGGTCTGCTCGTACAGTCTGTTGGGTGGCATCGTTTATCCCACACGACTACAGACGAAAGTGGGGGTCATGGGGGAAGGGGAGAATGTCTAAATCTTTATACCACATGAAATGCAGTTCAAGTAAGTGCAGGACCAATTTGAAAGGAATCAACTTGGGTGATGTTAGTCCCTGACTATGCCATGAATTCCGAGCGGATTGCGCGACTTACAACACACGGACTGCGTGCGCTATAAGTGGGTCCGATTTAAGTCCCATCATGGTGTCACTTTTCGCTGTCAGCTGATCGCGAGAAAGGAAGTGAAATGAAATGCCATACACGTAATTGATTCAATCCACGTGCATTCCACAAAGCAGCAACAATATCCGTTGCTGCTATCGTCAGTAGAAAGCACGGACGAAACCGCAAACTTTTTACAATAAGAATGGTTTTCTTAAAAAAATCTGAAAACTTTTTGATATTCTTTCAGGTCTCTGACACACTACCATATGGTGACTTGTTCCAACATTTTGAACGAAACTATCACAAGATGGGTAGCACTGTATATTGCTACAGCTTTATTTTTTAAAACTATTTTTGCACATATCATCACATTCGCTTTTTTTCTATTTAGTTGTTTTGTTTACACGATGACAGATAAAAAAGTAGCTTACGTTCCATTTTGATATTTGATACTTACATTTGAAATGAAAGAGCAGAAAATAGAAGAGATGGTTTCAAATGCCACGCGACGACAGATAACAAAATGGCGGCAGAATGCTGACATATGAAAATGAAGATTAAATTGGTTTTTAACATCAGAAATGTTATTATGATCGAAGTAAAGCTTAACTGAGAGATACTGGCCATTCAAATCTACCATGAAGCCAGCTATATGACCCACTTATTGCGAGTCCTCATTAATTTTACATATCCGCATATGTGTGCTGTGTGTGGAGTTCTGCTATCTTGATACCTATGCTTCAAACTCGACCGGAGGGCAAATGCGTCATAACTAACAAGCATGATAGGCGAGTCAATGTCCTTCAAGAGGACATACCCGGGCAGTTTGAGTCCACGAGCCTCAGAAAGCTGCATGCTGCAAATCCTGTAGAACGATGAGTCACTAGAAATCAGAGAAAGGCGCACTGGGCTTGATGTATACTTTGAACTTGCAGTTTGAGCGCTTAACCTAGTGGTCATTTTTATTTATTTATTTTCACCGTTTTAATTTCGAAATTAGGAAGTCAGGATTAATGACAGCAAAAGAGAGAGAGAGCAAGACTCAGATCTCGACGGATCGAAAAAATTCTTTAAAGAACTCATAAATTTTAAAGACGGAGCTCTAGACTCTCCCACGAGGCACATCCCCAGGGAATAAAGCCAATCAACAGCTTAGCAAAACATGACCGTCAACTTCAGCAATTTTATTATGTGAGAAAGGACAAATCTTTTCATAACAATAGTGGCATACAAACTGAAAGGCTTTGTAAATATTTGGGATATGCATGGTGTCACACAACCTTGTTATTTGGAGTATATACCAGGTACATAAGTCAACAATGCAAAATCAAAGCTGTTTCGATTACTGCCACCAATGATTTGAATAAAATGCGACGAATGTATAAACA